>NC_045791.1:111319419-111626224 GCF_009873245.2 Balaenoptera musculus
TTTGAGACTTCATAGTTATTAATTGGAAAAACATCTCCTCTGCTAGGAGGGAAGGGAAGAGGACTTTCTCCTCCTCCTCCTCCTCCCCCTCCAAGCAGCTTGGCAAGGAGCTGCACTCCATCCCATCCTGGTCCCTGGGGCCCATCTCTATAGCTGAGGAGGCAGAGCTCTGTCCCCAGGTCACATCATAAAGGAATCACCTTGGCCTCTTGCAGCCCCTGCCATCGACGCCTCTGACCTGTGCCACGTCCAGCGTGGAAGTGCGGTGGGGAAATAAATTTTTCTATTAGACATGCTGACCTATTTTTTTAAACTTCATATTTATTGCACTCATAGCACAACAGTAAGACGGAAAAACATCTAATTTAAAAACACCCACAGTTCTCTCCACCCTAACAAATTGTATTCATTTTTCTCTCTTCCCTTCTGGCGATTGTACATGCACATATATAATTGTTCCAGAGTTATAACTATGGTGCAAATAGGAGTTTGCGCTTTGCTGTTCCAATAAACACATCCTAAAAAGTTCTCCATGTTACTCTTAGTCTTCATAATTACTTCAGAGAATGGGTACATGCCATTCCAGTGAGAAAATGCAGGGTCATTTAGCTACCCTTTCCCCTAACTCAGACGTCGGGATTGATTCTAGTTTTTTACTTTATGACTCATGTTGAAATGAGCATTGTTGCACATATAGCCTTTCCTCTGTCTGGATTATTTACTGACATCAGTATCTAACAATGAAATTTGGATCAACTACCATACGGCATCACAGACTCCTTTGAACACCCCGAAGACAGAATGACATTATTTATTATTGTGACTGAGCACAAGAGGACAACACGCGGGTTTTGTTTTTGTTCTTCTTTCTATAAACACAGATGACTGCATAAGCCATACGCAAAATCGAGAATAATTGCGGAGTGATGTCAGTGGGAACATCAGCACGGGACCTCTGAAAATTTTCTATATATAAGCCATGAGAACACTGGCAAAATGGTCAAAATCAACTTTTTCAGAACTCTGGAAATTAACCAAAGACTTGCAACAATCTAGGGGGCATTTATGCAAGAACATAGCTGAATCTCAGTAAGAACAGAGAACTTGGTGGCATTTTCAATTGCCCTATTCCTGTCTCCCTCGTCCCAGCTCTGTGGTAGCTTTGAAAGTCAATAGTCCCACAATCCCAGTGAAAACCAGCAGCCTGGCAGCTACTGCAGGTGGCAAAATTGAGTTGGAGCTCCTCCAGAGCCCCATTCCCTGAGAATTGTCCTCACTCAGCCTGTTTATTGCAGTTTCCTGGAAAATGGTAATAGTTTATCATCACAACAGCCTGAGGTGGTGATAACAATTAGGACAAACAATAAGATGACTGAAAAATGTAAAAAGAAGAGCTGGAGAGAGAGAAGTTCAGAACAGGGCTTTGAAAAACTCTGACATGTTCCTGGGAATCTGAAGGCCACATGCGTGTGCAGGGCTGTGTGCACGCTCAGAGCTGGGCACATGCCCAGGAGAGACCTGACAAGGACTTAGGTCTCATCCCTGGCTGCACTGAGGCTCTGTGCAAGCAGGAAGGGAAGTCTTATGCAGCGTGTAACCTGCTTGCCTGAGAATTGAAGGATTGCCCCCAACACACAGAGTCCCTCGAAGAAGGCTGTGAGACTTATTGGTTCCAGGAAGTTAAGAAAATCTCTGTCCAATTACGAGCTGCCCTCTAAGCTAACTGAGCACAGGCTTCAGTGGTCACACGTGATAAAGAATATGGAATTAGCTCAGGAAAGTCACTAAACAAGCAAATAGAAACACAAACCCTGAGGAGGAGATTTTAATTTCCAGACTTGCCATATTATATTATTTAAAAATTCAGTTTTTAACAACAAAAAAGTATGAGGCAAGCAAAGAAACAAATAAGTGTGACCAATACAGAGAGTAAAGGCAGTCAATAGAAATTGCCCTTGAGGAAGCCCAGATGTTGGACTTACTAGACAAAGAATTTAAGTCAGCTATTTTAAACATGTTTAAAATACTAAAGGAAACCATGTCTAAAGAACTAAAAGAAAATATGAGAACTTTGTCTCACCAAATACAGAAGACCAATAAAGAACTACAAAGTATTTAAAAAGAAGAACTGCATAAAAATTCTGTAGTTGAAAAGTACAACTGAAAAACAGCACATTCAGGCTATAAGCAGAGAGAATCAACCAGCTTGGAGATAGGTTAATAAAATTTTTCTGGTCTGAGGACAGAAAGAATAAAAGAATGAAGACAAATGAACAGAGCCTCAGAGACCTAAGGAACACTATCAAGCATAACATTTGCATAATGGGAGCTCCTGAAGAAAAGGAGAAGGAAAGAAGGACAGAAAGAACCTTTGAAAAACAATGTGCAGAACTTCTAAACTTGATGACAACCCTCAGCCTACACATCTGAGAAGCTTAATTAACTCTGAGTAGGTTGAACTGAAAAAGATCCACACCTAGCCACGTCATAATAAAAGTGTCAACACCAAAGATAAAGAGGAATCTTGAAAGCAATCATAAAGAATCAACTCATCACATGCATGGGATCCTCAACAAGACTGACAGCCGATTTCACATCAAATACCATAGAAGCCAGAAGGCATTAGGATGATATACTCAATGTGCTGAAAGGAAAAGACTGTCAACCAAGAATTCTATATTCAGCAAAACTAACCTTCAAAAATGAGAAAAAATTTAGACATTCCTAGAGAGAAAAAATTAAGAGAATTTTTCACTAACAGAACTGCCCTACAAAAAACACTAAAGGAAATTCTTCAGGTTAAAATGATAGGACAACACACAGTATCTGAAATCCACATGAAAAAATAAACACCAATAAAGGTAACTACATCAGTAAATATAAAAGATGGTATGCATGTGTCTTTGTTTGTAACTGTTTTTTTCTATCTTATTAAACAACTGCATACAACAATAATATATCTGCATTACTGTATGACTAGTTAATTTGTATGAGAATCATAGCATAAAGGAAAGAGAAAGTAATGGTTCTATGTAAGAGCAAAGTTTTTGTATACTATTAAAATTAAGTTTGTAGTAATCTGAACTAGATTGCTATACATTAAGATGTTAATGTAATCCTCAGTGTAACCACTAATAAAATATCTCAAAAATATACACTAAAAGAAATGGTAAGAGAATTAAAATGGTACACAGAAAAACACCTCTTTAATACATGAAAGAAGGCAGAAATAGAGAAACAAAAAAGACATTAGACATATAGAGAAGGATGGCAAAACAAATCAACGGGAAAAGAATAGTCATTCCAACAAATGGTGCTGGGACAATTGGATAGTCACATGCAGAAGAATAAAACTTTATCCCTACCTCATACCATATACAAAAAAAATTACTAAAAATGGATTAACCTAAATGTAAGAGCTAAAATTATAAAGCATTTAGAAGAAAATACAGGTGTAAATCTTCATGACTTTGGATTAGGCAATGGTTTCTTAGATATGACACCAAAAGCACAAGCAACCAAAGAAAACAATAGACAAATTGGACTTCATCAAAATCTAAAACTTTTGTGATTTAAAGCACCCTGTTAATAAAGTTAAAATGCAGCCCACAGAATGGGAGATAATATTAGCAAATCATCTATCTGATAAGGGACTAGTATCTAGAATATATAAGGAATTCTTGCAACTCAACAAAAAGACAAATTTTAAAAGTGCAAAAGATCTGAATATACATTTCTCTAAAGAAGATATACAAATGGTCAATAAGCACATGAAAAGATGTTCAACCTCATAAGTTATTTAGGAAATGCAAACAAAATCACAATGAGATGCCATACCTACTAGGGTGGCTATCTGAAAAAGATGAACAATAACAAGTATTGATGAGGATGTGGAGAAATTGGAACCTTCATATGTAGCCGGTGGGAACGTAAAGTGATGCAGGTACTTTGGAAAACAGTTTGGAAGCTCCTCAAAATATTAAACATATAGTTATCATATGACCCAGACAAATTCCACTCCTATGTATATACCCAACAGAAATGAAAACATGTACATATAAAAACTTGCACATGTATGTTCATAGCAGCATTATTCATAATAGCCAAAGAGTGAAAACAACCCAATTTCCCATCAATTGATGAACAGAGATATAAAATGTGGTATATCCATACAATGGGATATTATTATTTTTTTAACACTTTTATTGGAGTATAATTGCTTTACAATGGTGTGTTAGTTTCTGCTTTGTAACAAAATGAATCAGTTATACATATACATATATTCCCATATCTCTTCCCTCTTGCGTCTCCCTCCCTCCCACCATCCCTATCCCACCCCTCTAGCTGGTCACAAAGCACCGAGCTGATCTCCCTGTGCTATGCGACTGCTTCCCACTAGCTATCTATTTTACATTTGGTAGTGTATATATGTCCATATATACACTACTGCTCTCTCACTTTGTCCCAGCTTACCCTTCCCTCTCTGGGATATTATTCAGCCATAAAAAGGATGATGTACTGATAACATGCCACCACATGGATGAGCCTCAAAAACATTATACAAAATGAAATAAGCCAGACACAAAAGGCCACGTATTGTGATGCCATTTATATGAAATATCCAGAATAGGAAAATCCAGAGGCAGAAATTAGATTAGTAATTGTCAGGGGCTGGGGGAGGTGGAAGGTGAGTGTAGCTACTAACGGGTATGAGGCTTCCTTTTCAAGTGATGGAAATGTTCTGGGATTAGATAGGAGTGATGGTTGCACAACTTTCTGAATATACTTAAAAACCACAGAATTGTGCAATGGATGGGTGAAAACATTATGTACAGTATGACCTCAGTTGGGTAGAAAATGCGTTTGTGTATTATGCATATTTAGAAAAATGTGGAAGGATATAACAAACTACTAACAGTGGCAATTTCTAGGTGATGGGAATATAAGGTTTCCGTTTACTTTTTTTTGTTTTCTAACTTTCTACAATAAGCATACACTGTGTAAGAAAAAGAAAGATTAGTTCTAATAAAAAAAGCAAATGTAATGGCAAAAAATAACTGCAAAGCTAATTCCTATGTCACCAAGAAATAGAGTATTTTCAGCCCCCGGAAGCCTTTCCTAATTAAAACCTCCTCCATCCACCCACCTGTTAGGGTGGCCACTGTCCTAACTTTTGCAAAGACCATCCCTTGCTTTTCTGTTTGTCCCCAAACATGTACAGTTTCACCTGGTTTTGAACTGTATATTAATGGAATCGTATCGTATGTACTTTTTTGGTTCTTGCCCCTTTAGTGCATCATCTTTGTGAGTTCCTCTATATTGTTGCATGTAACTATAGTTCATTGAGTGTTTTACCTATTGAATGAATATACCAAAATTTATGTATCCATTATACACTGAAGGACATTTGGGGTAATTATGAGGAATACTCCTCTGAAAATTCTGGAACAACCTCCTAGGACCCATGGGCACACGTTTCTCTAGGGCATATAGGGAGTGACACAGCAGTTCACAGCGATGCATAGCCTCAATAGTGGGCCACACCCTCAGTGACATCTGGCATTGTTGGGCTTGTTTATTTCTGTCAATCTGGTGGGTGTGTGACGGTATCTCATTGTGGTTTAATTTGGATTTCTCTGACCACTGAGGAAGTAGAGCACATTCTCATTAATTTATTGGCATTTGAATGTCTTCCTTTATGAAGTGTCTCTTATGAATTTTGCTCATTTTTGTCTCCTGGGCTCTCTGGTTTTTAGTATTATTACTTCATAGAAATTCTTTATGTATCCTGCATACGAGCCCTTTGTGAATTGTGTGTGTGGGTCCTGAGCATATATCCAGAGAAAACTCTAATTCGAAAAGATACATCACCCTAATGTTCATAGCAGCACTGTTTACAATAGCCAAGACATGGAAGAAATCTAAATGTCCATCAAGAGATGAATGGATAAAGAAGATGTGGTACATATATACAATGGAATACTACTCAGCTGTAAAAAAGAGGGAAATAATGTCATCTGTAGCAACATGGATGGACCTAGAGAATATCGTACTAAGTGAAGTAAGTCAGACAGAGAAAGACAAATATATGATATCACTTAAATGTGGAATCTAAAATAATGATACAGCTGAACTTATTTACAAAACAGAAATAGACTCGCAGATGGAAAATAAGCTTATGGTTACCAAAGGCAAAAGTGGGAGAGAGATAAATTGGGAATTGGGGATTAACAGATACATACTAGCATATATAAAGTGGATAAACCACAAGGGTCTACTGTATAGCACAGGGAACTATATTCAATATCTTGTAATAACCTATAATGGAAAAGAATCTGAAAAAGGATAGATAGATATAACTGAATCACTTTGCTGTATACCTAAAACACTGTAAATCAACTCTACTTCAATTTAAAAAATTATGTGTGTGGCACAGATCGTGTCACTTTGTGGCTTGTCTTTTCACTCCCTTAGTGACATCTTATGATAAAGTAGAATGTCCTACATTTATTGTAGAGCAATACAACTATCTTTTCCTTAATGGTTAGTTCTTCCTGTGTCTTATTTAAGAAATAATTTCCTACTCCAAGGTCATGAAAATAATTCCTCTATCATCCTCTGAAAATTTTATAGTTCGTCTTTTGTTTTTAGCTTATAATCTATCTGTAATCGATTTTTGTGTATGATGTGAGGTAGGGGGTCTATCTAGTTACTAGGGCAATGTAACAAATTATCCCCAAACTTTGTGGAGTAAAACAACCATATATTATGCTCGCAGATTTTGTGGGTGAGGAATTCATAAAGAGCCAGCAGAAAAAGATTTTCCATTTCTTTTTTCGTTTGATGTCCTGCAATGTCTGGGTTTGGAGGAACTTTGGAAGGCTGAAAGCTGGAACCATCTGAAGGCTCATTCACTCACATATCTGGCATTTGATGCTAGAGCTGGAGATTTCAGTTTCCCTTCACATGGGGTGGGTTTTTTCTCCGTACAGGCTAGTTCTGGCTTCCTCTCAGCGTGGTGGCTGGGTATCAAGGGTGAGCACACTGACAATGAGAGAGCGACAGCCAGGCGGATGTTGGGTTGTCTATTATGACCGAGCCTCAGCAGCGCCCCCTAGAGAAGCTTCTGCACATGCTGTTGGTCAGGGTAATTACCAAGGTGTGCCCTGGTCCAAGGGAAGAGAACATAGACCCAGCTCTCAGTGGAGGAGTGTCAGTGTCACATGGAAAGAAGAGCATGTGGGGTGGGAGATATATCGGTGCAGCCATCTTTGAAAAATGGCATCCAGTTCCATTGTTTCATATGACTATTCAGTTGTCCCAGGACTATTTGTGGAAAAGTTCATCCTTTTCTCAATTATCTGAAATGCCACTTCTTGCATATACCAAGGATGGGAGGTTCTGTTTGGAGATGTTTCAGTCTATTCCATTGATCTATTTATCCATCCCTAGACCAGTATTACACTATATTAATTATTATTGCTTTATAATAAGTATAGATATTTCATAAGCCAAGTACCCACTGTGTGGTTGTTTTTTCAAAAATGTCTTTATTTTTCTTGACTCTTAGTGCTTTCATATATATTTTAGTGTTATTTGGTGTCAAATTCCACAACCACCACCCCCCACCAAAAAAAAAAACTATGGACATTTTTATTGGGATTGCCTGAAATCTACATTACCTATTTAGGAAGAATTTACATCTTTACATGTAAGTATTTCAGATCCATGAGCATAATGTATCCTTCCCTTTATTTATGTCTTTTAAAAAATGTCTTTGTAAAAAATTCTATTTTTCCTCCATAAAATTCTTTTGGATTTTAAACTTGTTCCTAAGAATATCACTTTAAAAATGCTATTTAGAAATGCATCTCTTTCTGTGTCTTTTTCTAGAAATGTATGTAGGTAGAAATGTAATTGATTTTTGTATATTGATTTTATATCCAGCAACTTTGTTAGATTCTTATTGATTCTAATAAATTTATCTTAGATTCTTTTGTGTGCTTTAGGTATGCAATCATAACGTCTGTGAGTTATCAGTTCTGTCTCTTGCCTTTCAGTCTTCTTATTGCTTGTCTATTCCTGGCTTTACCACACTGGCTAGGACTCCCAGGTCAGTGTTGACCAGGAGTGAAGGGAGAGAGCATTTTTGCCTTCTTCCTGGTCTTAAGGAAGAGGTTTTCATTTTTTCATCATTAAGAATGATGTTTAAATATAGGTCATTTTGTTATCACGTTAAATTTTCCCCTTCTATTCCTAGTTTGCTAAAGGTTTTTAATGGATGCTGGATTTTACGACAACTGTTTTCTAGACTATGATGTGGTCATCTGTCTCCTTTAGTCTGCTCATTCATTTTCTATGTTAAACTTTACCTTACTGAAATAAGCCTACCTTGGTATTCCCATTTCAGAATGGTGACTCATAAGGACACTGTCCAGAGCTCAGTGTCTCTGCCCAGGTAGGCCTTCCCCCCATGGCTGCCTCAGCCTACCTGAGGATGCTCTCCAAGAAATGCCTTGGTATATCCATCAGGGTTCTCCAGAGAAATACAACCAGTACAGTGTGAGACTGACAAGTCCCAAGGTCTGCAAGGTGAGAAGATGAGCTGGAGCCCCAGGACAGCCAATGATGTAAGTCCCAGTCTGAAAGCTGGTAGGTTCAAGTCCCAGGAACAGTCAAAGGCGTGGGGAAAAATGTTACCAAGTCCAAGCTTGTACTGCTCGTCCCACGACAGGCCAGTAAATCTAGATATGATTTGTTGGGGCAAGGAATAGTGACTTTATTCGGAAAGCCAGCAGACCAAGAAGATGGTGGACTAGTGCCCCAAAGACCCATCTTCCCCGAGTTAGATTTCAGGCTTCTTTTATACTAAAAGGGGAGGGAATGTGGTTGGTTGCTGTGAACTTCTTGGTGTCGGAATCCTTTGTTCTTGCAGCTGTCCAGGTAGGCCAGGTCACGATGTTCCTGTAAACCTCCAGCAAGACAAATGTTATTCTCTGTTCTGCAACTTTTTATCTCTATATAGATGGAAAAGTGTTATACCTTTAAAGGTCAGAGCCTTGAGAATGGGTTATTCTGTATATGTCAGGCTATAGGCAACATTCTTAAATTGTAACAAAAACAATAGAATACGAAGGTTAAAGTAAAAGAAACAGACCCAATATGGAGTCAGATTTGTTCTTCTCTGTTACAAAAATGATGCTCCAGTTTGAAAGCAGTCAGGCAAGAGAAATTCCATCTTTGTGAGAGAGGGTCAACCATTTTTTTCCTATTCGGGCCTTCAACTGATTGGATGAGGCCCACCCACATTAGGGAGGGCAGTCTGCGTTACTCAGCCTATTGATTTAAATGTTAAGCTCACCGAAAACACTTCCACAGAAATCCCCAGAATAATGTTTTATCAAATATCTGGGCACACCATAGCCTAGTCGAGTCGGCACACAAAATTAAGCATTACGCTCAGGCAGTTATTTTTACTGCAATTGTTTTTTGACCTGTCAACTCTGCTCTTAGATGAGCCCCCAAAATGCTGTTATTTTTAGCCAATTTGTCCCCCTGTTTCCTCAGAGCACTTTCTCCTGTGAAAATAAACAAAGACCACCCAAATGAAAAAAGTAAAGGCTGGCTCTAGCAAGACAGTCAACCAACGCCACCTGGGTTTGGCAGGGGCTCACGGCAGGCAGAGGACTGGGGAGCTTTATGGTGGACAGAGGGATGGCTCCCGAGCGCCCTGCTCGGAGGCTGGGGGCCCAGGGAAGTAAGGGTGGACCAACTACAAGTGGGGCGTCCCATGTCATTGGTCGGGGTGCATATTTGGCTCCTTCTGGGTGGTCTTAATTTTGAAGCAGGGACAGAAATTAGGGAAGCTGTCAGTTATTAATCCCATCCTGGTCATTTTGGGCCGATTGTTACAGGGGTGGATGTTTCACTTCCTGAATTGTCACTAGAGACAGAGGTCTGACTTCCTAAGATACCTGTGGGTGGCAGCTGCCTTCCTGGGCTGGTTTTGGTAGAGAAGGTGTTGGTTGCCTGGGCTACTTGCTGCAGGTTGTGGGTCAGAGTTCTGTTTTCATACATGGACGGTCAGGCCATCGTCTGCTTCTATAATCAGCCTGTCACTCCTTAGCAGGTAACTAAGGCAAGCACGAAGCCCACTTGGCGTCCAGCCTGGTTTATGGGTTTTTAGCTGTAAAACTAAGTCAGGATCAGGCATCTGACTCAAAGGTGGGGAAGATAAGTACTAAATGATCCGTATTTGCTTAAATGTTTTTCACATGACTTCCAAAAAAGGGTCTGAATGATTTGAAGATAGGAACTTTGGTTAGGGAAATAATATTTTTAAATAATGTAGATTGAAGTTTGAGGAAACCAAATATTCAAGGTCTCTCACTTTCTGAAGTAAGCTTTAATGTGGTATATCTCCATCGTGACACCAACATTCACTTTTTTTTGGCGGGGGAGGAAAGCTGCTTTTCCTAAAAACAAAAGTACAGGAATTGCTGAGACTGGTACATTTCAGGTAAATGAGTATTTACCTAACCACGATTTTAAAATACATATTTTGATTTGTGCAAACCGTTTTCATCTTTGGTTCTTTTCTAAACATCACACAGCATTTTTCTACAAATTTGGATTGAGTTCATTCAGGTTAGCTATCATCGAACTTTCCTGGAGTTTATCAGCCCAGAAAAGTCCCCTCCACAACTCTTCAGAGGTACCTCCAGAGCAGTAATCAGGGGTAAGCTTAATTAGAGAGTGGTGTATCCAGAGAAACTTCCAGAGAGGGCAACTTCATCCCCTCTCATGGCAAATAAACACAGTTCCAGGGGGGGCCTTTCCTTCCATTTCATCCTCTCTTTGTGGCAGCTGCTTGGGAGTTATTTCTATGTATGTGAGTTTAAGAAGATATATGTACATAAAGGTGACATCACATCTGGAGTGACCGGCGTTTCTAAGGCCAGGTTTATGAATTTAGTGCCTTGCAAGCCAGCTACCTTCATACCAGAAAGAAATGAAGTCGGCCTCTGAGCCTCCGACTCCCCAGACCCAAGCATTTCATAACAACAGGCGGTCCAGTCGGGCGGACCTTGTGAGAAACATACGGACAGAAACTTTCCATCCAGAAATTGAGCAGGAATGCGGGGGATCTGGGCAGCCTGTCCCTGACCTTCGGGCACGAGGCCCCACCACGGAGTCTGGGCCCAGAACTTAACCTCCATAGGCGGGGGCAGCCCTGGGGTGCGGTGCTCAAAGCCCGTGTGTTCCTCTGGAGAGGGTCCTGCCCCTCCTGCTCTCACCTCCACTGTGGGAGCCACATCTGGGGCTTCTCCACCGCACCCACCAAATGACGGGACCCTGGAGCCTGTTCCTAAGGGGCTCACCAGGGGCCGGCCCGGGGCTGGGCTCCAGGAGTTGCTGAGGCTCCAAAACCTACTGCGCTTTACCCTGTGCTCCTTCAAGCATTTCTCTACAAATATGGACTGAGTTCATTCAGGTTAGCTCAGGTTAGCAGACACGAATTTTCTAATTTAACTCTCCTCTCTCCCATTTCCACCAAATGTTAGCGTCCAGGGGCCCTCCTATGGCTGTCGCGTAGGTCATCATCTGAAGTCACCTGTGTCACACCGGGAGCTCAGGTGGGGGCCCAGGGGATGACCCCCCCAACCCTAATTATTCCCCCCTCTGATGAAAGCAGCGTGAGGAAGGGCCCCTCTCTGGCACACCTGCACTCCACAGCCTGCAGTGCAATAGCGGGCACCTTGACCGCTTACTAGCAAACCTGCAGGGATTCCACGTGCACAGTCCCCGGGGAGCCAGGGTGCCCCTCCAGGTGTGTGGAAGGCTGCCTGCCACGGGGCCTCAGTGGGACTCCAGCCCAAAGGGGGCCATTAGGGACAATGTTCCTGGGAAGCTTCTAGGACCCAGGACACGGTCCGCAGACTTGCACTTTGGACCCCCTAGAAATGTCAGTCCTCCCCACAGCCTTCCCGCTGTCCACCCCCCTCACCTCTGCCATCGCTGCCACCCTTACCTCCTCCCCTGGCCTGCGGTCCCACCTCAGCCCCCTCGGGGCCCTTCCCCTCGGGACTTAAATACAAGCCCCTCCCATTAAAACAGCAGGTGGGGGACAGGGGGCGGTGAGCAGTGTCTGGCGGTGGTCAGCCTGCCCAGTTGGTGGGAGGTGCGGGAAGGGGGGCCTTGAATGGGTCCACCAGGTCACTATTCCAGAGGACGTCCTCGGCGGGCCCCGCCTGACACCACGCGCTCTCACTCGGGACAGGTGGCCCTGCAAAGCCCTGGCCGCGTGGGCTGCGCACGGGGTCCAGTCTCTGCAGGTACATGTGCAGGTGCGCCTCCCTTCTCCGCGATCCAGATGGGCTCAGGTTACCCCAAAAGCCCCCAATTAAAGAGGACCTCGGGTAATTTAGGGAGAAACGCTGGCCAGGGCCGCATGGGATGCGCCCCGTGCAAGGGCAAGGGGCGGGGTCGGGCGAGGGGCGGGACCTGAGGCCGGTGAGGGGCGGGGCCAGGGTGAGGGGGGCGGGGTGGGGCGGACCTGGGGGGTGGGGCCCGGGCAGGCCCAGAGGGCACCCCACACGCAGGGCGCCCGACCAGCAACGAGGGTGCTGTGTCCAGGAGTCTCCCCCAAGGGCCCCTTTTGGACTCCTGTGCCACGGGGTCTGCAGCACTGGTTCCACGTTTGTCCTTTCGAGTAGGAAGCCAAGCGCTCTGTCGTCTCTGCCCCACGCCCTGCGCCGCCCTGACCGCCCAGCCCCAGGCTCAGGGCAGGTGAGGTTTGGAGTCGAGCGGGGTGGAGGCGGGCACAACCCTGAGAAACCCTCTCCTCCACAGCAGGGCCTGCGGTGACACTGGCACCTGCACCTTTTCCAGGTGTACCTGGGGACTGTCACCTGGGCGGGACCAGGAAGAGGGAAGCAGGCCATCTGATGATGCCTCAGAGGCCCACGCCTCGTGCTTTAGCGCCCGCTGGACTTTAGAACCAGCTCCTCGATCACCTTGAGGGGGCTCTGCCTGTCCCTCTGGGGAGACCACTCATCTGCCTGGTTTCTGGGGTGGAGTCGAGCGCAGGCAGGGACCACAGAGCAGCTGATCTCTGAGATCCCCCAGCCCCTCTGATCCTGGGAAATATGTGTCTGCTTTAAGTGCGAGAAGAGCCCAAAGATCAATTAACACGCAGGCCTCTCCAACCACCCTGTATGGTCCCCACCATCCCCAGGGCCCCCCTGAGTGGTGGGAGAGGCAGCGCACTGTTGAAACATAATTTGGCAACATAAAATACAAGGTGAAGCTGATTTCTCAGCTTGTCCAGTGGAGAGAGGGTCAAAACAAAACAAAAACCCCAAGCAAAATAGATTTCGCAACTGGACGAGGAAGCAGCTTTGTAAGTGCCCAACAAGGGTCTAATTAGAGACTTCAAGTGGAGTTTTGCAAATGAACTATTTACAGTTCTTCAAAGGGCAATGATTATAATAATAACCTTCGCAATTCCAAAATTAAGCTTATTCTGCTCTTTTCCTCTGCTCCAGAAACTCTCTGAGGTCTGTCATCAAGCAAAATGTGAGGAGTGAATTGAAGCCAGCCTTCTCCCTCAGGGGTGAGACCCGTGGGCCAGCGTTGGGCCCGCTCAGGGCTGCCATCCCTCCTCCCCCCCCACCCCGGGGGACCAGTGCAGCCAGCGTTCAAAAGGGAAAGCTGCGTAAGTGTCCTCTGTCCCCACCCCCTCACCCCCCGCTTCTTCTGTGATTTAAGGATGGTCTGCTTGTTCATTCAGGACTCAAAAACTGTAGTGGCTCAAAGAAGAAACCAAAGCCTCTATTCCCATCAGAGAGAGACCCTGGAACTGCCAAATTTAAAAGAAAATAACACAGCTGTTACGAAAAAGTAACCAAAAAGTGAATGGCGATTGACTGCATCTTCTTTGGCCTGTAGCGGCGGCTGTCTGACTGGAAATTAAGGGTTTGTCTGTTTAGGATGCACAGCTGCAGAGTTGTGGCATCAGGGGGGTGGGAACTCCTGGCTCGTCCGGATAGACACCTCCCGGGGCTGCAGAGCCTTCTCTGGTCTCCAAAGGGTAACCTCGCCCTCCCTGCAGCGGTGATAAGACCCTGCCAGGCACACCTCAGGTCCTGCGGTCATGCCTGTCCCGTTGGCTCCCTCATCCCCCATCCTCAGCCCACTTGCACACGGAGCTTGTTTGGGGCAGGCCTCTGGCTGCCAGCAACAGACTCTACCTACACCCAGCGTCAGCCCAGGGTCAACTTCATAGGCTTGAGAACTTCCCATGATGGCACAGAAGCCTCTGGCAGGAGGAACTAGGGCCCTCTCGCCAGTTCAAGCCAGAAAACCTGATGGGCCTGTGATGGGCCCCACTTAGGGCACGCACCCTTGCCTGTGTCCTGCCCTGGGGCAGTGAGATGGCACCACGCATGGGGACGGCCCTGTCCTGCCAGGCCATGCAGCTGGCTGGGGACTGCTGAGGAGGAGGGCATAGCACAGCCCCGGGGCAGCTGCGCAAGTGTGCCCGCCTCCAGCGTTATTCCAGGCCCAGCACGCCTCTCTTTTGCTGTTTCTCTCTCCCCCTTTCCCTGGGAATCCCCACCGCACAGCATCTTTCCACCCAAGGTCCCTACGTCAGCCTTAGGCTGGCCGCGCACACCCTGCTCTCCCCGGCCACACTCACCTGTGCAGGATCCAGGGTTAACCTCATTGGACCCGCACCATTTCCCTCTCTTGCTACCACGCTGCCCTCTGCCCCAGTGGTGACCCTGCACATGTGGATCTGCCCCCTGAGCAGGTGGGTGTGGACACTGACTTTTGGGATCCGTTTCTCCGGCTCTCGCCATTCACGCCACCTGTCATCCTTGGACTGCTCCCACCGACCCGAGAGGGAAGGACATCTCCCGGGGGACACCTCCTCTCCCCAGCCGTTCTGCACTCACCTCTTTTTTTTTTTTTTTTTTTTAATACATTTATTTATTTATTTATTTATGGCTGTGTTGGGTCTTCGTTTCTGTGTGAGGGCTTTCCCTAGTTGTGGCAAGCGGGGGCCACTCTTCATCGCGGTGCGCGCGGGCCTCTCACTGTCGCGGCCTCTCGTTGCGGAGCACAGGCTCCAGACGCGCAGGCTCAGTGGTTGTGGCTCACGGGCCTAGTTGCTCCGCGGCATGTGGGATCTTCCCAGACCAGGGCTCGAACCCGTGTCCCCTGCATTGGCAGGCAGATTCTCAACCACTGCGCCACCAGGGAAGTCCCCTGCACTCACCTCTTTGAGCTGCCCTTCCTAAATGCCGTTGCCTTCACATCTTCTCTTTGCAGTGGTGTCCCCTTGGAGTGGCCGCACTGTAGCCCCTAAGTTAGAGAACGTCCCCTTCTGCGGGTGCTTCCAGAGGCCGTGGAGGTAACGGAGGTAATAAAGGTGAAGGATGAAGGACGTGATGACCACAGGACAACGTGGATGACGGCTCGTGAAGCAATATCCAGAAGACATAGGAAATGAAGTATGTTTATGTGATGACCATGATACACGGAAGCTATGTACTCCTGTGGACAGGAATTGGGACAAAACATGAAAACCGTTAAGTGAAGGTGCTATGTTTGTTTCCTCCCAAAATTTATATGTTGAAATCCTAATGCCCAGTGTGATGGTGTTAGGAGGTGGAGCCCTTGGAGATGCTTAAGCCTTGAGGGTGGAGACCTCCAGAATGGGATTAGTGCCCTTATAAAAGTGGTTCAGAGAGCTCCCTGCTCCTTCGGTGTGTGAGGACACAGCGAGAAGGAGCTGGCTGAGCAAGGAATCGGGCCCCCCACCAGAACCTGACTGCTGGCGCCTTGGTCTCAGACTTCCCAGCCTCCAAAATGGTGAGCGATGATTTCATGTTGTTTATAAGCCACCCACCAGTGGCATTTATTATAGCCACCAAAATGGACTACTACAGAGAGTTTTCTATTTTCAATGCCATTTTTGTTGTTATAATGTTGTTTGCACAAAATAAAAATCATCTCTTGGCTCTGATCTGTAGCTGGTGGGCGTTGTTCTCTCACATATCAACACCGAGCAGCTGGCATTGGTTTATTTTCTGTTTGTTTTCTGGTTTTGTTAGTTTTTTCAATAGAAACCCCAGGCCTGTCAGAGGATAACCCAGAAAACCAGCATTCATTCCAAACCCGTAAGGGCAGGAAGAGTGGACTCAGCAGCTACAACGGGTCCCAGCTCTGCAGGGAACCCACGTGGGGACACCTCGGTTACGCTGGAACCCTCTGCAGTGAGATGGATTCCAAACAGCTGGGCATCCATCACTTTCAGCATCAAAACTGTGTTGGATTTTGATAGAAAACTTTCTTTCAAAAGGGAATTTTTTTGCTTCCCACCTCTTAAGGGAAGCAAACTAAACAGTATCCTTTTCTCTGAGGACTCAAGGTCGCCAGCATGAACACAAGTCCTCTATAGGACTGGGACCCAGCACCATCATGACCTCAGGGCTCAGTTGTTGGGGATTCACCCAAGACCTTGGGAGACGTCGGGCGCTGGGAGCCCTGGCAGGGAGCTTCCTGAATTTGTCTCTGTGTGAATCAGTATCGCAAAGTAGAGACATTTGTTGAAGCTGGGTGATGGGTATGTGGAGGTTTGTGGTATTCTCTACCTTTACATATTTGGAATTTTTCATAATAAAAAATTTTAATTCTTTTTCCTGTTTTGTATAGTTTTTCATGCCTTCTAGGGAGAACTGTGGTGTCAGGCTGGTCAGATGTCACTTGCTGCTGTTTCCAGCATATTCCCCTTCAAACTTGCTTCTTCTCATCAACCAGGAGGCGGCAACCTGGATATTCACATCTGTGAGCATCTCACAGGCTCTGCCTGAAAGAGGGATTGGCTCTTGCTGCCTGGACTTTCTTCCATCTCCCCAAGGGCCTTTCCTGGTTCGCCAGGATTCCAGCTGGGTAAGGTGTCCTTAAACTTCCTTCCTCACCCTAGGAGGGAGGGATGGAGAAGAGGGAGTGAAGTCAGCAAGGATCGAAATGTCCTAGAAAAGAATACATGTGGCTTTCTTTAGAACTGTGGGTGGGAAAAGGCTTTCTAGCCATGACTAAAAGTCCAGATACAATTAAAGAAAACATGTTATTAAAGAAAAGAGGAGGGCTTCCCTGGTGGCGCAGTGGTTGAGAATCTGCCTGCCAATGCAGGGGACATGGGTTCGAGCCCTGGTCTGGGAAGATCCCACATGCCGTGGAGCGACTGGGCCCGTGAGCCACAACTACTGAGCCTGCGCGTCTGGAGCCTGTGCTCCGCAACAAGAGAGGCCGCGATGGTGAGAGGCCCGCGCACCGCGATGAAGAGTGGCCCCCCGCTTGCCACAACTGGAGGAGGCCCTCGCACGGAAACGAAGACCCAACACAGCCATAAATAAATAAATTAATTAAAAAAGAAAAAGAAAAAAAGAAAAGAGGAGTTGAAAAGATAAATAGAAAACTGAGGGAAAATATTTGCAACATATATCACAGATAACGGACCAATATCCCTGATGTATAAAGAACTCTTAAAACTCCCCAGGAAAAAAAGCCACAGATCTGGTGGAGCAATGAGCAAAAACATAAACAGATCATTCAGAAGAAGATAAACAGCCCTTAATCACAGGAAAAGATGTTCAGCTTTACCCATGATTAACTAAAACAATAATTAAAATGACACTAGCTACCATTTCTCATCTATCAGATTGGTAAAAAAAAAAAAAAAAAAAGTGAAGGTCTTGCTAATACGCACTGTGGGGGATGAGGCTGTAGGGAAACAGACATTCATGCATTGTTGGCAGGACTGCAAACTGGGGTATCCTTCTGCAGGGGACATGGCAATATCTAACAGAACTGTACCTTATTCCAGGAATTTACCCCAAAGATATACCCCAACTACACAAAAATACATTTATACAAAGTTATTTAATATAGGAGGGCCGTTATATTTTTTGCTTTTATAATTACAAAATATTGGAAACAACCTAAATGCCACATAGGAAATGTTTTGAAGAAACATCTGTACAGTGGAGTTCCATGCAGCTGGGGAAAGAATGAGGAAGATCGTGCGAACAGACGTGGAGCAGGTGTCAAAGGTGTTGAGTGATAAAAGCAAAGTGCAAAGCAGTGTATGTAGTACGCTAACTTCTGTGTGAGAAATAAAAGGAAATACAAAAAATACCTATCCTTATTTTTGCAAAAAGAAACCAAAATAAGACAGAAGCAAATGAAATCAATTTCCTAAAGGGCATTCGGGCTGTGGGGGTGGGATCAGGAGGGATCCAGGTTTCTCTGAGGATACCATATCCTTCTGGCATAGTTTTTGACTTTTGGAATCAAGTTAAGTTTTTTACATATTCAAAAAATTAAATTATGTCAATAAAGAAGAAAGGAAACAACTTAAAATTGTATGCAAACAGACAAATGAATCGCCAGGCCAATGAAGGCCTATTTCAGAGCTGGCCCAGCCTCACTTCTGACATATTCTATTCAGACAAATGAACCCAACTGCACATCATATTGCTGACATAACAGTGGCAGATTGTATTTTCCAGGGATGACTGTGACCTTCTCCCTCATCCCACAAACCCTTCTGTGATGGACCTTGACATGGCCCCTATCAAGAGGTGGCATGTATTTGTCCACCCCCTTGAATAGGCGAGGTTCCTGTGATTATTTGGATGAACAGACTATGGCAGAAGTGATGCTGGGCCAGCTCCAGAATAGGCCTTAATTGGCCTGGCAGCCTCCACTTCCTCTCTCAGAGCCCCGAGACTCCGTATAAGAAATCTAGGCTCCTGTGCTGGAGAATCAGGCCATGAGGAGGGGCCCTGAAGGACCAGATGTGTGAGTGATGAGGCTGCCTTGGACATCCAGCCCAGGTGGAACCCAGCCTCAGCCCCTATCCGGCAGAAGGGCTACCAGATAGGGGCTAGTTCCCTATGTAGCTGAAAATTCACCTGGCAGCCTCCACTTTCTCCCTCTTAGAGGGCTGAGCTGCTATGTGAGGGAGGCCAGTAGAGAGTATGCCTGTGTTCACCTGAATCACTGAAGCCACCTTGGACAGACAGCCCTGTTGAGTCTTTGGATGATGCCAACCTCAACCTCTAACTGACCACCTGCAGGAGAAACCTCAAGCCAGAATCACTCAGCTGAATACCGGCAATTCACAAAACTGTCAGGGACAATAATAAAAAAATTTTAAGCCTCTAAGTTTTGGGTGGTCTGTTATATAGCTGCAGATAATCAGAACAATAACCGCATAGAAGGGGAAAAAAAGAACTTATTTAAGTAACTTTTGAGGATAACCTCAGTCTAAAGAGAAAAAGATATTTTTGCTGGGTATAAATCTTGAACATTACTCAGTACATTTATTGCTGAAACTGTTTTGTATGTATTCTATATTTGTGTAAATGAGTAATTATACTGATATTGTGGGGAAAGGCAGGAACAAATGTGGAATAGTAGAAGGCGAAGAAGAGCTCTGTGGTGTTGGACTTACATAGAAGTGTCAGAGTGAGATCATGATTTTATTTTATTTTTATTTTTTTAACATCTTTATTGGAGTATAATTGCTTTACAATGGTGTGCTAGTTTCTGCTTTATAACAAAGTGAATCAGCTATACATATACATATATTCCCATATCTCCTCCCTCTTGTGTCTCCCTCCCACCCTCCCTATCCCACCCCTCTAGGTGGTCAAATCACTGAGCTGATCTCCCTGTTCTATACGACTGCTTCCCACTAGCTATCTATTTTACATTTGGTAGTGTATATATGTCCATGCCACTGTCTCACTTCTTCCCAGCTTATCCTTCCCCCTCCCCATGTCCTCAAGTCCCATTCTCTACGTCTGCGTCTTTATTCCTGTCCTGCCCCTAGGTTCTTCAGAACCTTTTATTTTTTTTTTTTAGATTCCATATATATGTGTTAGCATACAGTATTTCTCTTTCTCTTTCTGACTTACTTCACTCTGTATGACAGACTCTAGGTCCATCCACCTCCCTACAAATAACTCAATTTTGTTTCTTTTTATGGCTGAGTAATATTCCATTGTATATATGTGCCACATCTTCTTTATCCATTCATCTGTCGATGGACACTTAGGTTGCTTCCACGTCATGGCTTTTGTAAATAGAGCCGCAATGAACATTGTGGTACATGACTCTTTTTGAATTATGGTTTTCTCTGGGTATATGCCCAGTAGTGGGATTGCTGGGTCATATGGTAGTTCTATTTTTAGTTTTTTAAGGAACCTCCATACTGTTCTCCATAATGACTGTATCAATTTACATTCCCACCAACAGTGCAAGAGGTTTCCCTTATCTCCACGCCCTCTCCAGCATTTATTGTTTGTAGATTTTTTCATGATGGCCATTCCGACTGGTATGAGGTGATACCTCATTGTAGTTATGATTTGCATTTCTCTAATGATTAGTGATGTTGAGCATCCTTTCATGTGTTTGTTGGCAATCTGTATATCTCCTTTGGAGAAATGTCTATTTAGGTCTTCTGCCCATTTTTGGATTGGGTTGGTTTTTTTTCTTTTGACTCTGAGCTGCATGAGCTGCTTGTAAATTTTGGAGATTAATCCTTTGTCAGTTGCTTCATTTGCAAATATTTTCTCCCATTCTGAGGGTTCTTTTCATCTTGTTTATGTTTTCCTTTGCTGTGCAAAAGCTTTTAAGTTTCATTAGGTCCCATTTGTTTACTTTTGTTTTTATTTCCATTTCTTTAGGAGGTGGGTCAAAAAAGGATCTTGCTGTGATTTATGTCATAGGGTGTTCTACCTATATTTTCCTCTAAGAGTTTTGTAGAATCTGGCCTTACAAATAGGTCTTTAATCCATTTTGAGTTTATTTTTGCACATGGTGTTAGGGAGTGTTCTAATTTCATTCTTTTACATGTAGCTGTCCAGTTTTCCCAGCACCACTTATTGAAGAGGCTGTCATTTCTCCATTGTATATTCTTGCCTCCTTTATCAAAGATAAGGTGACCATATGTGCGTGGGTTTAATCTCTGGGCTTTCTATCCTATTCCATTGATGTATATTTCTGTTTTTGTGCCAGTACCATACTGTCTTGATTACTGTAGCTTTGTAGTATAGTCTGAAGTCAGGGAGCCTGATTCCTCCAGCTCCATTTTTCTTTCTCAAGATTGCTTTGGCTATTCGGGGTCTTTTGTGTTTCCATACAAATGGTGAACTTTTTTGTTCTAGTTCTGTGAAAAATGCCATTGGTAGTTTGATAGGGATTGCATTGAATCTGTAGATTGCTTTGGGTAGCATAGTCATTTTCACAATGTTGATTCTTTCAATCCAAAACCATGGTATATCTCTCCATCTGTTTGTGTCATCTTTAATTTCTTTCATCAGTGTCTTATAATTTTCTGCATACAGATCTTTTGTCTCCTTAGGTAGGTTTATTCCTAGGTATTTTATTCTTTTGTTGCAGTGGTAAATGGGAGTGTTTCCTTAATTTCTCTTTCAGATTTTTCATCATTAGTGTATAGGAATGCAAGAGATTTCTGTGCATTAATTTTGTATCCTGCTACTTTACCAAATTCATTGATTAGTTCTAATAGTTTTCTGGTAGCATCTTTAGGATTCTCTGTGTATAGTATCATGTCATCTGAAAACAGTGACAGCTTTACTTCTTCTTTTCTGATTTGGATTCCTTTTATTTCTTTTTCTTCTCTGATTGCTGTGGCTAAAACTTCCAAAACTATGTTGAATAATAGTGTTGAGAGTGGACAGCCTTGTCTTGATCCTGATCTTAGAGGAAATGGTTTCAGTTTTTCACCATTGAGAACGATGTTGGTTGTGGGTTTGTCATATATGGCCTTTATTATGTTGAGGTAAGTTCCCTCTATGCCTACTTTCTGGAGAGCTTTTATCATAAATGGGTGTTGAATTTTGTCAAAAGCTTTTCTGCATCTATTGAGATGATCATATGGTTTTTCTCCTTTAATTTGTTAATATGGTTTATCACATTGATTGATTTGCATATATTGAAGAATCCTTGCATTCCTGGGATAAACCCCACTTGATCATGGTGTATGATCCTTTTAATGTGCTGTTGGATTCTGTTTGCTAGTATTTTGCTGAGGATTTTTGCATCTATGTTCATCAGTGATATTGGCCTGTAGTTTTCTATCTTGTGACATCTTTGTCTGGTTTGGTATCAGGTGATGGTGGCCTCATAGAATAAGTTGGGAGTGTTCCTCCCTCTGCTATATTTGGAAGAGTTTGAGAAGGATAGGTGTTAGCTCTTCTCTAAATGTTTGATAGAATTCGCCTGTGAAGCCATCTGGTCCTGGGCTTTTGTTTGTTGGAAGATTTTTAATCACAGTCTCAATTTCAGTGCTTGTGATTGGTCTGTTTATATTTTCTATTTCTTCCTGGTTCAGTCTCGGAAGGTTGTGCTTTTCTAAGAATGTGTCCATTTCTTCCAGGTTGTCCATTTTATTGGCATATAGTTGCTTGTAGTAATCTCTCATGATCCTTTGTATTTCTGCAGTGTCAGTTGTTACTTCTCCTTTTTCATTTCTAATTCTATTGATTTGAGTCTTCTCCCTCTTTTTCTTGATGAGTCTGGCTAAAGGTTTATCAATTTTGTTTATCTTCTCAAAGAACCAGCTTTTAATTTTATTGATCTTTGCTGTTGTTTCCTTCATTTCTTTTTCATTTATTTCTGATCTGATCTTTATGATTTCTTTCCTTCTGCTAACTTTGGGGTTTTTTTGTTCTTCTTTCTCTAATTGCTTTAGGTGTAAGTTTAGGTTGTTTATTTAAGATGTTTCTTGAGGTAGGATTGTATTGCTATAAACTTCCCTCTTAGAACTGCTTTTGCTGAATCCCATAGGTTTTGGTTCACTGTGTTTTCATTGTCATTTGTTTCTAGGTATTTTTTGATTTCCTCTTTGATTTCTTCAGTGGAGATCATGATTTTAAAATGTCTGTGTGTGTTTCCTTTTTTGTATCAGTATCTTGGCTCTGTACAGTGAAAAGGCCTAGAAACAGTGACTCCCATCAGCAATAAGCACACTAGCAGTCAGACTTAGCCCCTAACTACCATCCATTCTCCAATGAAATCAACTAGGTTTACCTGGGGAAAAGTTTGATTCCAGGACTGAAGCAAACCAGATGAGCCTAGAAAGTCTTGTTCTGCCAGCAGGTTAAAAAGGGCTCAAAATACGATGAAAGTGGAGTAGAAGGAAGGGGCTCCCACTGGTTGAATCTAAGACAATTTGAGCATGAAGATGAATAGCGACAGCAAAGGACTATAATGCATTACGTTTTTAAAGAGAGTGAGAGAGAGAGAGAGACCAAGTTTCCATATTAATTTTAGAAAGCAAACAAACGAGGAGAAGGGATATTTCCTCTTTACAGTAGAATATCAACCAATAAATGTGGAAAGAATGACAAGAGTTAGGAAATCATAGTTTTGCAATCAATATAGTAATGAATGATTCATGCAAGAGTCATCAATGAATGCTAAGACCACTGAATCAAAGAATATTAGGAAATAGTTTATTTCCGTCATTTCAATGTACCCCCCACAGGCTATGAACTACTAAGGGGAAAATGTCTTTTCATAGTGGGGAAATCTGGAAATGCCCCCTGACCAGGTGATGGAGGTCCATCATTAACCACGGGACAAGGTGAGTTCACATGTGTCCTGAAGTGATGCACTGAGGACACACCAATCATGTTGTTTCCTTGCCAAAAACGCTAAACACACATCGAATCATAAAGAAACCATCAGACAAACCCAAGTTGAAGGACATTCTACAAAATGGCTGACCTATACTCTTCAAAAATGTTAATGTCATAGAAAACAAAGGACACGTGTTCACAGCAGCATTATTCACAAGAGCCAGAAGGTGGAAGACCCCCAGGTGGGCCCATCCAACTCTTTGCCGCCCTTGGGAGGCTGATGGATGCTGACAGTTTTAGAGAGACACCTGCAGATCTCAGCTCTTTCTGTCTCTGATGAGCACCCTGTGTGTCTGTTTAGAGCTTCACATCCTTGAACTTATGGCATCCTCACAGCCCCCAGGGAGGAATGAGAACAGTGAGGCTGAATTTCAGAGGAGGGGGTCTGCCCAAGGTTGAGACATCTACCCAGTGAGTGATGGGGCTGACTCTGCAATCAGTCTCTGAAACCCCCAAACCTCCTCCTCCTCCACCCCATTCCTCCAGGTAGGAGATCAGAGCTGGCATCTGAGCAGAGACCCAGGGCCCCAGGCTGCCCTCCCCATCTCCCTGCAGGTTGGTAGGAAGGCAGGGAGGCAGTCTGGAGGGGGGAGTGCGTTCCCGGTGCTTCGAGAGACTGCTTCCTCCTAGGCCTGGCCAATGTCAGCCCTCCAAAGATTGCCTGGTGGCTTGAATGTTGCTGAGGGCATCTGTGGGGTCTGCTCCCGGGGGGACCTGCACATCCCTACACAGGGGAAGTTGAGTGACCTGGGTTCCCTGGGAGCAGGACATGCCCCTGGGTTTCTTTTCCTAAAAACACTGTAATAAGGAAGAACAAATCTGACTCCATGTTGGATCTATTTCTTTTACTTTAACCTTTGTGCTCTGTTGCCTGGGCTTAGTCATGCTGGCTCTGCACCTTTTGTACAAAAATGTTGCCTAGAGACTGAAATATACGGGATAGCCTATTCTCAAGGCTCTGACCTTTAAAGTATAACACTTTCCATTCATATAGAGATACAAAGTTGCAGAACAGAGAATAACATTTGTCTTGTTAGAGGTTTACAGGAACAGCGCCACCTGACCGACATGGACAGCTGCAAGAACAAAGGATGCCGACACCAAGAAGTCTGCAACAACCAGCCCCGCCCCCTCCCCTTTTAGTATAAAAGACTCTGAATTCTAACTTGGGTGAGATGGTTCTTTGGGACACTAGCCCACCATCTTCTTGGTCTGCTGGCTTTCCGAATAAAGTCGCTATTCCTTGTCCCAACAACTCGTCTCACGATTTATTGGCCTGTTGTGCGGCGAGCAGTAAGAGCTTGGAGTCGGTAACAACACCACGCTGGGAAAGCTGTCACTTGTCTGTTTGTCCCCTGCTCTGCGGTCCCTCGTCCCCTCAAGGTCAGAGAGCTGCAGCCTGCACCCCTCCCCGCCACGTCCCCGTTTGTCACCTCTGGAGGCTCAGCGCGGGCTGTTTGCCGGCTCCTCGCCCGCTGCAGGTGCTCTGCTTCAGCAGGCTTTCATCAGTGGTCCAGCGAGAGCTTCTTCCTGGGGCGCTGGGCTGAATTCCTTTTAAGGACAAAACGGGGGAAATGTGGTATAAGAATAGAAGATGGCAAAGTGCTGGTCCCCAGAGGCTTCCTGCCTGCCTTGTGAAAACCACGCCAGCCTCTTGGCAGACTCGCCAGGGCCCGGAGGCTCGACGTTCTACCACATTTAATAGTAAGAATTTCTGAACTCACAGAAGATCATCCGAGGCTTGATTTCCAAAGCTAGTGGTTTTGGTCAACCTGCACAGCAAACAGATTTCATAACATTTCTATTGTTTTGGAAAGGGCCCACTTGACCCTTCTACAACCTAAAATTAACAATTGGAGAGCTCAAAAGCTCTTTAAAATGTTACCTTTCTCCTCCAACTCTGAAACTTTGGTGGGCTTCTCTACCAAGGCCCCGTGCTTAGACCTGGAGCCCCATGCGGCTGGAGTTCCCAGAGGACCCTGCAGGAAAGCACTTCTCTCATCTACACCCAGTGCCTTTGGAATTCTCTAGTAACACCAAAGAGATTAAAACTGTTAATCCCATCCTGGACCCAAAACTGCTGCCCTTGGCTACAGAACAACAAAGTGAGAGTAATTAATGGAGGGCCAGAGACTTAGGAAATCAAGCACTGGTTAAATAAAGGCGGAGAGGACCCTTCCTGAGGGCCACGGTACCCCTCCAGCTCCTCCTCCCAGGATGGCCTGTGACTGTTCCTGACACCTGCTGCAAAGGCACAGGAAGGGGCTCACGGTGCCTTTAAGCCAAAGGCTGGAAGCGTTTGTAAACTTCGGGCAATTAAATGGCAAAACCTCCCATGAAGGCAGGAGCCCTGGAAGGGAGGCCAGTTCAGTCGAAGTTAAGGGAGGAGGTGGGAGGAGACAGCCCCTCTGCGTTCAGGGGGGTCACCTGCTTTAACTTCACCAGAACTGGACGCGCTGTCGGCTTGCGGGGGTGGGGGAAAGGGCTGGCGGTGGGGGGGTCCTGGTAGCATGTCCCCACGAAAGAGCAGCCTCTGTGTATGTGTGTGCACGCTCCCCACCAAAGCAGCCGAGGTGTGGCTTTATGGTTTTAGAATAGGTGTTTTAAAATATTAGATTATTTAAGTGCTGTATATCTTCTAAGTGTAACCATTGTTCAAGTGTGGGGAGGGGAAGAATCTGGCTGTGGGTTCTGAGAAGTGGAGGCCGTGAGGGAGGAAGACCGCAGAGGAGAGAAAGCACGTGACTGTGTGACAGCGGAGCCGGGAAGTGGTGGTCTTGGCTGGCTCTGAGGCCACCCAGCTTCCCGATCCCCAAATCAGCTCCATCCCACCTGTGTCTGCACGATGCTTGCACACATGGGGCTCCTCAAGCCGGCGGGGAAGGTGCTCCCATTACAAGAAGAAAATGAAGTTGGGAGATTAAATCCTGATCGAGGTCACAGGCTAAAAGCTGGAGGAGCCAGAATAAAAGTCAAGTCCGGCAACTCCAAGCCCTGGGCTCCTGCTCCAGCACCAGGTTTCCAGAAACCCTGACCTTCTGCTGTGAGACTATGAAAAGGGGAAGAACTTTTGAAGTCCCCTGCCCACCACGCAGCCCCACCCTGAGCCCCCAGGGGATGCGTTAAGTGTGATACTGAGATCCTGAAGGGACCGGGCTTGCTGTTTGCAGCCCTCCTTCCTGTCTGGGAACAAAGACGAGCTCCAGTTACCAAGGTAACGAGGGTCCGTGCTGGAGGGACACAGGCGGTTGGAGAACAGACAGGGCTCCAGGTCAGGGCAGACCTCTCAGAGGACCGACGGTCACCTAGGACACGCTTGCTTGTCACTCGCTGGGGGGACGCCCGGGTCAGGCCCTGGCCGCCGCAGACTGCCCTTCTCCCCGGCCTGCAGTCTCCACACACGGCCTCCGTCTGTGTTTTGCCTCTGCTGAGTTCAGCTTCTGATTTGTATCTTGAGGTCTTACTCCCTCATGAAGGTCTGATGGCCTCTGTTGTGACCCACTATGTGATGTCCCCTTCGAGCAGAGCTCTCAGGCCAGGCCAGGCCAGAGGTCATCCTAGTCCGGGTGGCCGTAGCCGATGTGATTCTGTCATGGGGCCAACACCCTCGGGAGGAAGATGTGGGCCAGGTGGGCCCCCAGAAGGAAGTAGAGTGGGTGCTCTGACTTCCTCTGATGGTGACCTTCAGAGGTCAGCGGGAGGAACAGGAAGCGGGGAAAACCTCCCAAAGTGCCAGGCCCCATGGGGTGAGGAAGCACGTTGGTGCACGAATGCTGGTTCTTAGGTGCGTGTTCAGCCTTCGGGCCGGCTGGGCTCCTTTTCTGCGTGGTGGTCCTGGTTGTCACTGTGGGGTGAGCCATCGCTGTTCACAATCCTTTGCTTCTCCTCTCCAAGGTGAGTTAGAGGGTCCCACCTGCTGACCTCAGGAGCGCTGGTGACCTGCTCCAGCCAGTGACATATGGGTGGTGAAATCGGACCCTTCTGGGCAGAAGTGCTCAGAGTCAGCCTGTGGTTCTGGGTGTCTCTGTCCAGCAATGGCCCAGGTAGAGGCCACTCCGACCACCTGCGTCCTGGTCCCAGAGCCAGGATGACAGGGAACAGGCTGCCACCTGCCAAAGCAGCCACGGAGGTTGGCTGAGAATCAAGCCTTGGGGTCTCACCATAACTTGGCCCATCCTGTCCGTGGGCCTGTGAAGGTCTCGCCTTAAATTGAACTGTCTTATTACTGATCCATCAGCTTTCTTTTATTTGTGTTTGCTTAATATCCTTTTTACATTCATTTTTTTGACCTGTCTCTGTCATTTGTTTTATGTGTATCTTTGTAAGAGGCATTTAGCCGAATTTGGGGGATAGAGATTTAGTCCTAAAGTCTAAATTATACATGAATTTAATCCCTTTTATTTACAGTGAATACTAAATTAATAGAATTATTTCTCCCATTTTATGTGATATTTCATGTACTGTGAATTTCCTTTGCTTTCTTTGATTTTTTCTACCTCTTCCAGGCGTGATGATGTCTTTTGAATCCTTCTTTTCTTCTCTGCAATGGTGTGGCGGCTATAGGTTTTATTTCCAGCCTTGTACTGGCTACCGTTTATTTTCGGTCTACATTCCTAACTCTAAATTGTTTCTAATGAAGTCTAAAGTATTTACATCTTTCTGAACAAGGAAAGAGATTTGATATCTTTTACTGTATCTTTGTCATTATGGTTGTTTACAAATGCAAAAAATATTGAATAGTAGTCTTACAATGAACAGTTCATTTTTTCAAATTAATGAATTTATTTATTCTTGGCTACGTTGGGTCTTCGTTGCTGCATGTGGGCTTTCTCTAGTTGCGGCGAGCAGGGGCTACTCTTCATTGCGGTGTGTGGACTTCTCATTGCGGTGGCTTCTGTTGTTGCAGAACATGGGCTCTAGGTGAGTGGGCTTCAGTAGCTTTGGTGCACGGGCTCAGTAGTTGTGGCGTACGGGCTTAGTTGCTCTACAGCATGTGGGATCTTCCCAGACCAGGGCTCGAACCCGTGTCCCCTGCATTGGCAGGCGGATTCTCAACCACTGCACCACCAGGGAAGTCCCAACAGTTCATTTTTTGGATGTACCCTACAATGTACAGCAGAGACAGATGAAGGTCCATTTTATTCTCCTGCTCGATTCTCAGAGGGGGCTGCAGTCTGAGGCCTTGCATCTCTTTTCAGTCTTGGCTCATTCTTGGTGTCTGTTCAAATATGACCTCTCCTCTCTTCCTCCTGCTCTCGCCTCCCTGAGCTCCTCTCCTCTCCTCTGGCCAGAGCTGCCCAGCCACGCCCACATGGCTCTGAGCTGCTCTTTCACGTTGGCTGACCTCTGAACCTCTATTTTTCTGAGATGCATTCTTGGTGAATCCCTTGCATCCATCGTCCAATTCACCTACTATCTCTCTGACTGCGTTTAACTGGATTTTATTCCATCTACTGGCTTCTTGTCTATTTCAGTGACCATCTTTTCCATTTCCACGTTTCTAGGTAGATCTTTTCCATTTCTATCCATTCAGATCTTTCTTGTTTCTGCCAATTTTTTTGTTTCTGCCAATTTTTTTGTTTATAGCTTATTGCCCTTCGTAGGCTGTTGCTTTTTGAGATGCTAACAATTTACCTTGAGATTGCTCTAATATTTTCATTTAATAGGGAATGAGTTTGTGGATTTTATTTGGCTACTTGGGGGTGGGGTGTGCTAGTTATTTCAACAGATTTGTGCATGTGGGTTTCCAGATGCATCTTGAGTAGAAGGAGGTTTCCTCTCTCCTTCTCTGTCTCTCACTCCCCCACCTCTGTCTACATATCTCCTTCTCTCTCCACCCTTCCTCCTTCTCTCCCTATCCATGCCTCACCCCACCTGCACTCAATCCTGTCTGCCTAGAGGTTCTACATGTTTCTGCCCAGCCTCCGGGGACACCCTCCCTGACACAGGTCTCACGTGACTGGCTCTGGGCTCTCATCCACCTGAGCACTGAGTATATCACAGGCGCAGGTGGTCTCCACCCAGGTTCTCGATATGAAGCTGCTTCCTGACCTTGGGTCCTCACCTCTATAGAAAGTAGTCAACTGGAACTTTCTTTCCACTTCCTCTTATGGGTGGGGGGGGGCTCTGAGCAGTGGGCCAGTCTCTGTCTTCCCACCACCCCCCTGCCCAGGTGGGGCTCTTTCAGTCACTGTTACTATCTCTGCTGATTCTGAACCTGAAGCCCAGCACACACCCAGCCTACACCCCACTCACTGAATTATGCCTTCTATTTCTGTCTCCGAGATGTTTGTCTTGTTTTGTAGTGTGGCTGTGACTTTTAAAAATATGTTTTATCTATGGTTGCTATGGATTTGGAGCAGAGAAGAGGCCTCAAAACACCAACTTACAATGTCATGTTGTCCAGAAATCCAGAAGGTTCATTTCTTTATCTTCTTCTGTCAACTTAAGCCCAACTTTGAGCCCTACCCTATGGGGCTGGCAGAAAATGCAACTCCTCCCCTCCCCTCCCAGGGTCACTCCAGAATCAAAAGGCTTCCATGGTGCCCAGAAGAGCACAGAGAGCCTTTGGTGATCGTCCACCGTGGAGGCCCCTCACCAGCACCCTTCTTCTGCCCCTCGGGTTAGCAGCTGTTCCTGTGCCGTGCTTGGCGCTCAGGAATCCTCACCAAAACCCACAGTGTCTGGGTTTAGCCTCCCTGGGGGCACAGCGTGGCCAGCCCGCCCCCTTCCTGGACTCTTCTCCTGGGCTCTGTTCAGATCCTGGGCCCTCGAGACTGCCAATGTCTCTCCTCTTCCAAATCTCAGGGAATCGCTCTTTCTCCCTCCCACTCAGCCTTTGGGATTAGGGTTTCATGAAATGGGTTTAGGTTTATATAAAAGACAGAAAGAGCCTTTGGCTTCAAGCTGCTTTGGCTTTCTGCCTGGAAAAAAAAAAAATCCCTGGGGCAAAAAAATTACAAAGAGCTGAGTGATCTGCTTGAAATAGGATGAAGATGAGAAATACAGAAAGCAAATAAGGATTAATATCCACCCCCCAAAATATGGTGTGTCCATGAATTTTACGGCTCATTGAAGCTTATGTCTGTAAGAGACGAATGTCCTATGAGAGCTGGTGATGAATGAATGAGCTGTCTTTCTGAGAATTGACATTTCTTGGGGAAAGGCCTGACAGGCACCCAGTCGGGGAAGCTCAGGAATGTGTAGGGCCGCAGCCCGCCCGGCCAAGCAGGATCTGAAGGCATCACCTCGTTGCAACCTCACTTCTTAATGCCTCCTCGCAGCAATGACGAAATGACCAACAAAATGACAAAATGCTGACGGACTTTTTTAAAAATTCTGTTTAGTAAGTGGGGGAGTACCTTTATATGGTTTAGAATGCTTGTCTTCAAAACAGTATTGTTTTTACAAGTTTGTCTCTGAAAAAGGTAAGCTTCAGTCATCTGAGAATTTCACGGAAACACCAGCAATGCAGGTGTCACCGCATCCGTCCTGCGGCCTCATAGCATTGCTGTACAATCCCCTCACTAACTCGCTGGGGACACCCCGGCACACCCCTTCCTTTCATACTCCACTGGATTCATCGGTAAGGTACAGAGGAGTAGTGGGGTGAACAGGGTCACCTCCAAGAGCTGTGTCCACCAGCAGCATCAGAATGTGACCTTAGTTGGAATAAGGGCCTTTGTAGATATAATTAAGGTAAGGATCGCAAGATGAAATCCTCCTGGTTTCAGGTGGGCCCTAAATCCAATGATGAGAGTCCTCAGAAGAGAAGAGAGGAGCAAGGACACAAAGAAACAGGGAGAAGACCGTGTGAAGAGCTGGAGATTGGAGCGACGCCCTACAAGCCGAAGGATCCCCCTGAACTGCCAGCAGCTTCTGTGAGCTGGAGAGAGGCCTGGAATGGCTTATCCCCAGAACCTCCAGAGGGAACCAACCCTGCCATGACCATAATTTTGGACTTCCAGCCTCCAGAACTGTGGGAGCATCAATTTCTGTTACGGCGGCCCTAGAAAACTAAGACTGGAGGTTGAACTAAATAGTCTTAAAGGGTCCTCTCGGGTCCGCAGTCTGTAAGTAGGAAATGGGGTCGTACTTGGGGAACACCTCTGAGGGACCTTGCACAAAGCTTGCTGCTATCATCAGCTCATTTTATCTTGGTTCTTTTTATTTAGCTGTCCATGTGACTTTATTTATTTTTTAATTTTTATTTTATATTGGACTATAATTGATTTATAGTGTTGTGTTAACTTCAGGTGTACAGCAAAGTGATTCAGTTATACACATATCTATTCCTTTTCAAATTCTTTTCCCATTTAGGTATTACAGAATATTGTGCAGAGTTACCTGTGCTATACAGTAGGTCCTTGTTGATTATCTATTTTAAATACAGTAGTGTGTGTATATCAATCCAAAACTCCCAATATATCCCTCCCCCCAACCTTTCCCCTTTGGTAACCATTAGTTTGTTTTCTAAGTCTGTGAGTCTGTTTCTATTTTGTTAATAAGTTCATTTGTACCATTTTTAAAAATAATCCGCATATAAGCGGTATATGATATTTGTCTTTCTCTGTCTGACTTACTTCACTTAGTATGATAATCTCCAGGTCCATCCATGTTGCTTCAAATGGCATTATTCCATTCCTTTTTGATGGCTGAGTAATATTCCATTGTATATATACCACATTTTCTTTATCCACTAGGTTGCTTCTACGTTTTGGCTATTGTAAACAGTGCTGCTATGAACACTGGGGTGCATGTATCTTTTCAAATTAGAGTTTTTGTCTTTTCCTGATATATGACCAGGGGTGGGATTGCTGGATCATATATTAGCTCTATTTTTAGTTTTTTAAGGAACCTCCATACTGTTCTCCATAGTGGCTGTACCAGTTTACATTCTCATCAACAGTGTAAGAAGGTTCCCTTTTCTCCACACCCTCTCCAGCATTTACTGTTTGTAGACTTTCTGATGACAGCCATCTGACTGGTGTGAGGTGATATCTCATTGTGGTTTTGATTTGCATTGCTCTAATTAATAGTGACGCTGAGCTGGCTTGGAGAAGAGGCTGCCCTTCCTAAGCTGCTGCCCCAGAAGGCTGAGCTTCAGCCAGTAAAGCTCATAAAGAGAAATGGCTGCAGGTTTTGAGGACATTCAACCAGGAAAAGAGGAGAATTATGGGTTGTGGTAAGTGAACTCATGTGGCTGAAATCTTCTCGTTGGGAAAAGAGATTCATCCTATTTTCAGGAGTCCAGAGGAAGTACTGGAAAAGGGGTCAGATTCCAGTTCAATACAATACAATCTCTTATCTGGGAAGGGGCTGTCCTGCAGGAAGTCCAGGGCCCTCTGCCAGAGGATGGGAGGGGTCTCAGGCTGCTGGAAGGGGTTGGACCAGATGAACTTGAGGCCCTTAAATCTGAGCTTCTGGAAGCCTGTGTCCCTTGGGCTGTTAGAGCTCATCAACACTAATGCAATCTCATGAAATCAGAAATCTCCAGCAGGCAGGGCCCAGGAATCTGCATTTTTGCCAAGAGTGCTAGCATCACCCTGGGTGTGGAGACACGGGGCCGGTGACCAGGCGTTCCCTGAGACGGACACACCCCGACCAAAGCCAGCTACAACTCCAGGGGCTGCCCCTGCAGAGGACCACCCCGGAGACCATGTCCCCACACTCGAGAGCCCCTCACATTCCACAGTGCGGGTACCGTCCCATCCCTTCAGTGATGCCCTGGTCAGTCACAGGTGGATCCCCCATCTCTTCCGGTTCTGACTTTTGACCAGTTCCCTGTAACCAATGCCATGCTCTCCTCATCCCATTTTTCTAGAACCCACCTCCTTTAGGCAGACTTCCCCAGCTGCTCTCCCATCTCTGCTTCTCTCTAACTTTGCGAGTTATTTCCTTACTTCCTTGAATCTATCCGCATTTGTGAAGATGCATCTTTGCTGGTTTGTTACCCGGTCTTTCTCTGTGTCTCTTGCTTGAGTGAAAGCTCCCTGGGAGCAGGAACTCTCTCTATCTTATTTGTTCTCACGGCTCCAGCCCTTCACACGGCGTCCCGACACATAGCAGGTGCTTTAATTAGAACTGGGTTTATTGCAAGCAGCAGGGATCCACTGGGATTGCACTGGCTTCACCACGCGCAGCTTTGTTCTTTCAGGCCAGAGCTCCAGGAGTCCTCGTCCAGGCTGTTTGGGAGCTTTGCTGCACGTGTTCACTGGGGACCCAGGCTCCTTCCTCTCTGCTCCAGTGTTGCCAGGCAACCTTCATGGTCTAAGACAGCTGTCCAAGCTCGGACTAGTCTGCCCCTGTGCCGGCCGGCAGGAAAGGGAAAGGGAAGGTTTAGGGCCGAGGCAGTTCCCTGAGATCACCTCTCAGAAGGTGACGTCACACGCCCATTCACACCCGCCGGCCAGGCCCTAGTCACAGAGCCCTGCGGGGATGCACGTGAGGCCAAGAAGCGTGGTTTTATTCCAGGCAGCCATGCGTGTGGCTAAAAGAGATTTCATTTCTAGGAAATATGGGACAACTCGCAGGCTCTGCAGTGGGACTCCGCAGTTACCTCTTGAATGAATCATTGAATCAGAGCCCGTTCTGAACCAGTAGAATTTTTTGGTTCCGTTCTTCATTCGTCTGGGAGGGTCCGCTGTTGATCACAGGTGGTCCCTCTGCACATGCCTTGTCTACACCAGGGGATGGCAGACTCCTGAGAACAGAGGTGTCTCTTCTCTCTCCTCGAGTATGTCCTTTCTGCCCTTACCCCTCTTTCTGTCCCCACTGTGCCAGGCCCGGCGCCTGCACACAGCGCACACAGTAGGTGGCTGCAAATATCACGTGCTGGTGATAATGGTGGAGGGACAGTGTTCATGGCGGGAGTGCATCGGCCTTGAATGGCTCCAGATGGGCTTTTACTGTCCTGTAAAGTCCAGGATAAATACGCTGGAGAAACGGGGCAGGGCCGCCGTCACAGTCCTCTCAGGAAAGGACTTTTATATCCTGGCGACAGTGCCCCATTAATCACTGCATCAATAAACAGATGCTCGGGGAGAGACAGAAGCACCACCAATCTCAGTTCTTGTTGATAAATAAGGGCAGTGTGGCCCCCTGGGCCCCCGGGCAAACCCTCTCTGGTTACAGAATGATCCGTCTTCTTCGCTCTGGCCCATGACTATGTGTTCATCTTCCCCACAGCCATCTCCTCCCTGCTGTTCATGAATCAAATACTTTTTTACAAACAGACTTCTCCGTTTGCCCTGAAGAGGATTTGTTACTCCATCATAACAGGCTTGGATGGGAGCACATTTAAACTTTTATTGCCTAGGGCTTCCCTGGTGGTACAGTGGTTAAGAATCCGCCTGCCAATGCGGGGGACACGGGTTCGAGCCCTGGTCTGGGAAGATCCCACATGCCGCGGAGCAACTAAGCCCGTGTGCCACAACTACTGAAGCCCATACGCCTAGAGCCCGTGCTCTGCAACAAGAAAAGCCACCGCAATGAGAAGCCCACGCACTGCAACGAAGTGTAGCCCCCGCTTGCTGCAACTAGAGAAAGCCCGTGCGCAGCAGCCAAAAAAAAAAAAAAAACTTTTATTGCCTATATGGATAATGTGTATGTATTTTTTAAATCTCCACAATAAGGAGCTCTGCACGCTTGGCCCCGAGTTCCCTGGTTCTCTGGGATCTTGGGGGCCCCACCTCCGCCGCTCCATCCCGCTCCCAGGCAGTAGCTCAGCCTGCGCCCATCGAAGGCAATCCCTCCGCTGTCTTTCTGGTGTCATGCCAGGGGCAATCCAGGTCCACGTGACCAGATTCAGCACGCATCCCGGAATTCCTGCTTTGTTCAGCAAATGATGGTGAGCCTCTGTTACAGGTCAGGCAAGGCGCTGGGCCCTTGGACACAGCAGTACACACACTGGAGGTGGCCTCTGCCCTCCTGGGTCCCACAGTCCAGTGGGGAGGACTGGTGCTCCCCAAACAAGACATAGGGATGTAGGGGAATTTGAATGGGGCTGAGTGCTTGTGGGGGGGCATCTGAGACTAGGGGTGGGGTGGGGGGAAGGCCTTCCGAGGAGATGACCCCGCATCTGAGGCCTGAAGGTGTTAACGCGATGAAGGGCCCTGGGGTCGGGGTGGGAGCAGTGCTGCGGGGCCCTCAGGGGAGGCGGGCAGGACCAGAGCTGCTCGGCGATGGCAGCAGGAGGCCGAGGTGTCTGTGGGTGGCTGGCGGGGGCGTCCCGTGGGCACTTCCTAGTTTACTCTGGGTCATCGGAAGCCGCCAGGGGATTAGCAAGCAGGGGAGGAACAAGACCCAGCTGGCATTTGTTCAGTGTCCAGAGATACAGCTCAGAGAACTGTCACAAGAAAGCGGGTTCCAGGCAGAAAGCGGAGGGGTGGGAACGCCCAGAAGAGCCCAGGATGGAAGGCAGCACACCGGGCACACCTGAGACCCGCATGGGCACCAAAAGGAGGATGAGGACAGGGAGGGGAACCGCCTGCTTCACGGTTGTCCTCGGCGTCTCTGCGAGCCCGGCCACGTGCACCTGCGGCTCAGCCTTGCTCTCCGCTGGTCCTGGGGCGTCTCCTGAACTCGTACGGCGGGGTGGGGCGCATCATTTTGTGCTTGGAGGGCTACTAATCAGCTTCCAACCGCCCCTTATGCGAGGAAGACAGACGAAGAAGGGCTTGGGTCTCTCGGACAATGTGCTTCTCCACACTCTGCCCGCTTGATAGGCGTAAAACTACATTTCACGGCTTTTGCTTCGATTTCTCAAGACTCCCTGGGCTTTTCACATTTCTCACTCTCTGAAGGGCAGCATGACACACCGCGTAAGCAAGCAGGCTCTGGGTTCAAACCCCCTTTCCCGCCAGCACCTCAATCTGCTCGCCTGTGCGGAGGGCTAACAGTCTGCCCCTCCCAGGGCAGCCGTGGGTCAGGGGGTCTGGCGCGTGGGACTCCAGCCGTGGTGCCCGGCCTGGGCCGTGACAGAGCTCAGCTCCAAGTGTTAATGTTGTCCTTTTTTATTGGAGTGTGCTTTTGAATTAGTTTTTAGAGCCAAATATGGATTGAGCACAGTGCCCTTTGTCTATCATAGATTTTGCAAATAATTTCGGTTTTTAGGTTGCCAGTTTTTTCTAATGTATGCTTTATTCGTTTTTGTAAATTGAGATATAATTGACATATATTAGCTTGCCAGGTTTTATTTATTTATTTATTTGGCTGCACCAGGCTTTAGTTGCGGCGTGTGGGCTCTTTTAGTTGTGGCTTGCAGGATCTAGTTCCCTGACCAGGGATTGAACCCGGGCCCCCTGAATTGGGAGCACAGAGTCTTAGTCACTGGACCACCAGGGAAGTCCCTAGCTTGCCAGTTTTAATTTCTTTAGATATAAGGGAGTTTGTTTGTTTTTATATAATCAAATATAGTAATCCTTTCCTTTAGAGAAAATCTTAGAAAGGATTTTCTTACTTGATATCAGGTAAGTGTTCACATACATTTCTTCCAGTTGTTTTAGGGTTTGAGACCATTTGTTGAATGAGTCACCTTTCTTTATCGGTCTATCAAATACTAAATTCAGGCATATTGTGACCCACATCTGGACTTTCTTGGGCATTTTAGAGTTGCCTCCTTCTAACTGTGCACTGCTATCACACAGTTTAATTATTACAGTTTCACAGAGTATTTTAATAGATTTCAAATTTCTATTCTCCAATTATCCTAACTTTAAACAAAGCTGTCGCTCCTCCTTTCAATTTTTCATTCCAGTGGGCAATGAGGATCATTCAGAAGTATTTTATAAGTTTCCCTCAGGAAAAAAAAAGAAAGAAAGAAAAAAGTTCTATAACATTTTAATTGAAATTTAATTAAACATATAGATCAAGAAACTTGGAGGAATTTATACCTTTACAATAAAGACTTTTTACATCTAAGAACGTGATATGTTTCTCCACTTATTAAATTTTTCTTTAATATCTTTCATAAAAATGGTGTAGTCTTCTTCTTATAAGACCTATATGTTTCTAATGGAATGAATTCCTACTTTCAAAATATTTTGTTGCTGTTGTCAATATAATTTTTTGATTATTATAAAATATTTCCTGGTGTAAGAAAGCAAATGATTTTTACATATTCCATATGTAAAATACTAAACTGTCTCATTGGTTGTAACACCTTTCAGATCATTTTTTGGATTTCCTTCAGACAGCTAGATCGTCATTGAGTGGTGATTATTTTCTCCTCTACTTTTTCCTATTTAGGCTGCTTTATTTTTCTTGTCTTGTTGTGTTGGCTAAGATTCCAGAACATACTCATGGGCAGGCATGGGCACTCATGTCCCGTTCCTGACTTTAACAGAAAACCTCTAATAATTTCCACATATTAAATGTGATACTGTTTATTGGTACAATATATAGTTTCTTGATCAGATTAGGAAAGAATTCATCGATGTTAACTAGACTTACTGTGATCATCATTTCTCAGTACATACAAATACTGAATCATTAGGTTGTTTTTAAAAAAAGAAAAAGAGGTACATCCCTGGAGGTCCAGTGGTTAAGACTCTGTGCTCCCAGTGCAGGGGGCACGGGTTCGATCCCTGGTCAGAGAACTAAGATCCCGCATGGCGTGGCCAAAAAAAAGAAAAAAAAGAAAAAGAAAGAATCTTTTCTAAGAACTTCCATATTAATAACTGTATCCACTCAGAATGCTTCAACAGCAAGTAACAGAATATATGACTAATAATTTCTTAAATAAATGGGAGCTTATTTTCTTAGATGGAGTACTTAGGTGCTAAACCCTGTGAGATATTTTTATATCTTTGTATATCTTTCACTCTGATGGCAACATAATATCACTGCTGGGAACAGGGGTTCCTGGGTCATGGTCTCTTTGCTCTGATACCTGTCAATGCTGCCCCACTGTTGTTAGCATCTAGTGTTGTGTCAGATGAGGTGTCTCACACTCTTCTGATTGCTTTGCTTTTTTAGGTAACCTGTTCTTTTTAATTGAAGATTTGTTGGATTATTTTCCTTTATGGAGAAACCCTAGAATTTGTCATTTTTATTCATATATATTTAGGTAAAGTTTGCATACAACAAAATCGACCCATTTTAATTGTACATGTCAATGATTTCTGATAAATTTATGCATCACATATTCATTAAAATTTACATTACAATCCCCTGGCCCCTGACAATGACTGGTCTGCTTTCTGTTACTACAGATTAGATGTGTTGTTTCTAGAAATTTCATATAAATGGAATAATACCATATGTTTGCCGAGTCTGTAACGTTTCACATGATACAGCACAGACTGTGTTTTTTCTCACCGGTTGAGCCTGGAACTGATGAACACTTAAGTGTGTAGACTCCAGACTTTCCTCAACTCAGAGTTTTCTAATGTTTAGCTGTTGCCTTTCTCCCACCTGCTAGTTTTCTCTACTTCTAGAACTTCTATTGTTCTTGCATTAGACCTCCTGCTCTATCTTCCAAGTCAATCGTATTTTCCTTTGTTGCAGCTCTTTATCTTTCCGCTTTGTCTGTTGAGATATTTCTTGTCCTTTTCTCCCAGGGCCACTCATTTAGGTCTGCATCACAGTCTCTTCTTTAATCAATCTGCTGGAGGTTTACATTTCAAATCGTGTTTTTAAGCTTTTGGCATTCTTTTCAGTGCTGGAATTTGGATCTTTTACATATAAACTTGTCATGCAGGTGCCCATCTGACTATTCTCACTGCTCTGTTTTGCTTGTCACATTTTCGGATGGTTCACCCTGATAGTCTTCTCTCTGGTAGCTAGGGTCTCCCTCCCACCCTATCCCATCCTCCCTCACCCCATCCCCATAGAGGCAGCTCTTTGTTTTTAACCCTCTGTCAGAAATTTGGGGCTCAGATCTGCTGCTGGAATAGCTTTAATATCCAACTGGTAGAAAAAGCAAAGGAATCTCCCATTCTGTGGCTCTCAGCCCCTCCTGAGCCCCCCTGGAGGAACTCTCTTTGCCCCCCTCACTTCAAGGGTAGAGAAGACCCAATACATTCATTCAGCTCCTGGGTGCTCTGCGTGAGGCCCTCTTTCTCAGGTGAGCTGCCTGCAGACCCTCAATTCTTCCCCAGGGCTCTGACTCTGCCAGTGCTAAACACTCAGTTCCCAGGGGGTTAGTGTGCCCACCCAGCTCACAGCTCAAAGCCCCAGGGCCAGCGGCCACTGCTTTCTGCAGAGGAGCTGGGGGAAAAAGGGGACTCGTTCAGGCCTTAGTCATCCTTGAACACCCTCCTGACCTTCCTCTCCACTGTCGGGATGATGTGACACCCTTTTCTTTTAAAAAATACAAGTGTTTTCTATTTGCTGACCTTTTCTAGAAGACAAGTAGCTGACAGCTGTATGCTATTTGTAGATGTTTTTGGAAAAATACACACAGTCTGCCCTTCAAGGTAAAGTTGAAATTTTAGTAAAGAGTGAGAAAAATAGTTTCTTTAGAAAATGATTCTATGGTGACTGTACTTAGAACAATAGTGTTTTGAAATTTTTCCACTGTTATGTAATCCTGAGACTTAATATTTGTCATCTACAAAAATTCTTACATCTGAATGCTTTAAAAACTTAAGGACAGAATTTTCTAACCTGTTTGAAAATCTTTCAAAATGATGGGATTGAGTGAGATTTAAATCCATTGGCTAAATAATGTAAAAACACAACTCCACCCGATTAATTTACAAGAGCAAATTATTAACACCAGGGGAGAGGAACATCGACCAGGCAAAATTTTAACAAAAACCTTTGCGTAATTGATGGATGGCATTGAAAATTGATTGCATGATTTAATAAGTACAGCCAATTAATGCACTATTCCGCTTGGATCTACATGACTTTGTAAGCAATACAATGAAGTTAGAAACAGACCTTGAATCATGATGTGACAAGCTATTAAACCAGACACAGTCGACAGCACCACTCACGCTGAAGATAAACATTTCTGTGATGTGTTTCTAAAGCACAGGAGCGCCACCGTCTATGTGTATACAACAATAAAAAATGTACTCGCCGGGCATCCCACGACTGTCCCTCCCTCAGCTCCAAATCCACCCTTGTTGTTCTGGCTTTGTGATCCTGGGGCTGCACCCTGCAAACACATCCTTTTTCCACTGGCACACGTTAGGCTTTGTCATGCGGGAGCTGTTGGGATGCCATGAGGCTCAGCAGAGGAAGCGGTTTCTCCTCCTGGCCCCAGCGTGTCCTTCCCAGCAGGGCGTGGACACCACCACATGGGGGGTGCCTCCCAGCCGGTCGGCGAGCCCCCTGGAGCGCAGCTCCCCTGGGAACTGCCGTGCCCCGCCCCCCCCGGAAGGCAGGTTCTCTGATTCCTGCTCTCTTCAGGGCTCTCGCGGGCCCTCAGTAGTTCACCCCATTACCAGGTAATAATTCCTCACGGTAAACTTTCCCTTCTCAGATCACTGCGGCTGACGCTTCCTGACCAGAGTGAGTGCGCACGCAGGCCTGGGCGGGGAAAGGCCTGGCAGGGCTGTTCGAGGGCACAGGCAGGTGCTTGGGTGGGTGATGGCTGGTTTCTTAAGGAGCTTTTTCCTGTGCACGTGTGGTCTGGTCAGAAGGTGGTTGGGCCCTCACACCAGAGACACATGTTACACAGACACTGAGTGCTTTAGCTTCAGGCCCGGAATGTGCTCCTCACATATCTCTGGCCAACTTGGGCCCAGGCATTCCACCTCTTCTCCAGGGCTCCCCCTTCTCTGCAGCTTTGGCAGGAAATGTGAGCACCGGAAGGCAGGTGCAGGGGGCAGAGCCGTGGAGAGACTGCCCGTGTGGCACAGGCTGTTCCGGCCTGCAGGGGCCTTTAAAGGGACCTGGGTGCGTGGGGGGAGGGCAGAAGCGGGCAGGAGCCGGGCTCAGGAAGAGGGCACAGGGCACGGGCAGAACAGGCTGGTGGGCAGAACTCTGTACACCTGAGCTGGGGCTAAAGGATGAAGCGGCTCTCTAACCCCAGGCCCCCGCGGCCAACCCTCTGCCAGGCAAGTGCAGGTTCCCCAGGGCTTGGGGAGCGGCCAGAACGGAGAGGCGGCAGAGTAAGCCCAAGCTCCCTGCAAGGACCACACTGGGGTCACCTGTGACCGCTGTGGGGCTCACGGCGGGCTGGGCTGGTCCAAGGCCACCCTCCCTCCCAAATGTAGAAACAGCCGGAAGACGCAGACCGGCCACTGCTGGCTAGCCGACTGTGGGTGAGCTGGGTGCTGCTGGATGTCGCTGTGCACTGATGAGCACTGACGCTTGGTGCTTAGTGAGGACTCATAGGTATGGCCAAGTACTTGTAGGCACTGCCAGCTGCTGCGGGGTATGGTTGGGTGCTGCTGGGGACTTCTGGGGACTGCCAGGTACAGGTGGGTGGGTACTGCCCGCAGCCATTCTTGGGGGGCTTCCAAGGTGATTTTAAAGGCAGCACACTTGTCAGGATGTCAAGCTTGGTCCCAAGAGAAGCAGCTTCTTTCAACCCGTCAGGGACCCGGTGCTGTGCGGGCATCTGAGTCGTGAGCCCCTGGCATAATGCGTCTTCTCGAAGTGGTGTGTCTGAGCGTCACCCAGTGTATCTTAGGCCACTCTTTTCTACACCAGATGCCATGGGGCACTGTTCTGGGAGATGCCGGTGGACATTCCCCTAAAAGCAGGGGAGGTCAGTCCTTGTTGGAAAGCGCAGGGGATGCCTTGTGCTGCATCCGTGGGAGGATGCCCCGGCTCGCCACGGGGCACCAAAGGTTCTGAGAGGCCCTTCAACCAATACCATAAACCCTTTCGGTGTAGCAAACCTGTGTGAGCAAGAAAACTATTAACCACCAGTGGGCCGGTGTTTCAGGGAACCCCAAGTTTGAGAAGCCCTGGTTTGGGTCATCTATCTTTCTCAGGGGAGAACAAATCATTTCATATGTTTGGGGAAATTCTTTAGAAGACCAGGCAGTGGGGGATGGTAAGTAGATTCAAAAATACGGTGGGCATGACGTCATCTGACTACCAGCTCCTTCCCTTGAGCTTAATGTTTTCCTCCAGTATAGATCCATTCACAATGATTTCATCTATAAAGAGAGCAGGGAGGAGGCAGAGAGAGAGAAGGCGCTGCTGAGAAGGGGAGATTGCATGTCCTCGTGGAGCGACCTGATAGCCACGGGAGGCCCGGACGGTTCTCTCAAGCCCCGGGTCTTCTCCGGCAACGCCTTCCTCAGGCCCCACCTGCCCGAGTCACACAGGTACCCACGCCGGTTCCACAGTCTCGTGTACTCAGTGAGCACGTCACCGTTGCTCTTCCCTCCGCTGGGAAATCTGCCCTTTCCTCTAGTAAAATTCCGCGTTCAGATTGTTCTCAGGGACCAGAATCAAGCCGGACGTGCCCCCCAGGTCCCCACCCATCCAGCTGCCCCTACCGCGGCCCCGAGCCCAGGCCCTGCCCTCCAGCTGGCTGTCTGGTAGCTGGCGGGTCAGGACGTGTACACCCAGAACATCAATGCCAAGTTCATCACCGTGCAAGACAAAGGGAAATCTGGGGAGGCTGGAGGGAGGGTGCCCAGGTGAGCCCCGAGGATGGGGCGGCCTTGGGCTGGGCCTGGGCTGTGGCCCTTCGGAGATGGCCATTCCCGGTAGAGGGAAGAGGCCCGGCCTGAGGGGGATGGAGGGTCCCGGGGGTGGGGGGCGGGGAGCCCATGGCAGGGTGGCTGCCGGCTGGAGGACCAATGAAGTTGGAAAGGAGGTTGATGCCCTGGTGACGGTCAGCCGGGCTCAGAACCCACAGCCCCTAGGCTTCCGACCAGTGGGTAGCCTGAGGCCGCCCCGGGTTACCCCCTGGGTCACAGCTTCCTTAAGGCGCTGAGCCTGGTGGGGGACTGAGCTGGGTGGGGCGGTGCTCACAGAGCCCCAGCTCCTCCATGTTGTCAGGGAAGCCTGTGGATGTCTCACCACAGAGCCCGGGTGTGACGTCACAGGGGAAGCTCAGCCAAGGAAGGACCTTGGGCTGGAGAGCCGCCGATCAGAGCTACTCCTGGGGACGGCCAGCCTGGGCCGGGGCAAGCCAGGGGGGAGTTGGGGGTCCAGGGAACCTGGGGGGAGTCGGGGGGCAGCTCAGAGGTTCTGTGTGACCCATCTGGCCACCCTGCCTTTTCTGATGACAAGGCGAGCCAGTCGCAGACAAGGCTCTGAAATGACCCCTTTGCCGTTTCCTCGCAGGAGTGGCTCTTCCCAGCCAACGCAGGTTAGTTAATCTTGAATCATTTTAATACGCTCAGTGAAGTATTTCCACCTTTGGGATTTGGATGATTCATAAAAGAGACAGAACTCTCCCCTCTACAAAGAAGAGCTGTGCATTAAGCATCTGACTTATGGGGGCAAATCCAAACATACATAATTTTTCTGCTAAAATTGGGGATGGAGGAGGAACATATGTGACCTCAAAGTTGCTTTATTTTCGTCCTCAAGAACCGACATTTATTTGGCTGTTTTAAAAGTCTCTTTTAAAAAATGATGGGAAATGTGTATGTATGTAAAGCTTCAATGAAAAGTTGAAAAAGGTCGGGGGGTGGGACTGGAAACAACTCACATCTCCAGCACTAAAGGAATGGTCACACAGATTGCGGTGTATCCGCGCAAAGGTGTGCCAAGCAGTCCTTAAAAAGGATCAGGGTGTTTACTAGAACCAGATAAGCAGCATCATGAAATAATGGTGGACACAAACATACAACACATAGCAGTGTAGCCTGGGGCTCTTCAGCCCCTGTGCCGGGGCCCCAGCAGGTCCTGGGCATGACCTCAGGGATGACCTTTCTAGTGGGGGCGGGGCACGGCAGTGGCTGTGGCCGTCTGTCCCCTGCTGCCCTCAGCAGCAAGGTTTCTCTTTAAGAAATGTGTCCCTCCCTGCGGGAAATGATGTTCAGCCCCTGCTGGTTGGTGGGAAAGCACTGGGCTTGCGGTGCAGAGACCCGAGCTCCAATGGCAGTGTGACTCATGACATGGGCTGGTCACTGCCCCAGGGAGCCTCTGTTCTGGCGTGGCAGTGGGAAATGGTGTTGAGTGCAGTGTCCCGGGGGTGGGGACATGTCGTAACCGTAGACCAAGGAACCCCTTCAGGTTGCAGCAGCTTAAGGAATTGGGGGTGGGGCAGCTTGGAGATGAGGAGACAGGATGGGTGTCTCTGAGTGGGAGCAGAAGGGACGATGTGGGCTGTGTCTGGTGCAGAGGGACAAAATGGGTCGAAGGTACCAGACAGAGGCTCATCGAACAGAACCACACTGGCAGCCGGCGCTCTCCAGTGACGGAGTGGGGCCCGGGAAGCATGTGGACCTGCTGCTGGGAGTGTGGACACGGGGATTCAACAGGGCAGAGCGGCCGTCTCTGTGGATTTGAACTCTGTCCCTCCGGTAAGGATGGCAGGCCTCCAAGCCCTGGCCCTCGGGTTACTGTGATAACCCCGGAAACGGATGTGCAGGGAGGGGACAACTTGTGTCATCTCTGTGCACAGCACCTGCCACACGTGGATGGACGGTAGTCATGCTCTGTCTGGTCCTTAGAGGAAGAGAGACCATAGGCGAGGTGCGTCCTGGGAGGGGCAAGGGCCACAGGTGGCGAAGGGGCGAAGGTGAGTGCTGTCCCCTTTACCTCTCCCTGCATGGGGCCCCGTACATTCCTCCTCCTGGCACAAGGCTACAGCGCACTCGCAAGCTGACAAGGGTTTTTGTGACCACCTAGAGGGGTGGGATAGGGAGGGTGGGAGGGAGATGCGAGAGGGAGGAGATATGGGGTTACATGTATACGTATAGCTGATTCACTTTGTTATACAGCAGAAACTAACACACCATTGTAAAGCAATTATACTCCAACAAAGATGCTAAAAAAAATAAAATCAAATAAACCCTGAAACTTCTTTACTCCCCTCCTCCCTCCCAGCGGAAGAGCCCAGGGCCCTCGCCGAGTCCCTGCAGCCTCGCGCCCGACCTCCACCTGCCACATGTTGTCTCCCGTGCCTTCCCGTGCTTCTCCCCCATCCTCGCTCCCCAAGGGGGAGTCTTGGCCCTGGCCTGGACTGTTGCTTTTCTGAGAGGATGTCAGAAATCTGGCCGGAGGTCCCGGCAGCCTCCCTTGTTGCCTGCCCTGCCGACGCCAGCATCCCTCCCCATCGCGAACATCTGGCTGTATCTGCAGGGCTGAGTGCGGGCGAGTTTGCATTCCAGGCAACTACCGCCCCAGCCAGGGTGGACCCCAGCCCCCCGTAGTTGGCCTGACCCTGAGGTTTGGCCGTGGGAGACGCTGCTGCCCGCACGCCCACCTCGCCCCATTTATCCCCATCCTGCACGGTTCCCATCCAATCAGACAGCTGCCCTCGACTCTCCAGAGCTGTTGCAGGGCGCCGGAGTCTGTTCGGGCCATGAGGTAATCACTTGGACGTCAGCTCCAAGTTTGAGGTTCACCAGTATCGACCCTGCAAACAGGTCAGGACATCGCAAGGCTCCCTTGGGAAGCCGTTCCTCTGCAGGAGGACTTCCCAGGAGCAAAGGGTGCGGTGGTGGGGGCCCTGCAGAGGGCCTGGGATAGGCCTGAGCTGTGACGGTCACCGGCTGCCCTCCTACGGGCCCCCCGAGCATTCTGGGAGGGCGCTGGGCCTCAGGGCCTCGGACAGCTCCTGCTGCCACTCCAGGGTGACCGGGCTGCCCCCGCACCCAGGCTCCCAGGAGGACGTGACCCCGAGCTGAATGGGCCCCGATGACCGCCAGCTTGACCCTCTAGGGGAGGAGTGAGCGACCATCGGAGACGAGTGAATGACCGCACAGGAGAGGCCAGAGGCCAGATTCAAACCCGGACTGCATCTGCCCCCCTGCACCACATGGGGAGGGGTCAGAGCACCAGGGCCACGTCTCCAAGTGTCTGTCCGAGCTCTTCCCGGGTCCTGCCTCTCCTAAGGGCACCCCCAGCCCACAAGGAGGAGAAACAGAGACTCAAAGAGACCACTGACCCAGGGATGCTTCCCCAACCCCAGCCAGGGGAGGGGGGCAGGGTGTGCTTCTGCTGCAGACAGGGTGGGGCAGGGGAGGGAGAGGAGGGCGCGCAGGTGGGCGAAGGGTTGGAGAGGACAGTGCAGGTCTGGACACACAGCTGTCCTTCCTTGGGGACCCCCACACGGACCCCTCCCTGGGGACAAGCCACCTCCAAAGGCCCAGGATAGGGCTGGGGGACCTGAGGGACCCCTCGCTGTGGATGGGGGTGAAGGCAGAGCTCATCCCTCCCAGGGAAGCTGAGCAGCCTTTTGGGGATGCCCCCAATCCCCCTGCCAAGCTCCATGGGCTTTGATGCAAACATGCATCTCCTGCCGGGGAGGTCACGGCCTCCCAGTCACACACGCGCAGTCACACACACGCATACGTGCAGTCACATAGGTGTGCACGCACACACAGGTGCCCACGCACGCGTGCACTGCCTCGTACAACCACAGGCATGCACACGTGCGCACACAAGCACGCTCTTCAGAACACCACCCTTCCCAGAGAGCAGACCTTTTCCAGTCACAGCCCCACGCCCACCCTGCCCTCCCCACCTTCCTGCCTCCTTCCCACGCTGATTTACCGCCCCCAAGACGGCTCCCCGCAGAGTGTGAGGAAGCCCAGACGCCCCATATTTCCTCGTGGATTTCACTTCCTTGCCAGAAAAGTTCAGGGTTGGGTCAGATGCTTCCCCTCCGCACTGTGAGCTGAGTTTTCCCAGCCCCCTACCTAGCCAGGTCTGGGTGTCCCTTTGGGGGAGGCAGAGCCTAGGAGGGGAGGGTCCCAGAGCTGCAGGCAGTGATGGCCCACCCTGCGTGGTGACCTCTGTGCAGTGCCGTGTCCCCTGCATAGCCTGCAGCGGAGTCCCGTGTCCTCACGCGTGGTGCACCCCAGCAGACGCCGAGTGTGGCGGGCAGGGAGGGTGGGGGGGTGTCCCCTGCGTAGCCTGCAGTGGAGTCCCGTGTCCTCACGCGTGGTGCACCCCGGCAGACGCCGAGTGTGGCGGGCAGGGAGGGTGGGGGGGTGTCCATCGGTGAGTCATTCAGCAAACGTTTCTGGAGCCCCTTCTGTGTCAGCCCAGGCTGGATACTGGGCATGAGGATGGACAGGACAGCATGGCCCTGACCTTGTGGGGTGTGAGGTCTCTGCCTGGGACCGCCCGTGCCGGCCCCTGCCTGCCTTTCTCCACAGGGCGGCCGCCCGGGCTCTGTTCTTCCTGCAGCTGGTGGCTCCTTGGGCTGGACGTGTCGCGAGGGCAGGCTCTGCGTCCGTCTCTGCACAGACGTTTGTGGCCCCCAGTGCACTCTGGTCTCAGCAAGCACTGCCATTCCCAGTGGGAGATTTTTTCCCAGAAAAGTCCTCAGAGGTAGAATCTGAGAGCTCTTTGGTGACAGAGACGATCTCCAGCTGGCTGTGGGTCAGTTGGATTTTGCAGGTGAACTTGGTCAAGCACTATTTAGGGTCCAGCCCCAGCCCTGCCATCACCTCAACTTAACACTGGTTGTTTTGAATGAACAACATTTTTTCTTATTAAAAAGCAAGATGCATTTATTGTTGAGATTTTAAGAAGCACAATTAGGTAAGCAAAAATGAAAACACTCAAATATACTAATAAACTCACCCTGCAGAGGTAAACAATGGTAACTTAAAAATAATTTTTTCTTAATGGTAACATTTTGATGATTACACGTTCAAATTTTTGTCAATATGGAAATCACTATCTATCTTGACACTCCCTCCATATCATATCTTTCTGTAAAACTGACATTTTATTGGATATTTAACCCGCTTCGTTTTTTTACTAATAGAAGCAAACTTCCTGTAAGTGGATTGTACTCCATGCCCTTAGTTACTTCCTTGAGTAATATTCTCGGTGTCGGCGTCACTGGGCTTCTTGTGCCCTTTTCTGTAAATGTCTGGGGTCGCACCAGATACCCCCCAGCCTCGCATTCATGAGACGAAGCTGGAACACCTTCGTAAGGTGGGAGGATTATTTTTCCTTACTTTTCAAGGGCTGAGGACTGTATTTCCACAATACAAGGCTCAAGACCAAGGCCCTGGTGGGTGATACACCCAGGAAGAGAACCCCTGTCTCCCCAAGAGCAAAGGCAAGAATGTCCCTTCGAGATAGCAGGCTGTGTCCACGTGTCCACTCCGCCTCCTCCCCAAACCCCAGTGAAATGACGGAAGAGTGCTCGAAATAAGAGCCAGCCCATGGCTAGGCTGGGAGAATCTCCCCTCCCAGGGATGGTGAGGAATTTCTAGAAACAAGAGTGGAGGGGATCCACCTGGAGAAGAATTGATCCAAGTTGACCAGCTGACGGTGCCTGGAAGGCAGCTTCTCTGTGAGGCCCAGGAGCCCCAGGAACGACTCCGCAGGGGCCACCCTGAGCATGGGAGACGCAGGGCTCAGCGGTCAGACCACACAGACTGGAATATGGTCCTTGGGGAGGCAGGGTGGGTGTGGGGTTTGCCCCCCCCCCCCGGGAGGGCCGTGAGGCTGAGAGCAGAGGGGAGCCGAGCCCCAGGGACCCGAGGGCCACCCACCAGCAGGGAGAGCTGGGCCCACCAGGGGCTGCCTCTCAGAGACCCTCGTTCTGCCTCCATCCCAGGGCCCCCCTCCTGTGTCTCAAGGCCGGGGGACACCCCTCCCTTCTGCCTAATCCGGGGCCCGGTCTCTTCTGGCCCTTGGACAGCTTTTCAGTTTACATGTGGTTTTCTCTGCCGTCTATGGCTGTACTTTTTACCAGCTTGTGAAAGTCCTCCAGGATTGCTAGTGCACACAGGGATGTGCAGAGAGCAATGAGCTGCAAGGACACGTGGGTGTCAGGGGCCAGCTTGTCTCCCTCCCCGGCCCAGTGACTCATGTGCAGCAGCACCGGACCACCCGGAATCTGGTCTCGGCCCCGAGGCGACAGCGTCCTGCCTGCCTCCGGGGTCGCGCGTGAGGGGCGAGCGGGGATGGCGGCGCCTGAGGCCCTGGGGTCCCGTCCCCTGCCCTCCAGCACCCAGGGACTGGCCTATGGTTCGGGGGTTCATTCCTGCTGCCCATTTTCCTCTCTCTCCTGAAAATATTCCGAATACAGATGTCCTACATTTGTGTGCATGTCTTACAAATACAAAAAGCCAAACTTGGGAAGGAAAAATGTTTGAAATCTTACCACTTACAGCTCAAGTTTGTCTTTTTCGTCACAGACTTTGCTTGAAGCCCGTCAGCACCACCAAATCAACCTAACATGTTTCGGCCGATGAGGTCACCCCAAAATAACCGAGTGTGCCCAGCGACCACCGAGGGAGGCAGGGGTGGGGTAGGGTGTGGAGACTCACCATCTACTTCCAGCCCGTTCCCTGGGTCAACAAGGAACCGTCACTCGTGGCCAGCTGACGGTGCTATGGGGGTGGGGAGCACAGCCCTTGGTCCAGAGGCCCCAGTACTCCCCGCAGAGTCAGAAGCTCCGCTCCCCAGAGCCCAGCAGCCGTGGCCGTGAGCCGTTCACCCTGAGGTTGGACAAAACCAAGAGTAAGCCGTGGGTGCTTTGTCAGCTTTTGTTTTGGCCGAGATATTTCGGTCGCCAGGGGATTGGTGATTTAAAAATGCTGGTCCTTCATCACAGACGGTTTGAGAAACACTCGTTTGAAATATGGTAAATAATAACAGAATCAACCCCAGTAATAGTAATAGTATCATGTGCACTTGAGCTGCCCATCTTTGGCAGAGCATCTACCTCGGTGGGCATAGCGGGTGAAGAAATCCATCTAGATCATTTCTCATAGCGTCGTGGAAACGTTGCCCTGAATCAACTGATTCACCAGTAGATAATGCCCCCTCTTGGTTTTATCAATGATGATTTATAAAGACAAATTTGACCCTTGGATAAAAAATAATTTTTACATTTCAAAGAATAAGACAACAAACCAGTAGACACGCACTCTCGAGGGGTACTGGGCGCCTCCTGCCGGGGGACTCCCCTCTGCGTGTTCTCCTGTGGTGGGGGTCAAAGGCTTCCCTTCTAGGAAGGAGGTGCACTTGCTGTCTGCACCATCCTCCCCTCTTCCCCAAATCCTGTGGCAAAATGGCTGTGGAAAGCTGTCAGGTCGGGGCTAAAATATTGGATGGTTTGGATAAGTTGTCTGAGCTGAGACCTGGGTGGCAGGAGACGTCAACCATGCACTGTGTGGGGAAGTGAGGTCCCCGTGGGGTGTCTGAGCAGTGCAGGCAGACAAGGGGAGACCGCTTAGGAGATGGGGCAGACACACTGCTGACGGGGGAGGCTGGCTTGGACAGGGCGATGGAGGAGATGGAGAGAAAATCGACTTCCAGAAACAGTTATGAATCACTCCCCAGTTGTGCAACCCTGTGCCGTGACTCTGGGGGGTACAAGATAATTACAAAATGCCATCCTTTCCCAAGAGTATTAGTCTTGTTTCTACGTTAAGTAATTTCTTTCCTTTCCCTCTTTCTTGTTTTAAACCCAAAGCCCAAGAACAATGAACTAAGAGCTTAAGGTCTCCGTGGGTCATCCTGGAGGCTTCCAGGGAAAAGGGGCAAATGCTAGTTTCCCTTTTTGCTTTGACTGCTAGGAAGCTCAGAGCCAAATCTGCAACCTCCACCCTCACCCCCAGCAACTGTACAGGGATACAAAGTGTTCATTCTGGATTCTGTTTGGACTCTTGTCTTCATCCTTTTCTCTTATTTATTCCCTTTGCCCCAATTTCACTCCTAGCATCCATGTTCTTGGCTGGTAGTGCCAGGACAGCCTGGGGAGGGAGGTGGAGACATTGCTCAGGACCCCGTGGCAGCCTTGGCTTCCCTCCCCCACTGCACGAGGATGTGGTGCCGAGTTCAATTCAAGGGCCAGGGTGCTCAATGTTTGCAAACATTCCTCAGAGGGAAGCCTGTGGATGGTCACCTAGGTTCTTCCAAATGGCTATTGATGCCGAGTCTGAAGGGCGGTGGGGGCAGGAATCCCACCTTTTCTCAACTCCAGCAGCCCTACCTGTGGTGGCCAGTGTGGGCCCCAAGGGGAGCCCCATCCTGGGGGCCCCTGTCTGGGCAGGGCTCCTCATCCTCCGTGGAACAATCTGAGCTCAGAGCAGGAGCGTGGCAGTGCTGTCTTCTCTCAACCCCAAAGCCATCCCGGCTGCAGGGCAGGGTCGGGGAACCGCCTCTGCGTCTGTGCATTGGGACAGGGCACATTGATGACTATGAGCTCTTGTCCCTCAGCTTGAACGGGGTCCTGAGGGGAGCCCCAGCTCCGGCTGAGGGGACTTTCACCACCAGCGCAGTTCATGGCTTGGTTGTTCCCAGAGAACTGATCGGGCCACCCAGAGCCCGCGGGAAGGATGCTCGGCCGCTTCCAGCCCTCGGAGATTGTGCGAGGGACAGACGCCCTCATCTTTCCCGATCACCAGGTCTTGTTTCACGGTCCCAGCCGTGCCTGGTGGCTGGCAGAGAGCGTAGGCTGCCCAGGGTGTTCACAAAGCTGTCCTGCACTTTAAAGCCTTTCACCTCCATGCGTCTATGCCTGGGAGACGGCCGTGTGAATGCACGAGTCTGTCCCTGGCCCTGAGTGACTGGGCCTTCCCGCCTGCTCCGGCCCCACTGGTCCTGGCCACGGAACGTGGCTGCAGCCTCGGCTACACAGGCTAATTTTTGGTCACAGGATCTGAGATAAGAATACATCCTGTAAGACTGTGAACCTCAGTTCTATAAAGCTTCAGAGTATTTGCTTTCCTGCGTGTTGTTTGGGAATTGGTTTTGTCTCACCCCCTAACTGAAGCTTTTTTAAATGCCCAAGAATTCCTTGGGGTCTTGGTCAGATGCTGTGTCTGTGTGTGAGGTGTGGTTCCCAAGCTCTTGCTGCAGACACACCTATTACAGCTATTAATCTGAGGGTACGTTATTTGAGAAGAAATGGGTCCTTAACTTTGGCACAAACCTATAACCTATCGAATAGAAGGAAACCCATGTCTCTAAGTTAATTGCTGGTCATAAAATCTTACCTTAAGAATTATGTTTATGATCCACACTTATAATCATCTCAGATAAATAGAGCAAGTTCTACACAAATAAATGAAGCCATTTCACGGAGAAGTTTAATGACTTTTCTCCCTCGACGTTTCCATGGTGAGTCATGTGATGACAAACTGAGTCAAGAGGAATTTTGCTGAATCAAGGCTTTACCCAGATAATATTCATCATGATACAGACCTGTTAACACTCTCAGGCTTTCCCAAAACAAGAGTTTACAGGCAGTTGTAAAAGGCAGCCAGGAAACCCAGCCCTCTGTTTCCAGCATCATTCGCCACCACATTCCGAAAGGCCTGCCGGTTCCCCCCACTGGCCTTGCTCAATACCTGCCCCTGCAACGGCAGCACCCCGGGCCCGCCTGCTCCAAGGCCCAGCGGGGAGACGGCTTGGAGGGCCCGGAGCTGCTGCCCAGGGCGGCCTCCCAGCCAGGATGGCCCACCACCTAGCACCAGGCTCCCCAAGGGCACCGCCTGTCACAGCTGGCGTCCTGGCCGTGCGAGGTCTGCCCTGCAGTGTCCTGCCGTCGGGCAAGACGGAGGCTCTTCCCTTTGCCCTCTTTGACTTCGTCTCCCCATAGATGGAGAAAGAGACGGGAGGCTTCCGTTGACCAGCTCTGCTCGGGAAACCTGCCAATTTCAGAGCCCCCAACCCGGCCAGGCCTTATCAGCTGATCCTTCATGAAGTGAGGTCTTCGGAGGTCTCCCAGCTCATCTGGAGGGGAGGGGGGAAGGGAAGGACACAGCAGCTTTATGCAGCTTCCTGTGCTTTTCATAAAAGAAAGAAATCATCTCCATCTCCATCTGTTTTCTTTTTCAGATAAAATCTATTTTAGGACAGAAGTATGCGCTCCACTTTACCACGCTCGCCTCCCCAGCGTTTGGACGTGGCCTCCTCTGTGGGTGGCTGCAGCTGCGGCCCGTCTGTCCCTCCAGCACGCTCAGAGCCGGGCAGGGGGTCAGTCCCAGGGAGCACGACCCGCGCAGGCGAGTCCAGGAACGCTCATAAATAAAAGTGCGTGAGCCCTCACAGGTGGCCTGCGCGGTCCAGGGCCCCTGCCCCCAAATCCCCGAGGGCTCCGGGACCCCCGTGAGCTCCCAGGGCTTTGTCTGGACTGATGAGTCCCCCAGCAGGGGTGTCCCAAGGGGAAGCGCCCAGAGGCTGGGAGCTTTCGACGGGTACCACTTCCTGCACCAGCACTTTCATCTCTTAACTCCAGAGCAGAGTAGGTCAGGGCCTCCGGTGAAACAGAATCTAACTCAAATCCCTGTCTTAAGGGCTTCTCAACAAGAGCGATGGGTTCCCTGTAATTCCAAGCCTGAGGTCTGGTGGTTCTTCTGGACCACGATTCTCAGACAGAGGCTGGTCACACACGCAGAGCTTCAGGACACATTTGCCTAGAGCTGAGGTGGTCACACGTCCCGGGGGGCTGGAAAGGAGCTCTGTGTGTGCCCAGCCCAGGCGCTCTTCACTGGTGCACCGGGCACTTTTCCCAGTTACACCATCCCGTCCCCGCCACCATGGCCTTTGAGAATCACCGCGCAGCACACCCTGTCTGCTGGGCTACCGTGAACTGAAATCAACTGCAACCCCTCTGGGTAGCGTGGCCTAAAATCCAGCTGCACTGAGTTGAGGGGCTTAAAGCAAATGTTAAGTCAACGTTGGTGATAGGAAGAAAAATATGTAGCTAAATACATGAGAAAAGAAAAAAAATTCTTCCAGCCCATTTTTAGCAATAAGGACACACATTTTCTCAGGCAGTACATTAAGGCATTTCTGGGGTCTTCCCTGGAGGTCGCCAGCCAGTGGGAACACTGGTGTGGGAACAGGAGGGCCGGAGGCCTCGGTGCAAACCCTCCCGGGGAGGCCCCTCCGCCCATTTCTATTTCTATTCTCGCCCGGAACACACGGAGCCTGACAGAGCCTCAGCAAGAGTTCAAGTCTGATTCAAGGTGGTGTGTTTTGAAATATTGGCAGGATTTTTAGGACACTAGGAAAAATCAGGAAAAGTAAAAATAACAAAGGGTTTAGACAATAAGTAACAGAGAGAAAAGAAAGAAGTGGCCTGAGCTACCCAGAATAAGTGTCTCTCTCTGATGATGGAAAGAGCTGGAACGCCCCGCCCTGCAGCCCCCCCAGGCCAGCCTGGGTCTTGTCTCCGCGCAGACGCCCAGAGGCCCAGTCACGGGGCAGAAGTCCTCGGCGTCGTCAGGATGACCTTGCCCGGGGGGGAGAAGAGAATTTTCTCCCGTAGGAAACTGACTCGATTCAGGACCCACTTCTAGGCCTCAGTGTCAGGAGCCGCGTCAGCCCCGCCCTGGCCGCCATCGTCAGTACCTCCGGGCCTGAGTTTCCCGGCAAACTTGGCATTTCTCGACTTCTCAGCCTTGCGTGCCGCCCAACCGCTCCCTGCCCAGCTCCCCACACGGCCACCGCACGTGGTGAGGTCCTGCCGGCCGGGTGGCCGCACAGGTGGCCCTCGGGGGTCCTGGCAGGCCCTGGCTGCACATGGTGAGGGCGCCAGGACGCCAGGCCACCAGGCCCAGCCCTCCTCGTCACCCCAGGAGAGTTTTCGTCTTCTAGGATGACAATCGGAACCAGATGTTTCTCCAAACAGGGGAGGGGCCACGGCAGGCCCTGTGTGCCGCGCCACTGCTTTTGTCTGGGGGTGGGGGACGCGTGCCAGTGCCACTGGTGCAGCCGGGACCCTGCAGGGCCCAGAGCTGCACTCAGGCGGGCCCAGGGGCACAGACTCCCAGGTGGGCACAGGCTTGCGTGGGGCGGGGCCTGCGGCTCCACCCTCAGGTGTCTTCTCCTGGCATCTGGGCTCTGTCCCTCCCCGTCCCCTCGCCGGTCCCAGTGCGTCCGGAGCCTCCCAGCTCCAAGCCGGCCTCATGATCGCTCCGCTTGGCTTTTCCAGTGCCTGACTCAGCCCTCGGCTCCCCATTGCCAAATTCTGCCGCTCGTCACCGTGAGCCAGGCTGGGGAAGTCACGGGGTCAGGGTTGCTGGCCAGGGCGTCGGAAGGCTGTCCTCAGGACGCGGGAGCGCGGTGTGCAGGACCTGCAGACTCTGGGCCAGCGGCAGGGGGCAGCCCCCAGAAACAGCGAGTAAGCTCCGCATCCGGTCCCACAGCTGCTGCCTGCTGGCCCGGAGCCCGCTCGCCACATCGGCAACTCAGTGCCCCTGCCTTCCCCAGCCAACGGCCCTCCAGCCGCCCCTTCCTTTGGGAATCATGGGCAAGGGCTTGCCCGGCGCCCACCAAGGTAAGACAAACTCACCGTCCTCCAGGAAGTTGTTTCTCAAAGACAAATGAGCAAATAATTGCAGAGGCTGAACGATTGCCAAGGTAATGCCACGCGAGCAGGGAAGCCTATCATTTGGAGAAGCACTGTCCCCAGACCCCTCTGTGTCCTGTCCCTGCAGCGTCCCGTGTGGCCGCCACTAGCCACATGCCGTGGGGGGCTGAGATGTGGCCCATGTGACCGAGGGACTGGGTCTTCCATTTAGCGTCACTCCAGTTAATCTGGATTTAAATTAAATAGCCTCGTGTAGCCAGTGGCCACCATATGGGACAAAGCAAGCCCTAGAGGATCCACAGACAATGCCACAAAACGTCGGAATCAAGACATTTTAAAATACGAGATTGTTTGAAAAGTGAACAGCTGTTAAGACGCTGGGAATGCTGCTACTGGAGAGTGCAGCAGTGCCAGTAACTGTGGGTGCAGCACCCCTCGTGTCCACACTGCCGGCGTGACCTCACTGAGAGGAAACCTGTCAGGTGGGCTGCGGCTGTGGGAGTGGGCCTTTGCCCCAGACAGAAAAAACCTTCCAGCCAGTGATTAAAGATGGAGCCCCAGACCACTCCAAGGAAGCACCGCGCACCTAGAATTTGGAAACCTAAGCACAGACGTTCACCCCAATATTATGAAGGGTGTGCGACCATGCCCCGGCCCATCTGGGTGATCTGGAGGTCGAGGAGAACAGATCGAGAGCTGAGAGCTGCCTTCCCCTCAGCCAAGCCACGCTGTTCCAGGAGGTCCAAGGTGCAGATCGCAGAGATTTGAGACTGCAGGGTGCAGGGACGTGTATCACAGGGGTTTGGGAGGCAAGGTGCAGGGTGTGGGCACCATTTGGGGCAGGGAGGCATTTATTTAACGAGTAAATACTTGGTTAATGTTTCCTGGAAGCATTGTTCTGAATAGAATGACTTTGTCAATACACTTTCATCACCATCCCCGCTTCCTGAAGAGGTGCCACAGCACAGAGGATAAGATCGAGACCCCCCTGGGCGCAGAGGTTTTGCCAGGTGCCAGCGTAACCTTGGGCTGTGCTTCCAAAGTTTCACCTGTGAAATGGGGTGGTGACGGTGACACCTGCTCCAGGGCAGGTGACAGCACAGGACGAGGGGGTGCTGGACAGCTGCCTGAGCGTGGTGGACAGGGGTGGGGTGGGGGAAGGTCTCCGTGAGCCTCCTGTGCCGTGGTGTTTCCACGCTGGGGTGGCGCTGAGCCAACAGCAAAGGAGGGGGGCGGCCCCCACGCCTGGATGAGGGGTGCCGCACTGCCAGCAGAGGCTCCCGGGGGTTGGCTCCATCCCCTGCGAGCTTCCACATCTCCCTGGGTGGATTGGGGTTGGGACAGATTCCCCTGGGGAGTGAGGCCTGGGCTGTGAGCCCAGCACCTGGGTTTGGAAGCACCAGACCCTTGTGCTGCAGCACCTCGCGTGTGTTCTCTGCTTCCTGGGTAAGGGGTCCCGGCTGGGCAGCCTCCTGGGACCCAGGCCACTTGAGGATGGTCTCGGAGCCGGTGAGCCTGAGGTCCAGCTTGGAACATGAGACTTGAGCCATAAGCATCTCATTCTTAGTATGGACTTTCTTCCTCCTGGAAAGACCCAAGTGGTTTTGGTCCCCACCTTGAACTCTGACAGACTCCCCAGGAACACGAAATCCCCCGTCACCATGAAAAATGAGACTGGATCTTCTAATTAACTGAGGGAAGCATTCACTCAGCATTCACTTGACAGAGTCTAGAAAAACTAAAACAGAGGTTATGTTCTGATGTTGATCTTACGGAGTCTTCTTTTATAGCATGATTTATTTTCATTGAGGTATAGTTTTTGCACCATAGAATTCATAAGTGTACAATTCAATAATTTTCAGTAAATTTATAGAGTTGTGCAACCATCACCACAATCCAATTTTAAAACATCTCCATCACCCCAAACCAAAACGTTCTCTCACGCCTGTTTGCAGCCAATCTCTGCCCCAACACCTAGCTCCAGGCAAATACTGTTACGTGCTCTGTCACCATACACTTGCCTCTCTGACATTTTATATGAATGGACTCATACGATGCTTTTTAATACAATTTGTATTGGATCTATAATTGATTTACAATGTTGTGTGAGTTTCAGGTGTACAACAAAGTGAATCAGTTATACATACACATATATCCACTCTTTTTTAGATTCTTTTCCCATAGAAGTCATTACAGAGTATTGAGTAGAGTTCCCTGTGCTATACGTAGGTCCTTATTAGTTACCTATTTTATATATAGTAGTGTGAATATGTCAACCCCTCATACAATGCTTTTACTAAGCATAGTGTTTTGTTTTGTTTTTTTAATTAATTAAATAATTTAGTTATTTTTGGCTGTGTTGGGTCTTCGTTTCTGTGCGAGGGCTTTCTCTAGTTGCGGCAAGCGGGGCCCACTCTTCATCACGGTGCGTGGGCCTCTCACTATCGCAGCCTCTCTTGTTGCAGAGCACGGGCTTCAGTAGTTGTGGCACGTGGGCTCAGCAGTTGTGGCTCACAGGCTCCAGACGCGCAGGCTCAGTAGTTGTGGCTCACGGGCTTAGTTGCTCCGCGGCATGTGGGATCTTCCCAGACCAGGGCTAAACCCGTGTCCCCTGCATTGGCAGGCAGATTCTCAACCACTGCGCCACCAGGGAAGCCCAAGCATAGTGTTCCTGACATTCATCTATTCTATCATGTATCAGTACTTTGTTCCTTTTTATCCCCGAATAGTATTCCATTGTAGGAATATACCACATTTCGTTTGTTCAGTCACCAGCTAGTGGACACTTGGATTGTTTTCAATCTCTTATGAATAATGCCATTCTGAACATTCTCATACAAGTTCTTGTGAGGACCTGTGTTTTCATTTCTTTGGGGTGTTGTATTAGCCTACTTTGGCTGTTATAACAAATACCACAGACCGGGTGGCTTGTAAACAACAAACATTTATTTCTCACCGTTCTGGAGGCTGGAAGTCCAAGATCAGGGTGCAGGCAGATTCAGTGTCTGGTGGGGGCCTGCTTCCTGGTTCATAGACGGCTGTCTTCTCACTGTGTCCTCACAGGGTGGAGGGGGCCACGGAGCTCTCTGGGGTCCCTTTCATAAGGGCACTAATCTCATTCATGACCTACTCACCTCCCAAAGCCCCAGCTCCTAATACCATCACCTTGGGAGTTAGGATTGCAACATATGAATTTTGCGGGGACTCGAACTTTCAGAAGATAGCTGGTAGATACCTACGGCGACTCAATTCTCAACATTTTGAAGAGCTGCCAACCTGTTTTCCATAGTAGAAACATTTGACATTCCCACCAGCCGTGAACGAGGGTCCCAGTTCCTCCACATCCTGCTCATCACGTAGGATGGTTTGTCCCTTTGATGGCAGCCGTTCTAGCAGATGTGAAGGGGAGCATCTCTGCGGTTTGGTTGCATTAACCCTCATGTCTAATGAGCCCGAGCCTCTCTTCATGGGCTTATTAGCCATTTGTACATCTTCTTTGGTGAAATAGCTATTTATATTTTTCACCCATTTTTAATTGAAGTCTTTATCTTCTTAGTGAATTGTAAAAGTTCTTTATATATCCTGGAGACAAGTCCTTTACCAGATACATAATTTCTAAGTAATTTTTCCCTGTCCATGGCTTGCCTCTTCCTTTTCTTGATGATGTCTTATGACCTGCAAAAATTTTTTTTTTAATTATTAGCACCTTTAATTGTTATTTATTTCTTTATTTATTTGGCTGTGTTGGGTCTTCGTTTCTGTGCGAGGGCTTCCTCTAGTTGTGGCAAGTGGGGGCCACTCTTCATTGCGGTGCACGGGCCTCTCACTATTGCGGCCTCTCTTGTTGCGGAGCACGGGCTCCAGACGCGCAGGCTCAGTAGTTGTGGCTCACGGGCCTAGTTGTTCCGCGGCATGTGGGATCTTCCCAGACCAGGGCTCGAACCCATGTCCCCTGCATTAGCAGGCAGATTCTCAACCACTGCGCCACCAGGGAAGCCCCTGCAAAATTTTTAATCTTGATGAAGTTCAATTTATCATTTTATTCTTTCATAGATCATGCTTTTAGCATCAAGATTAAGAATGCTTTGCCTAAGTCAAACTCCCAAAGATTTTCTCCTGTGTTTCCTTCCCAGAGTTTTAAGTTAGGTCTACAATCCACTTTGAATTAATTTTTGTGGATGTTGGGTGATAAGGGCCTAAATTCATCTTTTTTGCCTATGGATATCCAATTGCCCCAGCACTTTTGTTGAGAAGACTCTCTTTTCCCTATTGATCTTCCTTGGCACTTTTGTTGAAAATGAAGTGACCATAAGTGCAAGCATTTCTTTATGAACTCTTAATTTTTGTTCCATTGATCTATGTGTCTACCCTCTGCCAATAGCATATAGCCATGATTACTGTGGCTTTAGAGAAAGCTTTAAAATCCTCCTTTAAATATAAATCCTCCTTTTGTTCTTCTGTTTCAAAATTGTTTTGGATATTCTGAGTCCTTTGCATTTCCAAGTAAATTTTATGGTCAGTTTGCCAATTTCTACCAAAAAATTCTGCTGGGATATTTATAAGGTTTAACTGACTGTATAAATCAATTTAGGGAGAATTAAGATCTTGAGGATCTTGAGTCTTCCAATCCCTAAATATGGAATATTTCTCCAATTATCTAGATCTTCTTTAATTTCTTTCAGCAATATTTTAGTTTACAATGTAAAAGTCTTGCCCTTCCTTTGTTGAATTTATTCCTAAACGTTCGTATTCCTTTTTGACACAATTGTGAATGGAATTATTTTCTTCATTTCATTTTTTATTGTTTGTTGCTAGTATATAGAAATAAAAATGATTTTTGTATGTTGATCTTATAACCAGTAACCTTACTGAACTCACTGATTAGATTTATTAGTTTTTGTGGATTCATTAGGATTTTCTATCATGTCATCTTGAATAAAGACAGTTTTACTTCTTCCTTTTAATCTAGATGCATTTAATTTTTTTCTAGCGTTATTTCATAAGCTAAAACCTCTAGCAAAGGTTAAATAAGCATAGAGTGAGTGGACATCCTTGCTTTTTCCCCAATCCTGTGTGGAAAGCATTCAGTCTCCTACCATTAAGTATAATATTTGCTGTAGGATTTTTTAGTGCCCTGTATGGGAATGAGGAAGTTTCTTTCTATTCCTCGTTTGTTGAGAATTTTTATCATAAACGGGTATTGGATTGTGTCAAAGGTTTTGTCTGTGTATATGGAGATGACTGTGTGTTTTTTCCCCTTTGTTAATGTGATATATTACTGTGTTGGAAAAACTCACTGTTTCCCTTTACATACTCACACAGAACACTTCTGTGACTAGATGTGTAGGTTTTCCACACTTCAAGCAGTTCTGTGACACTAGCTGGGTGTCCTACAACTTAATTCAATTCTGACAGTAACCGGAATTAGACCCCACAGGTCGAGGGCTCAGTCCTGAAAGACTGACCCCCCCCCCCCCCACTTCACATGCCAACTGCAAGTCCAGGCTGTCACCTGTGCTTCTGACCAACTGGCTGTAAATCGGGACTCACAGGACATCCTCCTCAGATACAATAACTTGCTGGAACAGCTCACGGAACTCAGGGAAACACTTACGTTCACCAGTTTATTATAAAGAATGTGATAAAGGGTACAGGTGAATATCTAGAGCGTAGAGATGCATAGGGCGAGATATGGGGCCTCCACGCCCTCTCCAGGTGGGCCACCCTCCCCATATCTCCACGTGTTCAGCAATTTGGAAATGCTACGAACCCCATACTTTCAGGATTTTTAGAGAGGCTTCATGACACAGGCATGATCGCTTATTAATGCAATTTCCAGCCCCTCTTCCCTCTCCAGAGAATGGGGCAGGGAGCAGAAAGTAATAAGCTTCTGAGCATGGCTTGGTCTTTCTGGTGACTGGACCCCATTCCAGAGCTACCTCATTAAAACAAAAGATGTGCCTATCATCCAGGAAATTCCAAGGGATTTAAGAGCTCTGTGTCAGACACTTCTATCACTTAGGAAATGACAAGGGTTTGAGGAGCTCTGTGTCAGGAAGTAGGGTCAAAGATCAAAAATTAGCAGGAACCAAGGGTGAAGACCAATTTATATATTTCTTACATTCCACAATTACATTAATTGATCTTTAAATGTGAAACCAACCTTGTGTTCTTGGGATAAATATCACTTGGTCATGGTGTATAATCCTTTTTACATGTTGCTGGATTCAGTTTGCTGATGTTTTGTTAAGGATCTTGGTATCTATGTCAGTGAAAGTTATTGGTCTATAGTTTCCTTTTCTTGTGATATCTTTGCTTGGTTTCTATATGAGAGTAATACTGGCCTCATTTCCCAATAGAGTCTATGAGGAATTCGTATGTTTCTTTGTTAAATATTTGATAAGATTCACCAGTGAGGCCACGAGTTTGGGCTTTTTTGTGGGAAGCTCTGTAATTACTAATTCTTTTAAAGAATTTTGCTATAGGATTATTCAGTATGAGTGAATTTTAACTTTTTGGGGGGTAATTTCCTTTAAGGTTTTAATGTCGGTGGTATGAAGTGGGGTGTTTTTGAGAAATTATAAACATACAATAAATAAGTAAATAAATATGACAAATATTCCTTCCCATTAACCAGAATATTAAACTGTTAACATTCATTCATATTTGTTTCCAATAAAAACCAGGAGAGAAAAGAATATCAGCAATATGCTAATTATGTTTATAAATGAAAGTGAGCATACAAAATAATGTTGAGTCAATTAAACTAAACACAAAAAAAAGCACATACGCACTTATGGGAATCACTCAAAATATACGTATCACAGGGATACAAAATAGTGCTGAGGGGTGTTACCAGGGGAAGAGAAACAGAAAAGCCTTCACAGGAGGTGGTGCAACAATTTAAAAATCTCAGGAACCCTAAAGATGAGGCAGCCATGTTTCTTGCATGGCTGATTGGCTGAATCCCAAGACTGTCTGGAAGGTTAGGGGATTTTCAAAAGGCAGACTGGACATTCCTGTATTTTGAAGTGTGTGGAAGCAAAGCCCTGCTCCAGGAAGGAGGCCTGCTTCAAATGTGTCGCTGGTTTGCTCCTCAAGACTTCTGCCAAAGTTTGAAAGTAGTCGGACAAGAGATTGTAGTGTAAAACCTACAAATGTGGAGGATAGGCTGAATTCCATGTCCACCCCCAAGTCTTTCTGGGCAGGGAAATGGGTTTGTTATTCTCATAGTCCAAAGCTCAGAAGCATCTCTTCTCAAAACACTGCAACCAGAGGTAAACTGAAACTACCTAAAGCTGTAGTCTAGCCCTGACCCAGCTTGATTCTTAAGGAGATATGGTGAACAGAGAAAAGGAGGCACTCTCTCGGGATAAAAAAAACACCGACCTCAAACTCTGTGGTTCTTTTACATAGTGTCCAGAAACAATCACAACTTATGAAACAGATAAAGAAACAGGAAAATGGCACTCACAATCAAGAGAAAAAATAGCCAATAGAAGCAGACCCTTAGGTAATCTAAAATCAATGGTAGAATTCAGACAAGAAATTTAGTATAACTACATTCAAGAAAATAAAAAATAGATGGACAAATGTATAGAAAATATTGAGAAACTTGAGAAAGGAATTTTCCAAAGCCACAGCAAACTGGGAGGCAAGGAATGGTGAAAAGAGTCAGGATAAAAAAGTTCCAAAGAAACCAACAGTTGCTTGCCTTGCTCCTGCAGCTGGACCTGAGGAACTCTACCCCAGTCCTATTGACGTCCCTGCTTCTGGATGTGAGTGAGGCCTGTCTCCACATTCCTAGAAGCCCTTTGATTCCCAGGATGTTGCAGGTGCACTCACTGCCCCGTTTATGCCTGACCCAACAGGGCTGACCCATCACCTCTGCCGTGTCCCATCCTGCAATTGAAACAGGCTGGGACCTGGGACTGGGGACCCTTTGCTGCAGGGCTTGCACTTGGACAAATGTCTCCTCTCCTCCAGCAACAAAATACAAAGAAACTATAAGGGACTAAAACTAATTACACGCATGAGCAGTGGGGACAAATTATGGACAAGAAGATACAAGAAGACCAAAAACCCAACTGCTACTTCTGAAGAGCCGGGAGCAAAAATAAGGTATTGGGAGCAAAAACAGGGTTCTGCACATGCGCCCTGCACTCAACACCACCAAAGGGGTGGGCAAACCACCTAAGCTACCCCTCCCACCGATCCCTGGGCCCGCCTCTACCCTTGCCCCATATAAGGAACCAGCTCACCCCTCCTCCGGGAGCGAGCAAGGGAACCTGTTACTTGTTATCTCTCCCTCCTGCTGCAGCAGGGGCCCCAATAAAGCCTGGCCTGGATTTCGTGTCTGACCTCTGATCAATTTCTATTGATTAAGGAGGCCAAGAACCCGGGTCAGTAATACAGTCACATCCATGCCTTACCCTGGCCAGAGGCTCTTTCCAGTGGGCATCTGTGTCCTTCCCTTTTCCTCTTCTTGGCTGAATCCGTCTCCCAGAGAACCAAACCCCTATTTCATAACAAGCCCAAACTGTATTTCCCATCTGGTTACCACCAGGCCCTGGAAAACTGCACTTCCCAGAGTCCCTTGCAGCTGGTGTTCTGGACTCAGTTTAGGTACAGCTCGATTGCAAGGGCTCTGGTGGGACTGGAAAGGCAGATGTGGCCACTGCAGGCAAAGCTGGCAAACGTGTGTGTCCTGGTGGCCGGATCCCACGTCCCGGTGTCTGGAGACCAGCTTTGTGGGCACAAAAGGCAAACGTGGTGAGGGTCTTAGCAACGGTGGTGGGTTCCTGGACTCTGGGTCTCGGCTTCAGTGGTGGGACAGCTATATCGCCTGTGTGAGCAGACGCCCACATTCACTGGTCCAGGCCGCAGTGATTTCTAAATCCTTACAGCCTAGGCTGAATCCCTCTCTGCTTCAAATGCCGGAAGTGATTTATTTGAACCGGCAGGTTGCTACATCCCATGTGAAGAATCGCCTAGAAAATCCCACACTCACTTCTGCTTACCTACCATCGGCCCAACTTAGTCTCACGGCCACAGCTATCTGGTGGGAAATGGTATCTGTGGCCCTGAATACAATCAAGGTTCTGTTTCTAAGGAGGGGATGGGGGGCAGATGATTTTAAATAGGCCACAAGCCTTGGCCGCCGAGTCGCAGCTGTTTCACCCCCTTCCGAGTCCGGTCAGCAGACCCGCGGCCTGAGAGCATCTCTGAGGTCAACCTCAAGGTTTGTCCTCTTGCCTATCCTGTTTTTTGTTTTTTTTTAAAATCAAAACCTTGAAGACATTCAAAGACTTGTTTCCTAAATGTCCAGGTGGCAAGATCAGTAACAGTTGGAAAATGGAATTGAGAGTCCAGAACGTCTCGACTGACCGCAATGGGGACCTGTAACCAGACGCTGAAACCTTAGGGGATGTGGAGTAGATGCTGCGCTTAGTCAACCTCCCGGCAGAGCAGGGTCTGCAGTCACGGGGTCTCCCTCTGCTGGCTGCTTGGGGACCCGGGCTGGCCAGCAACCCCTTGGGGGTCAGTTTCCTCACAGCTGCAGGGGGGTGGTTTATTGGTTTCGGGGGCTGCCGTAACAAATGGCCACAAACTTAGTGGCTTACGGCAATAGGAATTTACTCTCTCACAGTTCTGGAGGCCAGAAGTCCTAAATCAAGCTGTTGCAGGGCCACATGCGTGTGAAAGCTCTGAGGGAGGGTCCTTCCTTCCTCTTCAGCTTCTGGTGGCTCCAGGTGGCCACCTCGCTCCAGTCTCTGCCCGTCTACACGTGGCCTCCCTGGGTGCTTCCTCTGTGAGTCTCTTATAGGGACCCCTGTCATTGGATTCAGGGCCCACCCAGTTAATCCAGAATGAGCTCATGTTGAGATCCTTAATTTAGTTACATCTACAAAGACTCTTTTCTCAAACAGTGTCACATTTACTGGTTCCATGGAGTACCTTTTTGCTAGCAGCTCACGAAAAGGGGTGTAGACAATAGAATCTGCAGCTGAAGAGGAAAACGTGTCAAGTGCCTGACACAATACGTACTCGTGCCTAGGACTCCCCCCACCAAGCCTCCGCAGCTCTGTAAAGACTGACTGATCCCCACTATTTGGGGGGGCACCAGTAATACAAACTTCCACCTTATAAAGTTCTATTATGTTAAGTTTAGGTCTTACTAAAAAAGCCTTGAGGATTTTAAAGTCTTCTAGCTGCAAAGGAGCTGATGGGGAGCTGCGAGCATCCAGATGGGGCAGAGTCGGCGGCCCCTGCTTTGGAGCCAGCGGGCAGCCCTGGGACCGGAAGCAGCTCTGCGGCTGAAAACCGGGTGCTGGAATTCAGTCTCTCAGCCTCTTGGAGGCCCAGTTTGTCCTTCTGTAAAGACGAACACCCACTTCTTTGGGCCCTTGCTAGTTTTAATTGAGTCAAATATCAAAATGGGTAGTGTAGCTCCTGGAGTATTGTAAAGCCCCAATAAATAGCAGCTCTTACGACAATCATCTGGTTGAAATCATAGACACGCAGGGTCCCCCGAGTGAAGGCCCGCTTGGGGTCAGGTGTGCAAGGACCACATTATTGGAGGATTCTAGGCGCTGGGCGCTCATCGCCCAGGATGGCGGGCCCTGGGGGACCCGTGGTCGCGGGGCTCACGCTCCTCGTGGACCTCCTCGGGCTTCCTGCCGCCAGCATCCTGGGTTCTCTTCCTCCCTGAGCTGACTGGGCACCGGCCCAGGATCGCGCCCTCCTCCTGGCTGTCCCCAGGGCTCCTGGAGCCCCACGCTCTGTGGGTGCCTGGCTCTGCCCTTCTTTTTCTCACTCCGAGCACGTCTCACCCTCCAGCACGCAGACAGGTACCTTTTTATGTGTTGCGTCTGCCTTCCCGTCCCCGCCGGGATGCGAGCCCTGCCATCCACGTCTCTCCTCTCCACCCGACAGGGCCCGGCATGCGGCCGGCACCCGGTACGTTCATACAGAGCGAGGGAAGGCGGAGTTCACGGCCGAGCTGCGGGGCGACCAGCAACAGAGCCGTCATGGGGGCCGGGGCCACCGTCAGCCCTGCGTCTGGAAGAGCGCCCTGGGGGTCTTGCTGCCCGGAAATCAACGGCTGCTCCCTGGGGTGGTGGGCTCTACCTGGGTCTCCCAGCAGAGCAGGGGACGTTAGGAGAACCCCACCAAAGCACCCTAAGCCTCCCCACCAGGGAGAAGCGTGTCACTTTTTAAGTTGACTTTTTCCCTGGGATATCGGGGGTGGTTTGTGATGTCTCACAAGCTGCTCCACTGTCACGTCCAGCATCTAACCAGGGTCAGGGCTCGGGCCTGGGGGGCGGGGGCGGGGCGGGCCGTCTGGGTGGTGCTGCAGTTCCGGGAATCACCACCAGGTGGCGCTGGAACGGTAAGGCTCCCCCCTCCCCCACCCCGCGCAGCCTGGGCTGGTGGCAGGAGCTCCCCGCAAGCCCCCACCCCCCTCACTGCCCCCAGCACCGCAGCCTCCTCTCCTCTGCGGTGCCCTTTGGTGGTGACGCCTCCCCAAATCTCAGAAAGTCTTCCCTGTTGCTGCCCTCTTGCCCCACGGCCCCCAGTCCCTGGGGGGAGAGAAGCCTTGAGAAAACAGACCCTCCCCCCACCCCGCTCCTGGCAGGGACTTCTGCACATCCATCAGATTAAGTTAACAGCCTGCGAAAGTGTCTTTCACACTTGGTCAAAGGGGCTGGACACATTTAATTTCGAAAACCTGTCTGGGGTCGACCTTAATCTCCACGTCGCCAAGGCCTCAGGGCTGCTCTGCTCCCGCAGCCACGCGTTCGGGGGTGGGGGAGGGCGAGGGTCCGGTGGGAGCTGGAGGTCAGCAGAGCCCGACCCAGGGAAGGGCTGTGGCTTCCGGGGAAACAGCGCAGAGGGGGCTCCCGTCCCTCAAGCACGAGACGGGCCCGGGGGTGGCTTGTAGGCCCCCGTGCCACGCGGTCCGGAAGGGGCCCAACAGACGGCGGCATCGCGTTGCCCCCCAGGAAGGCCCCCTTCCCCCGTGCACCGGTGTTTGCAGGACTCTCTCTACAGGGCCTTGCGGGGGTCAGCGTGCCCGTTCCTCTCCTGGCAGTGCAGATGCGTGCATCGCTGGCGACCCGGCAGCATCCCGGGTCCTGGATCTCTGCCTGGTTTCCCTGTCCGACCCACAGCAGGGGCTGAGGCACACCCATCCCCGAGGACGGGGCCGGGGGTCCAGGGGCGGCCCCCCACCTGCCTCCCGGTGGTGTCTCGTCCGGCCACCCTGCTCTGGCTCACCTCTGGTTGCCCCTTCGTGTCACACAGGCCCAGCCCTCGTCCAGGGGACATTATCTGACGCCCCGCCCGGCCCCGGGGCTTGGAGCTCCAAGGCGCAGGGCAGCACCCCCTTGTTCCCACCATCAGTCCAGTCCAGCAGGCCCCGCAGGCCGCAGCCCGTGCTGACCACGCAGGACGATGCGGGGCAGAGGGTCCCGGGCCGGGTGGGGAGGTGACACTTGTCTTCTGTGCCCCAAATACTCTGTGAACCCCTCCCACCTGTCACATTCTGCTTGGGCCTGGGGACGTAGACCCAGGGCCCGGCCCTGTACCCAGGAGCCCCTCGGGGGCTGGAGGACGGCCATCACCCTTCCTGTGGGGCCTCCAAGGAGGGGGACAGAGGCTTAGAGTCGTCCTGAGATGCGGGGGGTTGCTGAAAGCCCCCTGCCCTCCCCCCAGAAAACACTGCACAAAATGTCAAGGGGGTCCCAGAGCTCCGAAGCCCCCAGACTCCCTGGGGGGAATTAGGAGGTGGGCATCTCTTTGAGGGACCACCACTTACCCCACTGCTGCCTGTCTCAAGGTCAGAAGGGGCTGGCCGCCAGGAATGAGTGTCTCTTGGCAAGTGCCGGGCAGTGTCCCAGCCCCACCCAGCTCAGTCCAGGGAGGGGCTGAAGGAGGCTTACCACTTGTGTGGAACATTAGGGCTCAGCCTCAGGCCATGAACCACCCGCCCACCACCGTCCATCCTGGCCACTCCCCACCCTCACTGTCGGGGGAAGCAGAGCCCAGCCTTCTGGGGCTGCTGCACGAAGAACCTGAGCGTGCAGCCCACTCCCCAGAGGGTCTGGTGCAAGGTCTCCGGGGGAAATCAGAGGGCAGGACTCGGCCAGGGGTCACTGTCCCGACAGAGGAAGAAACGCCGCCCTGAGGCTGGCGAACAGCCCCACCCTCCTGGCCACCTCTGTGTCTCCGGAGAGTATTTGGGGAGGGGGAAGGGAAGGCTTCGCAGAGGAAGCTCCACTTAAACTGGGGTTCAGGGGGAGAAGAGGGGTCACGGGAAGGCGGGGGAGGGGACGGCCATTCCTGGCGGAGGGCGCAGCAGGGGCCAGGAGGCAGGGCTTGCGCCGTGCCTTCCCGGAGGCCTTCCCACAAGAGGGAGCAAGGTCCCGGGCTGATGGTCAGGGCAACCTGGTGCCTGAGATTTTAGTGGGGCTGGTGTGTGAAAGCTTGTTCTGTGCTCAGGGACAGCCAACCAGGCCCCGGGCAGGATCCTCGTTCTTCAGGGCCGCGTGGGCACTTGGATGGGACTCGGGAGGCCCTTCGGCCCAGGCAGCTGACAGCAAGCGGGGTGCCACTCGATGGAGGAGCAGGAGGGCGAGAGGAGGTGTGGGCCGCCTCCCCCGAGCTCAGCTCACCTGTGTCCATGCACGGGATGCCGGAGATGCCCGTTCTCGGTTCAGCAAGCCCTCCTCACCCGACCCTGCGCAGGCGATTCTGTCCTTCCTACCTGAGAGGCTTGACCGAGAGCAAACATCTTTCTGCTCTTGTTCTAAGATGTGCATTTGCCTTATTTTCACCTTCCTAAAATGCATCCCCCAGTTGGTACCACACCATGTGGCAGTGGCAGCGTGGGTTCCCCAGGAAGCAGACCGGCGAGGCTGGATGTATTGGGAGGGGCGGGTGCCTGCACAGAGGGAGGGAGGGAAGGGGCTGGGCCGGGCAGAGGGGGACCCCGAGCTGCGACGAGGCCTCAACAAAGGCCTCAGCCGCCCTCCAGCTCTGCGGCTGGACGGCCCTCCACCCTGCCGGCCACTGGGCGAGGGGCTGCCTTCCATGGTCCCCCATGAACGGCCCCTTGTGAGGACTGCGGGCTGCCGCAGGGCATGGGGACACGGTCCTTCCGTCCCGCAGGCGTCCGGGCGGCACCCATGTCACCTCCCCTCCAAGAACTGGGTTTAACCCCTTTAACCATGTTGAGCAGCTTGTGAAAAAATGATGCTGCAGGACAGAGAAAATACTGTGGGACAGTAACAACGTTGGTGACAGCCCCTTATGGCCGGTCTGTGCTCAGCGCTTTTATACCTTATCAGAGGTGATCCTTCCAGCGGTCTGCACGACAGTCAGACCCTGGGCCTGCCCGGACCTTGCGGCCGGGCGGCCTGCCGTGCCCCGACAGCTGGCTGCTCTGGGGGGTGTGCCCCAGGGTGTGCCCCTCCAGGGGCCTTCTGCACACAGGAGGGTGGGACGGGGATGCCCTTCTGGGCTTGGGGCGGAGCTCAGGGGAACGTGCTAGAAAATACTTTCCCTGCATTTTACGTTTTTCTCTAGAACAGCTATCTCATTCCTTGAGGAAACTGCTCTGGGGGACAGAAGTTGGGAAAGATGACTTTCAAATCAACCTTCATTAATGTAAATGAGGTGAATTCAGAGCACTATATACTCCTTTCTATCACAAAAGGGAAAAAGGACTATCCTCACTGCACTATTGGAGACGACCCCTTCCCTGTCCTCTTTGGATGCCAAGTTCAAAGGCACAGCTTGGCTTTCTTCATTAGGTTTATACCGAATATAATGCTTTTTCCTTGCTTTTTCCACTCGCCAGCCCCAAAAGGCGTGCTCCTCGCGGCGGCCAGCAGTGACGGTCAGCCCAGCCCCGGTGGACGCCGCCCACACGCCCAGCACCTAGGCGCCAACCGGCTCCCAACTGTTAAATATTTCCAGGTGTTTCCAACTTTTCCCTAAATAATGCTGAAATGAGCATCTCCATACAGAAAACATTTTCTGTAATTAGATTTATGTCCCTGGGACCGATTCCCAGGGTGAAATTACCAGGTCAAGGCAAGGTTCTGAGTAAATATTCTCCCGTCTGTCTGTAGCTGTGACCTTCCGCCAACAGCGACCTGTGAGTGGCCCAGGTCCACACACCCTCCTTTGAATGGACACACACAGCCCACTCGCACCCCCCTCCCCCCAGCAGCGCTTCTCTTTCAGTGGGTTTTTAGGTTACTCACAGGGCTTCCTAGTTTTCTGTGCAGTTATTGAACAATTGTGTCTCATCTTCTGGGACCTGTCCATGATTTTTTTAAAAAAAATTTGTATGAGTTTGCATAGATTGTAAACATTGAACCTTTGTTGTATTGGCTTCCTGGTTTGTTTGGTAAGTTCAGTGTCATTGGATTGGAAGGTTTTGTATTTTCTTTAGTCCCATTTATCAACGTTCTTCCTTTGTGATTTCTATCACTTCTTTTCAATATGGAAAAATTCAGAGACACGAGAGGAGAGTATAATGGGGACGCCCACACTCGTGGCTGATCTCCCTGGACCCTCTCACCCACCTGCTCCCCTACACGTGGCGGGGTCGCCGCGCAGACGGCCCTCGCCCCGAGAATCCCACGCTCTTGCTTACGCCCCCAGCCCTGCTTCCAACGAGCACACTCAGTGACTTTCAAACACGTTCAGTCCCGCCATCACTGCAGAGATGAAGATCAACCTGAACCTTCTTTCAAAACAGGTTTACGGCTCCATGTGGTAGATTTGATCCACCTGGATTTATTTTTATCATTATTTTTAAAATACATTTATTTATTTATTTTTGGCTGCGTTGGGTCTTCGTTGCTGCCCGTGGGCTTTCTCTAGTTGGGGCGAGCGGGGGCTACTCTTCGTTGTGGTGCACGGGCTTCTCATTGCGGTGGCTTCTCTTGTTGTGGAGCACGGGCTCTAGCCACCTGGGCTTCAGTAGTTGTGGCTCGTGGACTCAGTAGCTGCGGCTCGCGGGCTCTAGAGCGCAGGCTCAGTAGTTGTGGCGCACGGGCTTAGTTGCTCCGCGGCACGTGGGATCTTCCTGGACCAGGGCTTGAACCCGTGTCCCCTGCATTGGCAGGCAGATTCTTAAACACTGCGCACCTTGGAAGCCCTATTTTGATATATTGATACAAAATAGAAAAGTGGTCTTTCTCTGGACAGCATAAGTAGTAACTCCAATACAGTGCACTCACTACATTCGCTAATCTTTTTATTTTGAACTCATAAGAAATAGTTTGCGTCTACCGCAGGATGGGCCTGAGTTCACACGTCTTATAACATGTTCCTGGACCTTGGCAGGTCTTGCCTCCTACTTGCCTTTCTCCAAGTTTTTTTTTTAAATTTCTATTGGAGTGTAGTTGATTTACAATGTTGTGTTAGTTTCTGCTGCATAGCAAAGTGAATTAGTTATACATGCACATATATCCACTCTTTTTTAGATTCTTTTCCCATATAGGTCATTACAGAGTACTGAGTAGAGTTCCCTGTGCTATACAGTAGGTCCTTATTAGTTGTCTATTTTATATATAGCAGTGTGTATACGTCAATCCCAATCTCCCACTTTATCCCTCCCCTCCCCTTCCCCCCCGATATCCATGTTTGTTTTCTACGTCTGTGACTCTATTTCTGTTTTGTAAATAAGTTCATTTGTACCATTTTTTTAGATTCCACATATAAGTGATATCATACGATATTTGTCCTTCTCTGTCTGACTTACTTCTCTCAGTATGACAACCTCTAGGTCCATCCATGTTGCTGCAAATGGCACTATTTCATTCTTTTTTACGGCTGAGTAATATTCCCTTGTATCTATGTACCACATCTTCTGTATTCAGTCCTCTGCCTTCTCCAAGTTTTGACTGCTGTTCTTGGCTGTGAACTGCTCAGGGACTTGTAACCCCAGCTCCACCCCAGGCCACTTGAACTTACTGAGTCCCCACATGAAGGCAGGTGGGGCTGGCATCTTTCTATCAGGGTCTTGGTTTATTTAGGGGGTCCTGGCCTCTTCATTGTCACTGCAGCCCTTCTTCTAGGGGGAATCACAGGAGTGGAGGGGGGAGGGGGAGGGATGGGAGTGGGGCAGGCGGGTCGGGGTTACAGCAGGAGGTGGGAGGAGGGCAGATGGAGGAGGAAAGAGGGAGAGGTGTGACTCCCACCCTCCCCATCAGTGCTGGGGGGCAGGCCTGCAAGTCAGAGCTGACCCCTCCCTGCCCAGGCAGCCCCCAGTCCCCAGGCCCACCCCCTCCCTGCCAGGGGACACTTTCATCTCCTCCTCTCGGGCCCTCTGAACCCCATCCCTCTACCTCTCCAGTACCTGCCTCCAATGTTCGCTGAAATCTTGACCTGAAGTCGCATCAGCAAGTGTGCTGTCAGGAAAGTACCGTGCGGCACTAATTACAGGTGTGGGCACAGTTGTCGCTCTGAGAGCGACAACTGAAAATCAGAAACAAGCCAGTTTCTTCTCACACGTCAGGAGCCTCCCCTTGACTGTGCGGACAGCAGAGGACTTGAGGGGCCACCTGCACCCCTGCTCCTTTTACAGAGGAAACTGAGGTCCCGTGAGGTCAAAGGTCACACCCCCGTTCAAGGCCATCTCTGCCTGATCCCCCTTCCAGGCAAGAGCTCTGGGAAGTTTAGCCGGGAAGGGGGAGGCCTAGAGGGACGTTCTCCTGGGAGGGATGGTGGGCTTTGCCCGCACCTGGTCTGCACAAGAACACCTGGGCACCTGGCATGGGCTCCACACGTGGGGCCTCTTGGGTGGATGACCTGAGCCCCCGGGGCCCACGAGGAGGAAGGGCCTTCTCCTGGCTGGGCTTGTCCAGCAGGGAAATGGGGCACCTGGAGGTGGTGAGGTCCGTCCCTGGAGGCTCCGTGCAGAGGCTGGAGCTGTGGAGTTTCTGGTTCTGAGCAGAGCTGGGAGGCTGGACCCAGGGCGCTCTGTCTCCGGGGATTCTGTCCCTGATCCGATTTCAGTGAGGATGGCTGGGTGGAGGAAGGGAGAAGCCCATCCTTTCCCACTGGGGTGGGCAGAGAGTGCGAGGAGGACTCTGGAGGCATCTGGGGGCGGAGGCCGGGACCCTGCCCTACATCCCACGGTGCATCCTATGCAGGGCGCTCCCACGGAGAACGACCGGCCCCCGACGTCCTCGCGACGAGCGTACAAGCCCTGGTCCAGACGCCGCAGTCAACGGTCCCCGTGGCGTCCATCCTGCTCCAAAGTCAGCAGTGGCCTGTGCATCAGAGTGTGGTCTGGGGAGCAGAAAATGGGGATTCAAACAAGAGGCTCGGCATGAGGACCGTCCTGTGTCCAGGTCTTCATGCTGCCTCTCGTGGATGTGCAAACTTGGGCAAAGTATTTGAACTTTCTGAGCCTCAGTTTCCTCGAGTGTAAATGGGTGTAACCACACTACCCACCCAACGGTTCCTGGGCGGTTAAGTCAACCGATGAGGTGGGACCACCACCAAGGGTCCCATGTTGGGTGGGACCTGTCGTCTCCAGGCTCAGGGACTCCGGAGGGTGCTGTTAGAATAACTTACACCTTCATCTCCTAACTCCTTAAATTTGGATTTCAGACTTTGTCATGACACCGTCTGGGTGGATGTTCGTCTGAAGTGGGCCAGCCTGGGGGGCGATGGTGACAACTCAGGTCACGCCCGTTGGCTCGGCGCTCAGGACGTCACAAAGCCAAGCTCCGCATTGTGCTCTGGAGATAACCAGCCACCACGTTCTCCATGGAAATAATGCATTTCACGTGGCAGAACTGCGCGGGCGGCCACATTCCTCCTTTGAGTGAAGCTGAGATGCGATGAGCTCGTGAGAGCTCGTGCTCCAAGCCTCGCGAGAGCTCGTGCTCCAAGCCTCGCGAGAGCTCGTGCTCCAAGCCTCGCGAGAGCTCGTGCTCCAAGCCTCGCGATGGCTGCTTCCCCGGAGCATCTCCCACTGCAAACGTCTTTGCACGGCTGCAGCCAGCAGTAGTTGGCACTGTCAGGACAAGCCTCCTAATATGGTGGGAACCTCCTTCTCACCAGACTTGGCTCTGGCTAACCCACTTTCACGATGGGACCCAGAGTGAGAGTAGACAGAAAATACATGACCATCCATGGTTCCTCTCTAAGCCTCTCCTTGTCTCCAACCACATGCCTGGCCACTGCCCCTCACTCGCTTCCCCCTCCCGGGCTGGCGGCTTCTCCTCCCCACCAGCCCAGCGGGGGTCGAAACAAAGACGGGGGTGTAGATCCCTTTTTTGTTGCCTCTTCGTCAGCACATCACCCTGAAACTGTGTGAGAGTCAACAATTCTCATCCTTCGGATGATTTTTCCTCATTGGTGATAACCCTGGAGAGCCCTGGTCTAAAGCGCTGTGAAACGCCCTTTGTGTTTCTGTGGCGATTCAGTCTAAGCAGCCTCCATCCGCATCACAGCTCCACGTGAGCAAATTCCCAGGAGGCCTTCCGTCCTGCTCCGTCTCGTCCTCGAGTCCCTGGTCACTGGCCGGCAGGAGCCCACAGCCCTAGCTCTTGGCCTGGCATCACCTGGTGGCTTCCTTTAGGGTCTGAGTACCTCTCTGCCCATCAGTACTGGGTGTCACGTCCTCTTCCGGGGATGGAACACGCCGGAGTGATTCCAGGAAGGGTGAGCGCCTCCGATTTGTTAGGGCACGGTGGTGACAGCTGCCCTCCTGATGTCCTCGGTGGGCTGTGCCCACACAGCCCCCAGCGGCCCCACACCTGACCTCGTACCTTTCCACCGACACAGAGGTCTTTCAGGTAGAGATACTGACCTTGTAGAAAGGCCCCCAGTGCCACGAGGTCAAGGGTACGGTGGTCCTGGCGAGGTTTATGGAGACTGGCCTGGGTTCCGTGGCAGAGGTGCAGTGTCTCTCAACACCCCTCCTCCCTCCTGTAAAAGCAGAGCCCGCCTTTCCAGGTTCACCTGCAGTGAAGACTGCACTTCCCAGCCTACCTTGCAGCTGGGGGCAGCAACCTTCTGGCCCCGGGGGTTAAGCAGAAGTGGTGTGGGTGATGGCCGGGAAGTGTCCCAAGGAGCCATTCTGAGCTCTGGGGCAGGCCCTGGAAGCACCTAGAAGCACCTGGGAGACGTGTGGGCTGGCCCAGTGCCACCTGCCATATCCCACCCCGGCCAGCAGGGGTGCGGGGAGGGGAGAACAGGGCGATGTGGGCAGCAGGGCTTCTGGGGGTCTAAAAATGCCACCTCTAATCTGGCCTCCCAGGTCTTGCATGAAGTGTACTTGTCAAGAAGGGGGTTGCGGGGGGAGAAGATATTTTTATTGAATACCTTTGGAACTTGATTTATAACCTCAACTCACACATGTGAGTCTCCATTTGGACTCTTGCCTCAGGCTCTGCAAGTTACTGGTGGATGTGGTAGATCCCCAGGGATCCACCCATGCAGAGATTAGCTGTGTTGTCATGTATCACTTTGTCATCTATTCGACTGTCGGTTACTCTCCTTTGTTTAATCTCCAAGTGGCCTTTATTAATTGGGTCATTTGTAGAGACGTGGATGGATCTAGAGACTGTCATACAGAGTGAAGTAAGTCAGAAAGAGAAAAACAAATATCGTATATTAATGCATATGTGTGGAACCTAGAAAAATGGTACAGATGAACCAGTTTGTAGGGCAGAAGTTGAGACACAGATGTAGAGAACAAACGTATGGACACCAAGGGGGGAAAATGGCGGGGGGAGGGGTGGTGTGATGAATTGGGAGATTGGGATTGACATGTATACACTGATGTGTATAAAATGGAGGACTAATAAGGACCTGCTATACAAAAAATAAATAAAATAAATTCAAAAATTCAAAAAAAAAAAAAAAAACTTCATTAGCCTGAAGTCCCGACTCTCTGATTTCAGAGGGTGACTGAATTCTTGTTGATATTAAGGATGTGTCAGGAAATATAACACCCTAAAAGTGCACCCAAAAGGTTTAAGTGGGCCAACTTTCTCGGTCTTTTGAATTTGAAATATTAGCTGTGTTTCACGAGAATCAGATTTAAAAGACGCTGAGTATTTAGATTAGAAAACGATTTAGTTGCAAACCCCAGTTTTTTTATACACTCAAATATCAGATAAAGGGGTTTTAACTGGCCTAAGAAACTGGGAACTTTGCACCCATTTTAGTTTTTGTGCACGAATCTCAATACTTGCATGAATCAAAATGCACAGTTTCATCCCCGTTTTCCAAATTGGAGCTTGCACTACCGGCAGAGAAATAAAATGTTACTTTTAAATTCAAACCAGCGTAGTTTAACCCATCAAAGGGTGTATTTTAAACAGGAATATTAAGTGCATTTTAAAATTAAACTTCAAGTCTTATATATTTATTTAAGCCATATAATATTACCCTTTAAACCTTGCTTAAAATATTTAGTATGAGTGAGGTGCTGAATGGGAAACTCTTTCATTTTGTAACTGTAACCTTTCAGTGGTTACTTTTTTCCTGTAAGCCCTGTAACCAACCGTAAAAAACAAACAAGGAAACAAAACAAAAAATGAGACAGTTGGAGAAGCTTCAACTTTGGCTGGATATCTGATGACATTATGGAATGGTCCATTTTTAAAGCATGATGTGGTATTGTGTCCTGTTTAAGAAAACAGTCCTTATCTTCGAGGGATGTCTACTGAAATATATACAGGTGGGTGATGTGCTGTCGGGATTTGCTTCCAAGTCGCCCTGTTTGGGGGGAGAGGCGCAGCCTACACGGATGTGGGAGTGTTTGTAGTGAATGAATAGGTGGGGGACACATAGGGTCTCAGTACTCTTCTTCCTGCTGCTCTGTATTTGGCCAAACTCCTGATCCAATCCATGCTGGTGGGAGTGAAAATCGGTAAACCGCTTTGGGGAGTGACTGTTCTGATTTAACAGAGCTGATACCATGCAGGGCCAGCAACTCCTCCTGGAGAGAGAGCCCCCATCGATAGCCAGTGCAGTGTAATTTGTGGAGGAGAAAAGCCAGCGACAGCTTACATGCCTATCATGTCAAGAGGGCTGGGTTGTGCATGTGGGGGACAGTCATGTAACGAAACAGCACATGGCCCTTGTAATGAATGCCCTAGAGGTGTGTGCACAGAGAAGTTGAGTCCCAATAACACACTATGGGATGAAAAAGGCATTTACAGTAAATACTTGCACCATATGCACTAATTTCTACTTTTATGGAGATAAAATTATGCAGCAAAGATGCAATAACATGGACAAGATGTCCACACACCAGTTTCAGGGCAGCGTTTACTCTGGGGAGGGAAGGGAAGGGAAGAGCATACTGGGCTGACCTGCATCCTCCATGTCTATTTGTGACATTTATGGCAAAATGTGACCACGTGCCATATGTGACGTGTGTTGTTTTCTCTCCTCAATGTGGTTGAGGTATTTAATACTTTCAAAAGGTAAAAAATATCAGTGCTGTATAACACACATTACAAAATAATTTTCAGATAACATGATCCAAAAGATATGTCACAAAAAACCTACAGTGTGATAAAACTGAAGAAAAGCTGCCCTCAGGAATCTCCTTGCCGTAGAGCTGGAAACACTTTTTTAAGGTTTCTTTTCATTTGCGTCCGTTTTTAAAAAGAGAATTCCTGTTAGAATAAGATCCTCTCATTTGGGGTAAATTAATAAATATATCCTCATAAAAATCAACTTAAGCATGAAAAGGCTCAAGTTACATTGGAGCTTCCTCTCTCTTCACATTGCCTGCATCAGTCAGCTATTGCTGCAATGATACTGCATAACAAATACCCCCAACTCAGTGACTCCAACTCCTAGTTTCTTGCCTGGGGCAGCTCTGCTTGTGTCTGGAGGTGGCTGTGCTCCACAGGCCTCACCCTGGGGCTCAGGCAAGGGGTTCAGAGGCCCCTGGGTATTGCAGGCTGGGTTCCCAGAAAGCAGACCCTGGGTGGAGTCTGGCGAGCATGATGTTTTTTAAGGTGTGTCCTTGGGGTCAACAGCTGAGAAAAGAGAGGAAGGGAACAGAACTTGACAGAGGGAGAGTCCAGCTGGGGGGCAGACTGACCCCACCAGGAGTAGCTAGAGGGGCCCCTAAGTTGGGCCAAGGGGGCTGGAACCTTAACCCCCCCGCCCCCCCCCCCCATTATTAGTCACTGGATGTGGGGGCCTGGGAAGGGGTGTGACCACCGGGGAAGTACGGTGGTCACCTGGGGGTGGCAGTGCTGCTGGGGGCCGTGTTTGCAGACTCACGGCCTCAGGGAGAGAGTGCCCAGCTGTGGGGAGGCCGGGCCTCTAGTCCCTTCCCTTCAGCCTCGTTCACCTACGAGGTCATTTCCAGACCAGGATTTTGGGGAGAAAATAGCGCAAGGACTTGAATTATTGGACATTTAAGTGAAGACACTCCTGTAGGCCGTCTGTATGGGTGGAGGGTGACGGGGCTGCAGATGGGCTGGGTCCCGGGAGCCGCCCCCCAGGGTCCCCGGCACAGAGCCCGCGAGGATGAGAGCACACGGCAGAAACCACAGGTGGGAGGGCAATTAATGCTCTTTATTTACACCACAAGAGTGACAAGTCGTATGATGAGGTACAAACACTGGACTCCGGGTGAAGTGGAGTCGGCCGTCAGGGGAGGACACCTCAGTCGGTGAAAATCCACCCACAGAGAAGGAAACAAGAATGAGAAAACCAAGAACAAAATCTCCAACTCCACTGAGCAAAGGAAAGAACCACTGGGAGGTCCAGACAATCAGAGAACTGATTAAGTTACAGATGAGACGGGTCTCTGCTACCAGCGCGGTGCCTGCATTAGCGCGAACAGGCGTCGGGTGGGACAGGAAGTCGTCACCACGGCGTTTTCCACGACACCGCGAGGAGCTCTTGGGTGAACAGGGCCAACCCCCTCCTGTAGACATATGGTGACATGCTTGTCACTCTCATAAATTGGAAAATAGCGCCCCCACTGTGGAGCACACATACCAAAACAACAACAGCAACAAAAACAAACAGAAACTGTCTGCTTTCTTATTCCTTCAATAGGAGGCTTTTAATCATGTCAAAGACAGAGTGAGCTGAGCTGGGAAAGCTCTGCTTCATTACAAGGAAGAAATGGTTTCCTCTCGATGCAAAGTATGATTTTAAACCACAGTGCTGCACAGTTCACGACTGCTGAGTTTAAAGTGAAATCTTAGCCACACATGATCTAAAAGTCAGGAAAAGTCGGCACAGCTGTGCGGAAACGGCCGCTGGGGCCTCGGGTTCCCCAGCAGAACCGACGGCCACCAGGGCTGGGGTGGGGGGCGGCGCTCGCCTCGCCCTGAGCAAGGAGAGAAGGGAAGAAACCAAACAGAACAAATCCCTCTAAATCAACCCGAGAGAGACAGGCAGTTCACTTTGAATTCTGCGTAGTTTCCCTAAAACACTGTTTCCACATAAATACAATAAACTCTATTATTGGTATGTCACAAGTGCTAGATAAACTTTTTTCTTAATATGACAAATGTTTAAGTAGTCCTTTTTATTTTTCTTACGATAAAAAGTACAATTTCTTAAGAATAAGTTCAATAAGATGCAAACGTTCCCCCCTCCCTCACTCTCCTTCAAGGTTTTGTTTCGTTTTACAGAAAAATTCCTATCTTTTGTGTCTGCAAATGTCATGGGAGGGGAACAAAAAGGCATTTCTCTTCTTCCCCAAGCTGCCGCGTTTGGCGTGCAAAATCCGTATACAATATAAAGACATGCCGCTCGTAACAGCCCATGCAACCTCGGTGTAGGAAACTTAAAAAAATATATTCATATGTATTTATATATATATATTTATATATGTATCAATGCCCATAAAACACGTGGGCCCAAAAGTCTACAAAAAGAAGAATGGAATGAACGCATGGCTGTGACCAGGAGAGAAGGAATGTTCTGATCGAAAATTAAAAACAAGGAATTCCATTGCTAGTGCTGCAAAAATCAGACCAGTACAAAACGGTCCTTCCTCTGGAAACAAACTTTGAAAAGAAGTAAAGAAAAACCCAAACACTTTGACAAAGTGGCCCTTCAGAACCGGAGGGGTGGCCAGTCCCAGGGGCTCGGGCGCAGCCCGGGGACGGCCGCCTGCTGGTGGGGCTTGGGCGCCGCCTGGCGCAGCGGGAAGGCCCAAAGGCAGGGTGACACCACGCGTCCCGGGGCATCACGGGGTTTCCCGCAAAGGGATATAAAGTGCTCACTTGCTGACCCCCGGCCAGTGCCCCCAGGGCCTCTGCAAAGGAACAAAAAGGCCAGAGGTCCAGGGACCACAGAGGGAAGGTGTGAGGGGCCCTCCCTGAGGCGGTGGGCCTGCGGGCACTCCAGGTGGGCCCTCCGCCATCTGCCCTGGACGGCTGGCCGTCGAGAAGGGCTGTGTCTTTAAAGAAAAGAAAAGGCTACACGGTACTGCTTTAAGCACACCTGTGAAGCTGGAGTGAGCTGACACAATGACAACGCTCCCCCTACCGGGCCTTCTGCAGAGGTGGTCTCTGTTGAATGAGGTTAGAAGTAAATCCCCCCAAAGATAACTTGGCCACCAGGGTCCGTGTTACCCATCACCTGTAAAGAATGCCAGATGATGTGTTCCTCCCCAGGAGCCACGGCTGGCGGGAAGTGGGCAGGCAGCGGGGGGGGGGGGTCCCCGCAGTAAAAGGGGGCCGAGAAGGCCAGAAAAGCCGGCCGGCTGGGCCCTGCCACCGCTGTGGCCGCTGGGTGGATCCAGCTGCCCGCACACTCCAGCTCCCCCTGCCAACTTGGGCCTCAGGGCAAAGGGCCGGGAGGGGAGAGAACATCCGACGTGGCCCAAGGCCTTCCTGCTCTCAACCACTCTCCCACGTCTGACCAACAGCAGCCCGGTGGCCAAGCCAGCCCACGAATCTGGATTCTCTTGGTCCAAGTCTGGCTGCGTCAGAGTCTCCTTCAGAAGCTACCCTGTCAACGTCACCAAACTTGAGACTTGGCTGGGGGCTCCCGGCTGTGGGCAAGCTGTTCTGCACTCCCTCAGGTCAGAACCTGACGTACACTTTGGAATGACACTTGGTGGCTTCAGGTGCTGGAAAATAAGTTACCAGTAAAAAGGGACTTTCAGTTACGGTCAAAGAGAAAAAGAGCAAAGGCTGGCTGTCCCGGTCAGGAGTCCGCCGTCCCTGCGGGCCCGGGCTCCCTGCAGCCACAGGCTCCAAGATCCAGGCCTCCCGGCCGGGGCCCTACCATGTGGCTGCAGCAGAAGAACCCAGAATGGGTGCCGGGGCACCCCCAGCCCCACACGTTGCTGACATGCTTACAAGGTCTTTGGAAAAGTGAAGTGAAAATTCTATCCTGACCACGTGGTCAGAGAAGTTTAAACACGAGCTTCGTGAATGCTGACGGCCCATGGTGTCTGGCAAGCCCCCCCCAACTCAGCGCTGCGATGATCCCCCCCCCGAGCCCACAATGCGCAGACGGCAAGAAAGGCCCCGCGCTCTATGTCCAGCCGAGGGACGGGACCAGGGAAGCAGACCTCAGACCCTGCTGCACACTTGGTGCTCACTCTGAAAATAAACTCTGTGCTCACTGTACAAAAATAAACAGAAGGAAAATAATAAAAAAAGAAAACACCTTCCAAAGTTAAAAAAAATGTACAAGCAAAAATTCAGAAAGGAAGAAGTTTAGATGTTAATTACCATTCAGAAAACCGCTAAATGGTGAGAAAAAATGTAAAATTCACAAAACAATGCTTATTCAGGATCTTTTTGTGAAAAATTCATACAAAATCAACAGCAAATTTATATTCTTTGCTATAAAAACTCATTAGGTACACATGTGCATGGAGGCTTGGAGTGGGAAGGGCCTGGCAGAAAATAATTAAAATGAAAGTACAATCTTGCAGGGTAGTTGCCCCGTGGCGAATGTGTGATTGAAAGCTCTCCAATCTGGAGTTCAGAAATACATGAGCTTCAAACTAGATCCCTTTCCATAAGCACCTTGATAGCTGATTCACAAGTCGTTCATTCGCCAGGGACCGTTACGATTTGCATTTATTATATATATATACTTTTTCTATAAATGCATTATAAATATTTTATCAAGATTTCATAAGAATCAAGTTTCTTAGCTTGGAATACATTGGAATATATATTATACATATATATATTTATTTATACCTAAAATTTAAGCAATACTTCATGCTACTTGCTTTTAATAAAAAGCATTCCGATCGTAACACTGAAAGTGTGCCTAGGACATGCTTCACAACCAAATGGAGATACTCAATTGTTATATGATGTACGAGAAAAGAACACTTTGGATTCATTTAAAATTTGTTGGACTTCAAAACCCCCAACAGTATTTGCCACTGTTTTGGAACTACCTCCATTTTTCAACAGCAATAAAGTGAAACAGGGTGGCAGGACCTCAGCCCTCCGGAGCTGCTGGCCATGGCCGGGCTGCTCGCGGAGGGCCCGGCCAGCACGCACCGGCCTCTGGTCCCACCGGCCACAGGGAACTGTCCCACCGACTCCTGCTGTTTATTTTTTCTTAAGGCATTGTTCCTCAGACTTCAGAAAACCCAGCCACAAAAATCCATCAGAGCAATAAAAAGAAAGGCACAAACGCGCATCTTCCACCGGCTTTGAGAAACCAAAGCCGGCTCCCGCGGGCTCACATTTCTGTTTCGTCCAGTTTTTCTCCTTAAACGCTCGCCCACTCTGTGTCCCACCCCACTGTGCACCGCGGTGTTCGGAGGCTGGCCAGAGCCATGGCGACTTTCTCTTAAAAAGAAATAAGCTACAGGATGAGTTGAGTGGTTTATACGGAGACTGTGGAGTTGTGGGGAATCACCAAACCGTAAGCACCAGTTTTAATCAAGTTTGCTTTGTGTCGTGAGATCTTTGATGTTCATTTTCGTTTTCTCGTGTCGGCGAGATCAGCAGCTCTGCCCCGAGCCACCACAGGCTTCCTTCCTCTGCGGCTTCCCTGGGGAGCCCAGAGCGCCTGCTTCCGCGTGTCCCTGTGTCCGCGCGTCCCGGCGTCTGTCCGGGTCCTGGCAGGCAGAGGGCCGCCCGCTGCCGCCGGCCCCGCCGCACCTGCGGGCTCGGAGAAGGCCTGGCAGGACGCAGGGCGACAGCAACTTTTTCCTGGCGGAGCTTCAAGACGGAGACAAACAAACAAGAGAACCGCAGCTCCGGGAGCGGCTACAGGGGAGGCTCCTCTTCCATGGGCTCCTCGTCGGGTCTGTGGGGCGGCCCGGGGGAGGGGGAGGGGGAGGGGTCCACGGCAGCGGAGGAGAGAAGAGCAGACGGTGGGTGGGCGGAGGTCACGTCCCCGTCCCCGTCCGCCAGGGCTGCTGCCACCCCACTGCCCCGCCCCCAACTCCTAGCTACCCCTGCCAAGGTAAGCGTTCTGGGGCCAGATGCCCTTCAAGTGTTTCTGAGGGTCTTGCGCTCTGGAAAGAGGTGGCCACGCCGCCCGGTCCTGGACACCTGCCCGCCCTCCCTCCTTCCCTCCCGGCCCTGGTGAGCCTGGCAGGGCCCACGTGGAGACACCACGTGCACCTGATGGCGCCCAGGAGCAAAGGCCTGGGGGGTCCGCCGACCACGTCAGCACTCACGGCCGGGCGGTGCCCACGCTCACCTCTTCTCGGGGGCCTTCACGCCCACGGACAGCGAGGCCATGGCAGTGACGGTCTCGGCCTCTTCGTTCTCGCACTTCTGGGCCTCCACCAGGGAGTAGCCGGCGGTGGAGGCGAGCCGCTGCAGGGAGCGCCAGTACTGGCCTGCGGGAGGGCGCGGTTACTCGGTCACGGGACCGGGACCCCGCGTGCACGGGGCCGGCCAGCAGCCTCCTGTGCCGAGGGGCTCAAGCAGAACCCGTCACTGGCGACTCTGAAGCAGCGCTCTCTCCAGAGACAGGAGCCAGGGAATCACCTGGTTACAAACTCACAGAGGCCGGGACTCTTCGGAAAAGCGTCTGCGTGGCCCGCAGACCCAAGCCCCCCAGAGGCAGGACGTCTGGGATGGGGGGCGGGCTCCCAGGAGGGCCCCTCCCTCGGGGTGCTGTGGCTGGCCGGGGGGCGCTTCCCGACTCCCACCTGGAGCCACCGAGATGACGGGGGTGGGGGGTGTGCTGGGAGGGCCGGGGGGTCCAGGCAGCCTCTCCCCACATCGGGGAGGCTGGGGGGAATGGCCCCGAGGCCGGGAGCTCGAGGCCGCAGCAGGGAAACCCTGGCTTCCACCCCCCCACACAGACAGTCTGCTGACTGGGTCACCCCGAACACCCAGGACAAGCAGCTGTGTGACGAGGGCAGGGCAGGGGTCCCGGCTGTGCGCCGGCCTCCTGGGTCCCCGGGCTGGCTGGGAAGGGGGCTGCACCCGGTGCTGGGTCTCTGAGGTCCGAGGGTCTCTGAGCTAAAGGGTGGGATCCTCTGGTCCAGGGGTAGAGGCCAGACCTGAGGACACAGGCTCACACGCAGGTCCCACCCCTGCCAGCTGGGGACCCAGAGCAAGTGACCTCACAGACTCCTTGCGCCTCAGTTCTTTCACCCCATAAAGCAGAGCCGATGACATGACTGTAGCAGGTTGTGGGGAAATGAACGGGGGTAAAACGAGAGTCTCTGCCAGCTCGTTGCGTTCTAGCTGAACGCAAGCAAGTCCCTGTCGTGTCGGCCTGGGGAAGCAGCTGGCAGTGAGAGAGACAGAAGCCCGGGGGTGGGAGACGGGGCCACAGGGTCCTCCCTCCTCCCTTGGGTCTCTCCCCCAGGAGGGTCTCCCAGCTGAGCACTGGACCAGGCCACTTACTGTGGATTTCAATGACCTTCTCCATCGACCGGACAGCGTTCGCATTGGGTCTCTGCTGTAAAACCTTTTCTGGGAGAGGATCAAGCTGGGAGAAAAAAAAGAAGAATACATACTGAATTAATATCAATATCATGTCAGTATAATCCCCGTGTGTGTTAAGATGGGATGTCCAGAGTCAGCGTCTTTCTAAAGTGTACTTGCTAACTGAGTAAACAGCTTTAAAAAGCCAAATGTGGTTTCGGCATTTACTATAGAAATTTTTTACAAAATAGATTTATTTTCCTTAAGGTATTTTTCTTAGGAGGCTATCGGGTATATTTGTGGGTTCCTCTGTGAGCAGAACGATGGGTGGTGTCCAGAAGTGCCTGGTACAGAAGGGCAGCAGCTTGCCTCCACTGTTGACACCACAGCATAACATCAGGGGAGATGATTATTACGTTTTGGAAATATCAGTTTCATATCCCCTATAAATAAGGGTTTTACTAATAGTGCTTGAATATCCACTAGTCCATACTGGCGTGATAACTGACTGAGGAAACAAATAAACAGCGAGAAGAGATGCATCTGCCTTAAGAGGGATTCCAAGTAACTTATGTGCACACCCTGTCTCAGCGCCCACGTCAGCTCCAGCAGAGGTGAGCCACGTGGACGGCACCACGTGGATGGGAAGGGCGCCCGACCACGGGGTCTTCCTCCTCCAGCCCCTCGCTCCAGCCCAGGCACGAGGGAGAGAATCAGACATTCTACAGAACACCTGGCCAGCCTGCCTCCAAACTGCTGGAGTCATGAAAAATAACAGAAGATTGAGAAACTGTCATGGCCCAGAGGGGACTAAGGAGAAGGACCCTGAAACAGAAAAAGGGGAAAATGAGTGAAAGCTCCCTCCGTCCTGGAGTTTACTTAACGGTAATGTGCCAGGGTTGGTTTCTCAGCTGTGACAAACGCCCCATGCTGAGTAAGACCGTAATAACAGAGGGAATTATTTGAGGGGTCTGCAGGGACACGTGTGCAGCTCTGAAACTTTCCTGTAAATCTGAAAGTATCCCCAAGTGAAAATTTTTTTTTAAAAAAATGAAGATTTAGATCCTCCAAGACTTTAATTATTGGAATGATCAGCTTTAAAGTAAGCATGTTTAATATATTAAAAATAAAAATGAGATACTAACGAATGGTGAAAGGACCAGAGATCACTGAAACTGAAACGGAATATTTGAGAGAGAGCCAAATGGAACTTCTAGAAATGAAAACATAATTTCCTAGAAATTAGGAACACAGTGAGATGAGCTGGAGAGAAAACTGGTAACCTGGAAGCAACAATTGAAGAAATGAGCCTGAACGCAGCCCGGAGACAAGGGACAGAAGGAGGTCAATGTCCCCACGAGACTGGGGGGTGGGTAACGGAAGGTGCCGGCGGCCGAGGATTTTCCGTGACTAACAGAGGCATCATCTTCAGTTGCACGTAAAACACAGACAGTCGGACAGGACATGACACATGACAATGGAATCCAGCCTTACGCTATTTGCCAAAGGACACACCTGAAACATTGGAAGGAGGCTAAAAACCACACACCAGGCGCACCCAACAAAGGGGAGGCCAGTGCACCACCTTACGTGTTTGGTCCAACAGACCAACCTGGAAAAAAACCATAACCGGACATAAAGAAGGTCACTATGCAATGATACAAATTTCAACTCATCAAAAGGATACAATGATTTAAAATTTGTATATATTTAGTAAAATTGCTTTCAAATGTATGAAGTGAAAATGGACAGAACTAGCAGGAGAGATGGATAAATGTACCATCCTAGTAGGCGATTTTGACAGGTCTTTCTTAGATCAAGCAGACAAGCGGACAAAAATCAATAGAGAAAACCAAAACATGAACAGCGCAGTCAGCAAGGCTGGTTTCGTGGGAATAAATGGAACACTCTGTAAAACAGACGGGGGACACATGTCACTTCAAACGGATGTGGAAGCGTCTGCACAGACTGACCACGTACTAGCCCGTGAAGCAAGTCTCCACAAAGGATACCTGCCACCCAGACCACCTTTTCTTAGCACAGTGCCATTTGTTAGACACTGAAAACAAAAAGAGCCACGAGCCCTATGGCTGGACATTATAAACACACCAATTGTGGGTCAAAGAAGAAATCACAATAGAAATTATGAAATGCATAGAAATAAAAAATAATGAAAATGCCACACATCACAGTGTGTGAGATGCAGCTAAACATGGTGCTGGGGGACATTTATAACCTTCAAGGTACATATTGGAAAACAAGACTGAGAACTAAGAACTGAATTTAAGAAATGAGCAAGAGAACAGAATAGCCCCAGAGAAAGAAGATGAGAAAATACACAGAAAGGGGCAGAAATACATTTTGAAAGAAAAAAAGATACTGTAGCTGAAAGTTGATTCTTTGAAATGACTAATGAAATCGACAAGCTCTGGCAGGGCTAATCAAGAATACTAAAGAGGGGGGGGCCACAAATAAACACACTAGGATGAGAAGTACCACAACTACGGGAATAGCAGAGATGAAAGACAGTAAGAGAACAGTATTAACTTCTGCCAATAATTCTGAAAACGTGGCTGATATGGAAAACATTCCTGGTAAAATGTAACTTTCCAAAATTAATTCAAGAAGGGATAAAAAATGACTAAATCAGCCATGTAAAATTTTCACCCAAAGGAGACCCACAGCCCAGGAGAGCCCTCCCAGTCCAGGAACAGATTATTCGGATCCTACACTCACTCTTCCAGAGAAGAGCAAAAGAGGGGGCTCCCAATGTCCATTGGTCCATCTGCCCATCTATCCACCCATCCATCCATCCCTCCATCCAATTCCTCCCCCCAAGAATAAACTGGAAAAAGATGGTCTAATAGAAAAATGGGCAAAAGACACAAAGAGAAAGGCTGAGTGGTCAAGAGACACGTGAAAAGGTGCTTGGCCTCCAGGGGATGAGGAAGTGATCCTCTACCACACCTGGGGCCGTGCCACCCTGCAGACTGGCAGGGATCAAACGTGAGATGCTGTGTCGCTGAGGTTCGTCACTCACTGCTGAGGGCCCGCAGGACAAAGACTCTGATGCCACCTCGTAAACGTGGGACCCACCCCTCCCTCCACCAGGATCTGCCTCAGAGATGCAGCTGCCCTCCTGTCCCAGGAGACTGCACGGGCGTGACTCTCGGCCGACCCGGTGAGTCCGGGGCCAGACAGCAGATTCGGGAATGGAGCCTCCCCGGGACCAACCTGCTGTCCCCGGGCATCCCCGTGAAGACGGGCGTGTCCCCGAGTGCCCTGGTCACCCTAGGCTGAGGGTAATGAGGGGCAGAGCCCAGGCCCCTCGCGGGCACGAAGCTGGAGCAGAAAACACACCTTTTAGGTTTGGGGTCCTCACTGCAGCATAACTTGCTGTGTCCTGACTGTTATGGCCCAACTCTAATAGTGTGCTAGAATTTTAGTTTCATCACTTTTAAGGAAAAACAATTCTTTAAAAAGTAACTCATTCCAGGGCTTCCCTGGTGGCACAGTGGTTGAGAATCTGCCTGCCAATGCAGGGGACATGGGTTCGAGCCCTGGTCTGGGAAGATCCCACATGCCGCGGAGCAGCTGGGCCCGTGAGCCACAATTACTGAGCCTGCGCGTCTGGAGCTTGTGCTCCGCAACAAGAGAGGCCGCGATAGTGAGAGGCCCCCGCACCGCGATGAAGAGTGACCCCCACTTGCCGCAACTGGAGAAAGCCCTCGCACAGAAAACGAAGACCCAAAACAGCCATAAATAAATAAATAAGTAAATAAAATTTAAGTTGTTTAAAAAAAATTAAAAAAAAAAAAAGTAACTCATTCCAAAAATCACCTATCACTTCGAGGCAGAGGGGTGTGTCAGAGCGTGGCACCAGGAATTTTCTCACATTAAACCCAGCTCCCCGTCCTGGGGGGGATCCCCACGGCTAATCTCCCCAGCAGGACCCGCACGCGGCTGGCGGCTGGCCCTCCTCCCAGCACCCTCTGCCACGGTCACGTCCAGCGAGCACCTCGGAGCTCACGTCTGCCCCCTCCCATTTCTACGGCGGCCCCTCGTCTCTAGCCGGCCCCGGGGCTTCGCACGCTCCCAGCCTTGACTTACAACAAAACATCTGGGAAGCGGGGAGAATCCACATCTCAAAATATCAAAATCCCCTACTGCTTGGGATTTTATTCTTTCATTTAATAGATATTACTGAGCAGCCCAGTAAGAACCAACAGGAAACAAAACAGACAAGCCTCCCCCCGGCCTCACAGAGCGTCGTTCTAGTGGGAAACGCAGAGCAGGGTCTCGGGTCTGCGGGGCGGGCGGGGGTGGGTGGCGATGCTCACGCAGGGCCCCGAGTGGAGACGGCGGGGAAGGGAGGTCAGGCGCGCTGAGCCGGTGGGGGCCGCAGAGTGCCCATCTGCTCGGGAAGGGCTGAGCGGGGCAGGCGAGACGGGGAGCAGAGAAGTGGGCAGCTTGGCGGGGAGATCTGAAGGACAGAGAGGCGTCCAGCAGCCCCAGACGGAGAGCAAACAGGTGGCCGCAGCCCTGCTCGGCCAGAAGGAGCTGGTGGGAAGTCTGGTCCAGGCCGCGTGAGCTCAGAGAGCCGGGCCGTGTGCCCTCGCATGCCCGCCTGTGTCTGGAAGGAGCCAAGCTGGGGAACCTTCGAGGGCCTCCCCTGGGAGAGAAGAGGGGCCGGCTGTCGACAACGTCGTGTCCCGAGCGACGGGCAGGGAGCCCTCAGCCGCCCTGTGGCACGTGTACCTCATGTGTTGGACGTCAGAACCAAACTGGAAAGGAGGCTTATCCTGAGATCAACCTTTAAGAAGCCGGCCTCGGGGGAAGTGGGCAAGAAACCGCTCATGAGGAGCGTCCGACCTCCAGGGCGAGAAAGCCCTGCACCCTTGGATCGGACACACTGCCCGGGGCTTCGCTGGTCGCAGTAGGTGTGGAGATGGTTTCCTACTCTGTAGTTTACAAGGGCCCACACCGCAAGCAACAAGAATCAAGAGGTTACAGCACCAAAGAAAACAGGCCTTAGGATATCCTGGAGGAACCTAGGTCAGAGTTTGTGTTTTTCAGAATACATGAAACTCCACTCTGTTGGGAATATCTGGGCCGGCCAGGAAACTGTGAGATGACGTAGGCCCAGGCCCCCGTCCTCAGGTGCACACGCCCCATCCCCACCCTCAGAGCCCCTCGGGGCGGCCACACAGCCACCGTCCCAGCCCAGCGGTAGCCTTCCCACATCTCACAGCCCCGCTCCAGGTTCAGACCCCCGGCCACCCCAGCAGGCACCCCTGCCCTCCTTTCTTCTTAAGGAGACGGAAGATGTCTAACAGGGCCCCTCGTAGCTCTCCAGCTGACCCACACCCACTGCCCGCAGGCCGGCTCTGCTGACCTGCTCTCCTCTGTGTCCGCGGATCCTCCGGACAGAGGCACCTGCAAACTCTCTCCCACGTAAGAGTCAGAGCAGACGGGACCTGTGGGCCGTCCCTACCTGCTCGCCCGCATCTCCCCTTCTCTCTGTGGCCCTTTTCGCGGTCTCACCAGGGCTGTTTCCCAAGGTCCGTTTCCGGTCCTCCTCTTCCCCCGCAATCCTCTGCCCTCAGCCTCAGTCCCAGCCTTGACTCCGTCCCAGCCCTCCTGCTGGCTCCCCTCGGGACTGGCCGGGGGCCCCCGCCTGGTCACTCCCTGTGGCTTCAGTGCCCGCCAGATCCCCGCCGGCCTGAGCTCTCCCGTGAGCACTCAGGACGCACAGTGCCGGCTGGGGCCCAGCGGTGACACCCTCCCCTAGAGGCGCCCTCTTCGGGGTTCCTGCAGGGCTGGGAGGTTGGGGGGGTGCCCTCCCCGCGGGAGGAGCTGCCCGTCTGCCTGCTCAGGCTCCACGGCCTCGGCACTTTGAACTGCATCTGGTGACACTGCCAGACTCGCGATTATCTGGGACCAGTCGGCATCGTGTTTTCATAGCCCTTCTGGTGAAAACGCAAAGGCTTATGGAACTGGTCAGGCTGGTTCTCAACACAGTGTTTAAACAGCAAAAATAAACCATAAGGGGCTAAAGGTTGTGACTCCTTTCGATAAGAGGTGAAAGGACTGAGACTCAGCGGACAGTGGAGGGCGTGCGCCCAGGACGACGTCCCCAGGACAACGTCCCCAGGACGACGTCCCCAGGGCTCAGGAGGCAGGTTCAGGCCCCTCCCCCCAGCTCCTCTGTCCCTGCAGGGGGGCTGCTGTGAGGCGGCACTCCTCCCGCTGGGGGGGGCCCTCTCGCCTGCAGAGGGCGCAGGGCAGCTTCTCAAGAGGTGAGCGCCCGTCCCGTGGGAGAGGAAGGGGAGCCGACAAGGGGACATGCGGCCCACACCCCGATGCAGCGCAAGCTCTGGCCTGGAAACTCGACTGGCGTGGCGGGCATGCTCCGGGGAAGCCGCTGGGTACCACGGCCGGCTTAGTCTAGCCACCAAATGTTCACAGCACTTTCCAAGATGCGTCAGCCCTGCCCCCACAGCTGAGGGGGACACAGGCCCGGGTTCCCTCCCCCACGGCAGACAGCATCCTCTGTGTCCGTGCACTGACCTCCGGCCAGCCCACTGCTGGCCCAGGGTCAGTCTCACTGGTATTTTTGTCACTGCTGAAATCCTCTTGAAAGAGGACAAGGCATTAAACAAACAAACAAAACAACCACAAGAGGCAAGCACTGCGAACACGGGAGCTTCTTGACACCCGAGCCCCATAGCGAGAGCCTGGCGGTCAGCGCTGGACAAGTGGGGACACGGGCCCCAGGAGCTGCCCTGCTGCTGGGCCGGGCGGTCAGCGCCTCACCCCCGCTCCCTGTGACCGTGACGGCCAGCCCCCTGCGGGCCCGGCTCCCTCGACTTTTAAGGACAGGGGTTCGGGCCCACCTTCTGAACATCGGGGAGCTCAGGTCTGGGGGGCCAGGCGGAGAGGGGAGGCCACGCACCTGGGCCCGTGCGCCCCGCAGGCGGCTGCTGGGTGAGGTGTGCGCCCGTGAGCTGGAGCAAATGAGGGAGGAGAAGCCTGGCGGGCTGGAGGCAGACCATGGGCTCTGCGGTCCCCGTCTCACCTATACAGCTGCTGCAGCTTCCCTCCGCACCCTCACAGAGCATAACCACGTGACAAAGGAGCGACATTCCTGCATGAAGGCCTTTCCCCCAGGCTGCGGGTCACCTAGTCCTCCGTGACCTCCTCCCCTGATCATGAACTTGGGCTGAATGAAAGGGTGGCATTTATCCCTGAAAAGCCACACGACTAAATAGAGAATCGGCCCCAAAGAAACCTCCCCTTGGGGGTGACATGTAACGGCAGAAGTGACTACCCACCTGCCCAGGGCCCCTCCCTGGGCCCTGCAGTGGGCTCCCCACAGGTCTGCAAGCACCACGCCCTCCGAGTGAGTGACATTTCACTGTCACTGTCACTGAGGGTTGCAAACGGCTCGAAGCTCAAACTACCCAACACAGTGACTCTTGCAGCAAGGCTGACCTTCAGACCCAGCCCCGTGGGGACCCCTCTGCTGTCCCCGGGGGCCCCTCTGCTGTCCCACCGCGGGCGGCCGGCTCTGGGGGCGGGCGCTCCCAGCACAGGCCGCCGTCCGCAGCTGGCTGCCCGTGGGTGCGAGCCGCCCTCGCGCCCGGTATCAGCATCATCAAAGGCTGCGGGGCAGAGGGGTGAAGCGCCGTCCAACTTCCTGGCATTAAAAAGATCTTTAAGAGACCTCGATAAAACTAGTGGGTCCTGCTTTTTGATGTGTTTCAGTAAAATAACATTTTCTTGCTAGAAGAGCAGGAACAGACCTAGTTGAAAGCCGAGTTCTCTACTGTTATTTTAAAATAACTGGCTCTAAAAATCAAAAGGCTTCAGGATGGTTTGAATATATAAATCAGTTACCTTCTACTGGTAAAATTTACGGGGGAGATTGCTTTATACGAAGAGAGGAAAGGTGAAAAGCCGTGGACAGTTTGGGAAGCAAACAGGTATTTGCTGGGGCACATTCATGCGTGTGGCTAACCGGCCGACCGGGAAGGAGAGATGCCACCAGGACCTTGGATCCAGGACCTGTGACTTAGGTTGAAATGAACACCATCCATGACACACAAAGGTTGTCAGGGGAAAACGGAGCCGTCCCGGGTGCCCGCCCACTGGAGCCCACCGCCCACATCCCGGCTGCCAGCCAGTGGCCTGTCCTAGTGGACGGCCAGGGGGCGCGAGCCCAGGCTGTGGACAGCCACGGGCAGGTGGCCGCACAGGTAGTGCCTCACGGGGAGCCGGGCCTGCGACTCTGGCTGCGGGTCCTGCTCGGCCTCCGTGCCGGGGGTCCAGCCCTCCCCGTCCGCCCCTGAGCTTGGCCATCGGGCGGTGCTGCTCCAGAAAGCACACACTTGTCCTAGGGCTGGACTCGGCCACCCCCACTGGGCACCAGGTAACCCTGACCCTGCTGGGAGAGCGTCCTTGTGCTTTGCGAACCTGGAGAAGCCCCGTTTCGTCTGATGGGGTGAGGGAGGTGAGTCCCAGGGGTGGCATGAGAGCAGGGCCCACAGCTGTCTCTGGGTGTCCCCGCGTGGGCCCTCTGTGTCTGGAGAGCTTGGGCCCCGGGCGCCTCCCTGCCGCAGGCTGGGCCGGTGACCCAGGGCACTGGGCTTGCGCTGCCCGAACACCAGCGGCTCTTTCCTTGGGCCTTCATGGTGACACCACAGCACGCAGCAAGAGAAAGCCACGCTGTGGGCGGGCGGGCGGGAACCTCCCAGGCTTCTTTGATGGGGTCAGGAGGTTGCTACGTGACCCCACGTCCAAAGGCCATGGATGGATTTAAAGTTTCAGGAAGAGCACATTTCTGAAATTCAAGGTGGAACCTACAAATCAGGCCCGTCACGAACTTTAGGTTCTCAGCACCAACCCCGGCAGCACCTCGCCCGCCCCGTCTGGTCTCCCCGTGGCTGGGGGGGCTTCCTCTACCAGGAGTACCGGTGGGCGTGAGGAGTCCCGGCCGGACCGCACGGCGCTCGGGGCTGGAACGCTCCCAGTGGCCCTCCCACCCTCGAACCCTGCCAAGTTCCTCCTCCTGGTCCAGCCCCGACCCCCTGAGCCCGGGCCGTCAGGCCACAGCGCCGAGCCTAGCCCTGGGCGTCACCCGAGGGTCAGAGCAGCAGGAGAGCCGCAGTGGATCGGGGCCCCATGCCCCGGCCCCCGAGATGGCGTGGTGACACCTCCCCCAGAACTTGCCTTAGAACGCCCCAGAGACCCGACCGTCCACGAGGAGGACACCAGTTAAGGCGTTCTCCCCGTAACCCACACGTAAAGCTGAGCACCTTTGAAAGACTGATCCTGAACCCTCTTCCCAAGAGAAACGGGTTCTGCCGTTCTGCCCACCTCCTTCTGGCCACAACCAGATGGTCTGGTCAGGCGTGTGAGAGCCCTCCTAGGTACGGGTGGCAGAGAGCGCACACACCGCGGGGACAGCTGAGCAGAGCAGCCCTGGCCCTGAGCCGCGTGGGCCCTGAGCCGCGTGGGCCCCGAGCCGCCGTCTCCTGTGCTCCTACCTCGTTTCCCAGCAAAGCAGAGACGCAGGCTTCCGAGGCGTCGCAAATGGCTGTGAGGTCATGGCCCCCCTCCAGCGCCAGAACGATCCGGCCGCCAGCCAAGCCCATCAGCTGCTTTGTCAGGTACCCGAAACCTGCAAGGGAAACGAGATCCAAGTCGAGGGCAAGGCCGGGCTGTGGCGCCGACACCTGGCAGTGGATCAAAGCACCCAGAAGTGCATCACATCATGTTGCAGAGACCCAGGGGCTGGCACACGGAGACACCTAATAGAAGCCAGGCTGGATTGTAATAAATTCATTGAAGAATTTGGGTTTGGGATTCTTTCTGATCTCCTTGGGAATAGGAATTACGATCTCGGAGCTTTGATTTCACGGTGCCGCAAACCATCTCGTTTGGGGGCGGGGAGGACCCCGGGGGGAGCCCCTCATCCCTCTCCTGCTGGAACCGCAGAGGCCAGGAGGCAAGAGCAGGGCAGGGCAGCTGCTAAGGCGTGGCCACGCCCATCCCAGAGCCCGGGGGTTTCTGGTCAGCCGATGTGCCAGCACATGTGTGCACATATACACTCACACGCATCCGCACCACGTGTGCCCCTCCAGGGCTCTCGTACATCCGCGTCTGGGACATCTGGCTTTCATCAATAGCCACAGCCCTTCCACCGCACCCATGTCACCCTCCCCTTGGCAGAAAACGCCCGACGGGTAATGATATTACCATCCTCGGCCAGAACAGTCTGACATTTATTAGGGAGCCAGGGAAAACGAGGCTGCGTGACTAGCCCCGTCACAGGCTGGCCGTCGGCAGAGCGGGCCCGGTGTCGGGCTCTGCTCCCTGGCACTTCTGCCCTCGGCCCGGTCACCTCGTCAGCCCCTCGCCCCCCACCCCCGGGAGGTGGACTCGGAGAGGCTGCCCTTTGTTTCCGTCGTTCGTCTCCGCGGACCCACGCTCTCCCCGTGTGGGGTGAGGGACAGGCTCTCCTTGACCATCCCCACTGACGGCCAGCACAGGGCCGCCCGGGCCTCGCGATGAGTCACCAGGGCCGCGTCTAGGGGCCCCGGAGGAACCCCAGGCACCTGGACCACAGCGACCCCTGGGGGGCCGGGCAGTGTGGCCGGCGGGGGCGTCTGGGGGCCCTTCTGTGGACCGAGGCCGGAGGCCGGCGGTGGGGCGGGGGAGGAGCTTTCATTTCTTTACGATTTGCTGTGACAGAGCAGAAGCAGAGCCCCTCCTCCCCTCCGACTCCGAAGTAAACCTGCTGCCGGCTACGCCCGTCTTCCCGGGTTTTAGGGTCTCCCCTCCCAGCCCCCCACCCCACGCGGGATGACAGCTCCCAGGAGCACCGTGGACCCGGCCGCCAGCTGACAGCACCAGCACGCGGGCCCCGCGCTTGCGGGCTGCACAACCTCATGCCAGCACGACCTCTGGGCAGAGACCCCCGCGGCGGCTTCCCGGTCTACACGGGCCTGCTGTTCACCCCGTGTTCTATGGGGGTACCGGCGTCGTGCTTTTGGTAAGACGTAAAATGGAGTTTCCTTCCGCTGCCACGGAAGAGGAAGCCTGGCGCACCCAGCGCCCCTGACGCCTGATCCCCAAACAGCAGCACCCCCCGCCCCGGGCTCCCGGGTCACCTGCAAACCCGACTTACATTTGGCGGAGAGGTTGTAGCCTCCGAGGGGCGTGGGGTGGCCCTCCACGGCGTCGAAGCCTGATGACACCAGCACCACGTCTGGGGCAAACTCGTTGGCGATCGGCATGACCACAGTTCTGCGAAGGGCGGAAGGAGGTGACACCGCGTCGGCCGAGGACGCAGCTGGGGAGGGGACTGGACGGCCACCAGCGCCGGCCGTCAGGGCCTCGCGGTCACCGCCCAGCACCGGGGACGCAGGGCTGCGTAGCTGAGCAGGTGCTCCCCTTCCACTGCCCCCTCCCCCGCCAGGCCACACCGTGGGCTACGTACGACTGACCAAACGACCCGCTGCTCGCGTGCCAGGGGGATGTGTTAGGCTAATTAAAAAGAAATCCAACGCTTAGAATCTCTAAAGGGAAAACCGATGATCAAATTTATAAGAGGACTGACCGATTAGAAATCTAAACACAGAGAAGTTCAGCGGTGAAGTTACATTCGGGAAACAAGGGGAAGAGTCTACCTGAAAAGCGGGGGAAAAGCATTGTTAACACAACGCCCCTGCGCCCCAGCTCGCAGTCTAATTGTACTGGCTTGTCTGTAAATCACGCTTTGGTTGAGACTGGAGAGACCCACAGCAAGTCAAGCGCTCCTGTCTGTGCCCTGAGCCAGCTTCACTGCGTCTGGAAAACCATCCCTGACTTTCCGTCTCCTTCCTGCCCCGTGCGGGCGGGCTGGGCAGACCACGGCGCGGGGCCTGGGCTCCAGGGCAGGCCAAGCAGGGGCCACGTGGCTGCCGGCGCTGGCAGCCTCTGCCGACTCGGCCCCCCATCCCTGGCTGGAGGAGCCTGGGCATCGCACCGCGCATTGGAAAGCCCTGCCTGCTGCTCTGGGCCACTGGACGGAGGGGCTGCTCCGCATCCCGCAGCTTCCCCGGGACGCGAGCCCAGCTCCTCACCTCTGAGACCCCCTCCCACCCCAGGTCTTCAGAGGCCCGCGTGGGAGGGGGTCAGCGCACTGGGCACAGCCGACGGTCCCCCGCCATGTGCCGAACTCCAGAGAGCGCCACGGCCACAGGGTGCAGGGCGGCCCCGAAAGCCCCCACAGGTTCTCGTTCAGCTTTTATTAAAGGGTGAGATTGCCACTTAGGTTGGCAAAGTCAACCCCGGAAGACAACAACTTTGGCCGAAGAAACAAAATGCTCAAGACTAAATGTTTCTCCATCTAGGAACTATTCTGAATGGCAATCCTTGAGGAGTTGAGGAGTTCCTCTGATTTCAGGTGGTGGAAGGGCCGAGAACCCCAGAGAGCCTCACACAGGTGAAGACCCGGCCGCCCTTCTCTGCAGGACCCGTGGTGCGGAGCCAGGAAGCCCTGGCCCGGGTGCTGGAAGACCCCAGGAGCGCTTCACAGGGAACGTCTGTCCTGCGATGGGTCAGGTGCTGGGAGAGTCTGCCATAAAGACCCGCACCGACTTCACACCTGGCACTTCGCCCACCGAGAAACCCACCTCCGGAACTAGGGAGTCACGGACCAGGTGGGCCTTTCAACATCTCCCTGCTTTTATTTTTCTTTCTTCTGAGGCTGCACCCAGTTCAGTTTCCTCCGTAACTGTCTCTGCACAGCTGATGAAAGCAGCTTCAAAGGATCCAGGCTCTGTGCCTCGGGGACCACCCCCCGCTTTGGGGGCCCAGGAACACGGCGTGTTACTCTAGACCAGGGGCTGGAAAGCGTTCCTGCCAAGGGCTAGAGAGTATTTCCGTCTCTGGGCCACGTGGTCTCAACACCACCCTTGTCACGGGAAAGCAGCCTCACATGACCGCGTGAGCGCATCGCCGTGGCTGTGTTCCAATAAAACTTTACTTAAAAAACACATGCTGGGACTCGGCCCATGGGCCTCAGTTTGCCAACCCCGCTCCGGGCTCCTGCCATTACAACTTTGGTAAAGTTCTACCACGCATGACAACAGCCCCAGCTTTTAATATTTCTTTGTGCCACTGGGACGCTGTCACAACAGTTCCCAGAATCTGTAAACACAAAGTAGAGAGCGCTGTCTTTTAAACACAGCATCTGTGTCAGAGCAGGCCTGGAGTACGTGTTAACAGTCCTGCCACGGGGGCCGGAAGTGGGGAAATTCCTGGTCCAGGCAGGGAGGAGGGAGAGAATGCCTCGGGGATCCAGGAAGAACTGTCCTCTTTCATCTCCACGCCCAGCAGATGTGGTCTGTCTTCCCAAAGGTACAGGCCACCGTCCGCCCGTGAGGACCTGGCGGGGCTCCTCCACAAGGGCCTTCATCATTCCAGGGAGACTGGTTTTCAATTATTTTAATGAAGTTCTTGTCACATAAACTTTGTCTTCAGGCCGGAGACCAGTTTCAGCCGTAGTCTTGGTATGGATTTTAAAGCCAAGACAGTTTTTCAATGAAAACCACAGACATTTCATGCAGACACCAGCTCATTCAAAAAGAGCTTCGGCAGCCGTTTTGAAGCAAGTTCATGTTGGGGGGCTTTAGTTCTCTGCTTTGAAGTATCGCTGAGCTATTGCATTTCTAATCCCCCCACAAAATTAAAAAAACAGCCCTGTTAAAACCACCATTAAAGGAAGTTAATACCAAGAGGGTCTCTGGTGTCTGTGCTTGGTGTGTGGCTTCACCCCAAAGCCAATCATAACGAATTGTAAAGCACAGTTGATCCCATGTGTTGGTGTGTGGTAGGGTGTGTGGGTGGTGTGTGTGTGTGCGTGTGCAGGGCGGCAGGTGTGGGTACATCGTCAGGCACGAGTGTGAGCGGCTGGGACCGTTGATGTACATGTACACACACACTCACTGCATTTTCCTGATTTGGGACCCTCTAGGTTGTAATCCCAAACACTTGCTAAAGTAAGAAAATCTGAAATGGTGCTGTACGCCAGGCGTGTGCCGAGTGGGTCTCCAGCACTGATTTTCAGTGAGCCCTGAGCCCCGACAAATGTCACCTTCCCTCGACGGGACTTGGCTTCCTCGCAGGTAAGAAGAGGGCTGACGGCGGCACTCCTGACAACCCCGCCGGCCCGCCTGCTGGACCCTGCAGCATCACCCCGCCCAGGGCCCTCGTGCCGGAGGGAGGCTGAAAGCGCATCACCATTTAATAGGTTCTGCAAAGGAAATGGGAAACTGGCCTTACATTTTATTTCTAGAATGAAATTTTAAGGAACAGCTTAGCCTGAAAATAATAAGATGTGAATATTTGCTGGAGGCCTTCTCTCAAACCACCGCTTTAAGGTGAGTGCGTCCATGGGGTCCCCTGTGACCTTCCGCAGGGCAACCGAGGGCAGAGAGGGGCGGGCTGGGAGCTTCCCAGGGTAGCAGAGCCCCGATCGCCCGCTTACAAGGAGGCGGATGCGCCGATCCCTGAGAGAAGAGGTGGCTGGGTGCAGCTCTCCGAGGAGGAAAGCGGGGAGGAGACGGTTGTAGGGACGAGCAGCGGGTGTCCCAGAGCCTCTGAGCCCCTGGGGCTCATGCTGGGCGTGCAGCTCAGGTGGGCAGGGCCGTGCACACCACACGTGCCGCTGCGGCCCGTCGCCCTCCTGAGCCCTCCTCTGGGCCCGCTCCTGGGGCCTCTGCTGCGGACACCACGCCGTGCCCGCCCCTCCGTCTGTAGCTCGCCGGCCGGTCCATACCTGCGGCCTGGTTGCCATGGGGAAAAGCTGGGCTGGGCGTCCGCTGAGGGGCAGGCGGGCACGGCAGGCTGGGCAACGGGGTGGGTGTTGCTGACAAGCCGGTTCCCGCTCGAGCCAGCCAGGGGCGCTCCGGGCAGGTGGCAGTGCCAGGTGGTTCTACAGGGCACTCACAGCTCCCAGAATCGTTTCTTATAAGCCACCCCATAACCTCAGGTGATCAGATTAGGGGGCGTACCAACACACCATCTCCAAATCCCACAGTGGAATCCAAATGCCAGAGCTGATTCAACAGTCAGCTTCAACTTCTAGAAGGAAAGGAACTTTCGATTCATCCCCCAACCAGGGCCCTGCACAAAACCCACCACACTTGTGGTCGACACCCGCCGGGGCACACAGCCTGGCGTGGCCAGTGGGCTGAGGCGCTGTCTGCGGGGCTGTGCTCACCCACGCCGGGGCCTCCGCCGGAGCCGGGGTTCAGGCCGGGTCGCTGCCCCGGGGTCCCTGCTGCCCCTCCAAGTGCCCCGGAAGCATGGTCCACACAAACTGGCCCCTGGGCATCCCCCTCCACGCGGCCCCTGGACGCTTCACCCACACAGGGCTCCTCCCTCACTGCCCTGCTTTTGGCTGGTCTCGCAGTTAGGCATCTCCAGCCAGGAGAGCGCCCGTGAGCTGGAAGCACCAGGCAGAGGACACCAGCTGCGGCGGAACCCCGAAGCCAGACCTGGTTTTACAGGAGGTTGTGGCCTGGGTACCTGGCAAGACAATTTCAATAATCACAGCATTCTGATCACTGAAAACTTCCTTTTGTTGTATGTTGTGCAAGTTCTTGCTCTGAGGGCCAGGGCGAGGGCAGGTGTGTTCCCTCTGGGATCTGGAATCTCCGCACACCTGCACGGTAGGCGTGGCCTCTGAGCCTCCCTGCTTTGGCGTCCCCCGCGTCCTTTCAAGACCCCGTCCTCTCCACCAGGACTGCCAGGCGAGTGGCTGGGGCACCTGCTCGTCAAGCAGCCGAACTCTGCTGCGAGTCAGAATCAGAACAAAGACGGTGATGACGGGAACTCAGCTGCCCCGGCCTGGCCGCCCTGACGGCGATGCCACGGCCTGTCGGTGATGCCACGGCCTGTCGGCGATGCCACGGCCTGTCGGGACAGAGCTGGACTCGGCGGGCAGGCTGAAACCCATCCGCACGGGACGCCGTCCCCGCTCCTGCCCCTCTAGGCCCAGCCGCCCTTGCCCACAGCCCCCGGGTCTCTTCCCACTCGGCTCGCCCCGCCTCCCCCTGCTGAGGGGGGGACGCTCCTCCCCCTGCCCCTGCAGCCTCCTGGAAGGGGGGGGGTGCATCGCTACTCCAGACCCTAATCTACCCTTGCCCCCTCCCGCCCCTGCGCTCCAGGTCCCTCCCGTCACCCCCCAGGAGGCCCCGTGCCTGCCCAGCCTCCCGCCCCCGCCAGGCACCATCCTCGGGCCTTCACACAGGTGGCACGGAGGCTCTCAGAGCACGCAGCCCGCCCCCCTCACTGCTCCCTTAGTCCCCCAGCACTCGGCACCCCTTCCCTTCGCGTGCCCCGGGAACGAACGCCGGGGGCGGTGAGTCTGCCAAGGGGCCCGCAGACCCAGCCCAGCCTGAGGAGCGGGTCTCTGCAGGGCCGGGCGGGACCTGGGCGGGGGGCCTCTCCCGCCGCCCCACGGGGATGCTCACCTGCCCGCTGCACCCCCAGCTCCCGCTCCCCACCAGGTCCTCGGAAGAGCAGTCTTCGCTGTCTCCTCTCCCCACGTCCCTTTCGCTCCCGCACCCAGAACATTCTGTCCCCCCCACCCAGGCTGTCCTTCCTGGGTTGCCGGTAGCCGCCCAGCTGCCAGACTGGGAACACTTTCCAGCTTTTTGTGTGAAAATCTGCTAAGGCTGAGGGTCCCGAGCCCCACCTGAAACCCACTCCTCCTGGTGTGCCCACCCTCCTCCCACGCCAGCGCCCTGAGACCTCGCTGGACCCCCCGCCCTACTCCCCGCCCCGGCCAGGTGCCCTCATCCTTCCTGGGCTCCCCTAGGGGACCCAGCGTGGTCCACCCCTCCCGGGACCGAGCCTGTCACCGAGCTGCTGCGAGACTACTGGTGACCGTGCAGGCCAGGCCCTCGAAGGCTCCAGAACCGTCGGGGTCAGACAGGCGGGTTCCACCGTCAGGCCTGCTCCTGCGGGCACGTCACCCTCCCCGACACCCCCTGCCGGCTCTTCCTCCGGGGCTTGGCCAGAAAGCTGCCTCACCTGAGGGCAGGTGTGAGCCCCACTCCGTCATCACATGCTCGCCTCACCTGCTCGGGGCCCTGCCACCCACGAGGACGGTACCGCGTGTGCCCCCTCTTATGCAGGTACAGTGACGGCTTGCTGAACGCGGGATTGCGAAACTCTGAGTTTTTAGCTAATATTTTTTTGCTTCTAAAATCACTGCAGAATGTCCTCAGACAAACTCTCTACATAGGAAAAGACGTGGATGCCCTTAAAGAGATATAGAATTGCCTCTAGCAGGTTTCAAGTCAATATCTTCATAGCGGTGAGCGCTGGGCCCTCGGGGCACAACATTTCTGGAACAGATACACCATCGTGAATGCAGCCAGTGCCACCAAACTGTACACTCGCACGTGGTTCAAACAATATGTTTTATATATATTTTAGCACAACAGAAAAAAAAAAGTTAACAAAAACCAAAACATACCTTATGGAAGAAACAAAAGAGCCTCAACCTTCGTGCCAGGCTGGAAAGGTCACGGTGAATGAAATGAACCTGCCCAGCTGCTCAATTTAAAGGCAACTCTCACTCACCAAGAGATTAAAGCTTCCACTCTCGAATACCCAGTTTCACTGCCATCTCTGATAACCTTTACGATATCGCATTTAAACCCAGACTGCGACCTAAGAGCACGAACAATCCCTGCTCCATCTCTGTGCACTGCCAGGCAGCAGGTAAGTGAGGGGTTAAAGAAAAGTACATCATTATCTCCTGGCCTGGAGGCCTCAGCCCTGCTCAGCAAACTTCAAAGCCGCTGGCCTGGCTGGTTTGAATTAAGGTTCCCTTTTCTCCTACAAGTCTCCAAGCCCAGGAGAAAGTGCCGCTGCCTCTGGATTTCATTAGGGGCAATTTTCTTATCTCTTCTTCATCTCGGGCTTGATCTCCTGAAATGCAACGAGGCAGGCGTGGGTCTGAGCACAAGGTGCTGCCTCGAAAGCATGAAGGCACGCATGTCCTGGGGCCCCCGGGAGCGGGGCAGAAGGAGGGAAAACGGATCCTGACCCTCCTTCCCCCATCCGATCGATGCCCAGGGAACCATAAATTGTAAACTTCAAAGTGCTATTTTACATTAAAATCAATAAAAAAAAAATCCTGAAACGATTTTCCTTTTCAAAGAGGCTATTTGAGCTTTACAAAGTTCATTTGATAGGACATCATCATGTACACGCTTGGCAGAAGACTAAAACGGAATGTCAACAGGGACTCAGAGTGAAAGGTCCATCTCAAAACTGGCGGGGTGGGGGGTGGGGGGACCTCCAGGACCTGCCTCGCCTGCCCGCTGGGCCAGACGCGGGCCTTTCCACCCCGATCAGACTGCCCAGTGCACACTGAGACAGGCCCTGGGGGCCGATCCAGTCGGAACCTGGCCTGAAGGAAGGGAGAACCACTGTTTTTATCGCTTTAATCCACAGTTTAAAGAAAGCCCCGCCTTTTCTGCCTTCACCAGAATTCAGCGACACTGGGTCCCACGAGGCCCCAGAGTTCACTCGGGCTCTATCTATGCCTCTTACACGGAGTCCAGACCCTTTACCTCTAAGGGAGCCCCCTAAGAGGGCCGGTTCTCTGGGGGGAGGTGACAAAGTGCTGCTGGCCGGAGGGCATCTCAGGACAGGCAGTGACAACCCCGCAGTGATGGTGGGTTCAGATTTCCTGAAGCTGATACTTAACTATGTACATGAGCAGCTTTCAGATGTGGTATCCGTTTGGGGGAGTCTTTCTCCCCTAAATAAGGGAGGGCAAATGTCAACATTACATTACATCTGATCAAGAGGAGGAACAAACAACAAAATTAAACCACTGAGATCAGAGGAAAAAGCGATCCAGGTGATGATCAGGGCAGGCCTTCTAAGGAGGTGATGGACTCCTATTTGCACAGACCAGTTTCATTGTTGAGCCGTTATTTCTATGAGCTAAGTGGTTGGGGAAGAGGCCTCATGTCGGCCGAGCCACCCTTGGGGCCAGACCTTTGCATCACCAGACCCGGACACCCACCCTGAGGCTGGGGACCAGGACCCAGTTTCCAGATGAGGAAGCAGATGCTGCGAGGGGTCACGTGACCCATGACCTCTGCTGCCCCCCGCCCCCCAGCATGAGGCAGGGTCCTCGGCCAAACTTTTACGGGTGTGTCCTTTGCTGGAATCTCACCCGTCAGACACGACACACTTGCGCTGACACGCACACGTGCACACGCACCCACAGACACACACACACCAACACAGACACACACGTGTCCACACAGAGGCATGTGCATCACACATACACACACCACACACGCTTGCATGCAGGACAGCAAGAGCACGTAGTCAAAGAGGAAGGGAGAAAAGTCCCCTGGAAACTTCATGGGATTCCAATGCCTGGTGCAGACGTGGTGCTTTTAACCAAGACTGAAGGTCTGTCGGCTTCGCCACCAAACAGAACTCTCCTCCTCCCGAGGGCCCCCGGGACTCGCACTTGGGCAGGTGCTGCCCCCCAGGCCACTTGCTCCTTCTCCAGCAGGAGAAGGAAACCTATGCTCTGAGCACCCATTTCTGGCCACAGGAATCCCTTCCATCTGGCCCAGATCAAAGCAGAAATCACCACTTGATGACAAAGGCAAACACTGTGTTTTACAACATCACCCTGCAGCCCGATTCTACCCGCCTAGCAAGACGTGAAGGAACCGGGATGAATGGGGAGTCGTCTCTCGATTTTTATGTCAGTAAAGGAGGGATATTTATTTCTGTTTCCCATTATCTCACAAAAGGTTTTTTGGAAGAAAAATTAGGAGATTACGGCGATTAGAAAAGCACCCGCTTTTCATTAACACAACACTTTCTGACACCTTGCCTCGGTCTCCATCACTTTCTTACTGTTAAGACCCGAGACAGATTCCTGTTTTTCATTTAATGCACAAGACAGGAACACTGCAGACAGAAGGTGAGAAGACAGACTTGAAGATGCCACCTTTGGCTTAAAGAGCAAACTGGGAGAAGCCCCAGAGCCCGTTCCTCCAAAACGCAGAGACAGAAAGGTTGGTCCCTGCAGACGCATGCTCACGGCGCTGAGGGCCCTGCCCGGGGACCGTGTCGCGGGGGGGGCTTGCTCACGAAGGAAGATGAAGGTCAAAGGAAAACAGTAAACCCCGCAACAGCTGGAGCCACTATCGGGGAATTCCCGATTGTTCCCTAAATGCCCCATGGGGCAGGAAGCCGGAACTCTTACCTGAAGGCCGCCAAGTACTCTGCGTCTCCCATGGGGGGGTCAAGGCCGCCGGTGAAAGCCATGTTGACGTTGAAGCCCACGCCGGGCCCCGTGCCCACCTGCATGGAGGAGAGAGATGGGCGTCACAGACCATGACCCCGGCGGCCCCGCTGGTGCGCCCCTAGCCCGCCCGGGTCCCCAAGGCCCCAACACACTGCCTTCAACGATGGAGCATTTTCAGAGGCAGGGCCCCCGTCCCCCTCCACGGGTGGAGTGTGTGGGGCTGCCCTGCCCAGGGGAGGGGCCGGAAGTGTGCACCCACAGGGCCCTGCGAGCAAGGCTGTCCTTCCCAACTTCCTTCCCAGAAGGAGACCCAGAGGCAGACGATCGTTTTTCCTTGGGTGGGATTCCCCACTGTCGGGGCCTCTTTGTTCAGAGTGGGGGGCTCTGCTGGGGCATCAGGGTGTCCCGCAGCATCCTGCCGCTCCGGGGCCCACCGTGTGGCACCGGACAGGCGGGAGGATGGCCCCCGCCCAAGGGACAGGACGAAAGGTGTGGCTTGGAGATGCGCTGTGACTGCACACGGCAGCCTCTCCTGCAGGACGAGGGCACCCCACTCTCACCCGCTCGTAAACCCTGCAGCCTGTCTGGATTAGAACCAGAATCCTCTCCTGTTTTCCGTCTGTACTTGGACAAGATAAAGCCCGTGTGGGCACACGCGATGGAATCGAGGCTGACGGCTGCCCCCCAGCCCCGCTGGGAGCCCTTGCTCTGCGTCGCAGGTGTGGCCACACCTGTTCTCACGCCCCCTCCAAGGCCCAGCGCGGGACGGAGCCCCTCTCACCTCGTCAGGTGCCCCGCTGCCCGGGAAGAAGTTCCCGTCGTCGTAGCGGTGCAGCGAGATGTACAGCACGCTGGGGTCACTGTAGAAGGCCTGCTGGGTCCCGTTCCCGTGGTGCACGTCCTGGAAGGGCGGGGGCTGACTCAGCGCAGGTGCCCTCGGGCCCTGGCTGATGAGCCCTGTGGCTCGGGGCCCTTGGGGCCCAGGGAAGAGAAGGAAGAGGCCCCAGGGGGCGTCCTCCTCACCCCCGCGGCACCCCATGGGGCAGGTTTGGCGCGTGTCTCAGCTTCCCCGGAGGCCGCGATTTTCCAGGCAAAGTCATTTGATCAATGTCTTGTCACAGCCCGGAGGGTGAGAGCGAGGGAGGTTGCTGACCACGGCCGCTCACCTGCTCCGCACCGGACCCTGGGGTACACGGGAGACCATCCCCGGGGCGGAGTGACGGGGGTGCCAGGCCCCAAACAGGAACGACAAACCGCTTCTCCCAATCACAGTGACCACGTGTGGAAACCACACAAGCAGGGCGGCCTGCTGCATACAGCGTGCACACTGAGGGCTGCACACGAGTCCGTGATTTTAAACCCCGGGGAACTGCTCAGAATCCTTATCCTATTTATGAGAGCTCTCTGTGCTCACTGTAGGAAAGTGGAAGGACAGCTGTAAGTGAGGAACCAGCTGGATCCCACTGAGGCCCACCGCCGCCGAGGGGCGCACACCAGGGCCTTGGCACTCACGCACCACTTGTGCGCTGTTCCACGTGACAGCGGAGCCCTTACACGCGGTTCTGCGACAGCACCAGACAGAGCATCCACTTTCCGCGGGTGCTTCAGGCACGCCCACCTTCTCCAGCACTCAGCTATTACACGTGCCCAGCATCTCTGACTGCTCCCCAAGGGGCGCTGAGGGAAGGGCCCCCGGGGACAAGGCACCGGGCGTGTGAAGACCGGGCTCCGCAGTCCACGCTGTGCGGCCGTGGCACCCAAGGGCCCCCTGACCACTGCCCGCCGCCCGGAGCTTGGGGGCGTCCTGGGCTGTGTTTTGGTTTTTCTTTTCCCAAAGGAGAAGGACTTCACAGCATAAAAGATAATCCCACCCAACGTACCTGATCTTTTGAACTAAAAAAAAATGATGAAATAAATCTTAAATACCAAAGAGAATGTTCCCCCTGCCCCCACCATATATGGCTTAAAAAAGAAGAGTAAAGTGAACACCTAGAATCCCCACCTGTAGCATAAGACTCCGTATACCTATTTTTGGAGTTCAGTTATTCTATAGCGTTTTTCATAGAGTTTACCCTTTGAGGCAGTGGGATTGTCAGATGTGACCCCTCCCATGGGAAAATGGGAAGGAGGTTAAACCAGCGTAAATTGGCTCCCCTCTGCAGAAGCAGCGAGGGCCTTTACACCGGGAGTGACAGTGACGCAAAGCTGCCACGTTGGCTCGGGGAGGGCGGGCCACACACTTGATCCCTGTTGAGGTCCAGGCTCGACCCGCTCCTGCACTCCTGCCTCCCAGCGAGGTTTGGCAAGGATTGCCCTTCGGCTGCTGCCCTCAACCACGGGCCTGTTTCTAGACACTTCAGGAGCCGGGTTATTGGCAGGATTGGCTGATGGGAGCTGTCAAACAGACTCCTAACAGGCTTGGGCTTTTACTTTCTGCATCTTTGAGGTAGCTTCCAGAAAGTTAAGGTCCCCAAATCCCATTGCCAGTGGAGACGGAAAAGCTCGCCTCCCTCTCCCACTGTCTGGTGGGGGGATAAGGATGGGCCCACTCACCCAGTCCACCACGAGGGTCTTGCTCACACTCAACCTCTGCTGGAGAAGCTTGGCTGCGACGGCCACGGAATTGAAGTAGCAGAAGCCCCTGCAGGCGAGAATCAGGAGAAACAGAGACAAATTCCGGGCTCTGATTAGTTTTTATTCAACTTGCGATAGAACATTCTAGAATCCCACGAGGGTCTAAGAAGGTAGGGCGAACACGTGGCTCCCGATCAAGTGGTTTGGAAACGTTAACTGATGCTGATCATTGACACACACACACACACACACACACACACACACACACACACACACACACACACGGTCCCTGCGTGCAGGCTGCCAGCGCTCCCAGGGTGAGAGAGTCCCTCTCACTTTACGCCCCCAGGCATCTCCCAGAACATGCACTGACCGACCTGTCAAGAGGCACCGAGGCCCACAGAACACCGAAGTTACTCATTTGACTTGCTCACTGCGCATCTTTCCATATTCTAAGATGTATAACAATGATTCTAGACAGTCTCTGAGAGAACGGGAAAAACAAGCTGAGAAAGTGAGTCAAGTAAAAACGAAAATCTCCTAAACCTGAATTTCCCTTTGCCTGAATCACCAAAGACAATGAGAAGCCTGGGTGGGTCTGTTTTGGGGCTGTAGGCTGCCCGGCGGGAAGCCTAGCGTCCCAGCAGCCACTGCCTCTCCGGCCGCGCTGGCCCCAGGACGGTGTGGTCTCCGAGAGCCTCCACGGACGTGTCCCTCCGTATTCCATCTCGGTCCATCTGCGCCCACCCTTCAGAGTATCTGACAGCTCAGACTCGAATTAGAAAGGTGACTCAGCGAAATGCCACAAACAATCAGCGTCCGCTCCTCGGTCACGTGGACCGTTCCGGGCCAGGGAGTGACCGCACGGTGGGGACGACAGCTCCCTTTACGGTGAAGGGTCCCTTCCTGAAGCCCGGCCCCGACGCCCTCACTGGGGATTCGAGGCGGCCGAGGGCTCCGCCGCCCATTGGCTGAAAGCCAGGCTCCTGGTGCAGCGCTGCCCCCGCGCTTCCGGCTTCTCCCCGCGGCTCTGTCTGCACCGTCCTTGCTTCACCAGCCGACAAACCAGGGCTCATTCCCCCCGCCACCGCCCGTCCCCTCGTCCTGACGACCCACAACACGGTGTCTGCTGTCTCGGGGCCCGAGGGCGAGCCCCCGACATCACGCTCGCTGAGGGTTTTCTGCGTCCACTCTGCGCACAACTCCCCGGGTCAAGTCCTGTGACTCCCCCCAGGCGGCTTCTCCTCGACCAGGATGGACCCTGAATCCGCACGTCAACCCCGCCACCTCGGCCAGCTTCTCGTGTGCACAGTCAGGGTGTCCACAACCCGAAACACAGGCCAGAGAGCTGACCCCTGTGGTCATGACCTTGGGACCTCAGCCTCACGGTGCCAAGCCGTGAGCAGGTCAGATGGAAGGCCACACGTGAGCAGACCTGAGGCCTGACTGTGAAAGCTCTAGAACGAGGAAGCACCACGAGAACTCCTCTGGGGCAGCTGAAGCTCCCTCTCCCAGGCCTGACAACCAGACGACTCCTCTGGACTCGCTTCTGCACACACGGCCTCCCATTCTGCACACCTCCACACGCCGCCCCCTGCATCCCTTCACCGGGACCAACCATAACCAGCTCGAGCTGCACGTACAGTTACGCCCCGCTGGACCGGCCGCTCGGGGACCGTGCACGGGCAGGCGCGAGAATGCCGCACGTCCCCTGCCCGAGAGCGACCGCGTGTGTACTTACATGGGCGTGCTCTCCTCCGCGTGGTGTCCTGGGGGGCGGACCACAGCAAAGCCGTTCTACGCGCGACACCAAAACGGAGAGATGGGGACAAAAGATTGGTTTCAGGTCAGTGAGAAAAGGCAGAGTGTGCGTGAGGACACGGTTTCCAGCTGCCTTCCGGGCACACAGACGTAGCGCAGGATACAGGGCTGGCTGTAAGCACTTCAAAGACATCTAGGTCCCTTCTCTGAACGAGGCCTGCTGGTTACCACAAATTACTAAGATAAAAGGTGAGTCCATCCCCGATTTTCTATCTTTGACAGCCTGCTGGCAAGGCTGGGAGCTGCTCAGCTGGGGAATCAGGGTAGCAGTGGAAGGGGCGCCCCGGTCCCCCTCTGACCATAACCAGCAACCCCAGGAAGCAACTTGCCGGGAACCCTGGACGCAGATGAAACGGAGACGGCTCGGCCGCTGCAGATGCTGTGCCCTGTCAGTGCAGCTCAGTTCCCAGGGGACTGAGCGACGCAGAAAACAATCACCAACGCTTAGAAGGAAAATCTCAGAGGCTGGAGAGGAGCTTCAGCCCCCACCCCTGCTTAGGACCCCTGAGTCACACTTATGCTTTAAAAGAACCCTCTGCAAACCATCCTGCAGCCATTATGATAAAAACGGTTTAGACCGGCACCCCGGGTCTCACCAGCGCAGGAAGCTGTGCGGTCGAGGTCTGTAACAGAGACCCATGGGCCGCGGACCACGCTGACCGGGCGTGGGAAGTGTACCCAGCCTGCTGCAGAGACCAGCTCACGGGGGGACGGGGGGGCACACTTGGTGGGAGCCCCGCCTCGGCACGCCTGGCGCTGCCCAACTATCTCCCCGTTCCTGCACAGGACCCCGCACTGCGGTTCTGCATGGGGACCTGGGCCCCAGGGGTCCCATGCCCTGGGAGCCTTTGCATAGCAACCCCAAGGCTCTGTGCCCTTCCTGCGGAGCTGAGAGCTAACTGGCGGCGGGCAACGATGGCGGGTGGCCTTCGGGTAGGGTGGCAGGAGGAGGCCCGGGCACACACGTTTGCAGGGAGAAGGAAGCTCCATGTCAGTGCCCCGATGAAGCAGTAGAACTTATCAATTTCATTAAACCTCGATGTCTTTTTAACACCCGTGCAAAGAGACGGGGAGGCGTGTAAATAACCTGCGGGACTGTCACCTCAAAGAAAATGACAGACAGCTGCTGTTGTCAGGGGTGGGATTTGAGCTTTCCCATGAAACCGAGAACTTTGGAAAACTTGTATTTGGCCCAGCTCTTCCCAGCACTGAGAAGACCTTCCTGATGAGATGGGTGGTGGCATTCATGGTTTCAAAGATTAGTGATGCTTTGGACACCGTATAATAAAATGTGTCAAGATTTGGAAGACCTCTATGATCCAGTGAGCCCCTATTTCCAAACAACTATGCACTGTGCAAACGTCAGGATAAATGACCGGCTCCACGTGAGAGGCTGATGGAATTTCTTGTGCAGGAGGACAAGCTCGCTGATGCTGTTTTAGGGTCCACACTGCAACGCATCTTCAAGAAGCTGCCACTTGTTGAATTTTGGCATAGCATCAAAGAAGAATACCCACAATTATCTGGAAAAGCTATTAAAATACTCCTCCTTCCCCAGTTCTGCATCTGTGCGAGGCCAGATTTTCTTCATGTGCTTCAGCTAAAACAACACGTCACCAGACACGGAAGCAGAAGCAGGTGTGAGAGTCCAGCTGAGCGACTAAGCTCTTATTATTATATTTAAATTAATAAATATTTTAAAAGCCTCAGTTTTAAACTCTAATGAGTGGTCAACGCTGATGACCCAACTCATAAAGACAAAAGCTCTTTGGGATTTTTCAGCCACCGTAAGAATGTAGAGTGTTCCCGAGATCGAATTCTTTTGAGAAATGCTGTATCGTTACACGTGTTTTCACAAGCGTGGGAAAAGTCCCCTTGGGTTCAACGGTGATGACAGAGCTGGGTCCGCCCTTACTCCCCGTCACAGCCGCCAGGTGCCTGTCCGGAGGGGGAGCGAAGCGGGCGGGCTTTCCCTCCCTCCCTCCCCGGGCTGTGTCCTCCCAGGACCCCTCCCGCTGGCCCGCACTGACCTTCAGCTCCCCCGTGGCCACCTTGAAGACCAGCTCCACCACGCAGCCCACGGCCAGGCGGGCCGCCCCCGATGAGTGGGCCTCGTTCCACGTGGTGTCGCTATCCACCTGTGAAGACACCACGCCCGCGGTAAGGCCGGCGTCCCTGGTCGCCCCCCATCCCGGCCGGGTGGCCGCGCAGCCAGGGGCCCCTGTGCTCGGCCTCTGAAACCAGAGCCTGCCGTCTCTCCTTGACTAATTACAGAACACACCCAGCCCTCATTCGGGCTTACTTTTTTTTTTTTGAAGACACGCCAAAAAATACTAAACAGAAAAAGAACAGTGAATGCACCAAAAATAGCATGCCTGCATTCTTACCCCTTTCTGAGGTGTCATTTCTTTTCTCAATTGCTCCAAAATACTCCGTGCTAGGAGTCATGATGTCAAGGTTACCTAGTTCCCTTCTTTTTTTAACTGCAACTGCAGCTGAGTTACACTAACAATCAGCAAAAGCAAATGTAGCAAGTGTTAGAATTAGAGGTCCCTCCAAATTATGACTTTATTTCATGCTGGATTTAAGGAGAAGCTCCGTGCGTTTGACAGGAGTCGTTAACAGGGACGGCACGGGGAAGGGTGAGGGGAGGAGAATCCAGGCTCTTGGACACACACCAGGGGGCTCAGCCCAGGGGATGGCACACCTGCCCAGGTAGCTGTTCCCCTTCCAACAGAAAAACGTGTGTGGCACAAACCTGTCAGGTAACTTCTGTTTGTGTGTTGGTTTATTTACTTACACATTAGATATATTTTTTAAACTCTAGCTAACGTGGGCAGGAAAGAAGACACAGACTTGACGCGTCAGTTCTGCGGAGGTTGAGTCTCCTGCGGGAGCCTGGGGGGCGGGGAGCAGGGGCCACGATAAAGCAGGAGCCCCTGGTTCCAGGTCAAGGGCGCTGCCATCCCCAGGGCAGGGCAGCTGGTGCCTCGGCCGCACACACCCGGGGCTCGCGTGCCCTTCCTGTGGATGCCCGAGCCTAGAGAGGGTTCTGGGAAGCTGCGAGGACTAAGCCCTTCCACCTGCAGCAGAGTCGGCCGGGCCTGGGCGAGACCCTCCTTCCCACGGCAACCTCTTCCAAGCGCTGAACGCTCGGGGCCCCGGACACAGAGGCTGAGCCGCAGGTGAGGGCCCGGCACCCCCTCTCCGGCCCAGCCACGGTCAGCGCCCAGGCCCCTGCCCACCTGACAAAGGCCCTGATCATTACGTGGTGCGGATGGATTTCTTTCAATGAAGTCTTGGGGCTTCATCTTCAAAGCAAGATGATTTAAAATACATTTACGAGCAGCTCGAGCTATTTCCTGAGGAGTGTTATTCCGTGCGGGCTCTTCTTTTCAATGACCAAACCTCTATGTTCTTTAAATAGCTTCCAAATGTTAGCAGAACGCTCTGCACTTAGCGCGCTCTCCACAGCATTAATATTCAACGTTCAAAGACCGGCTTCTGTTCTAAATAATACTGTGCTGTTACTCATTGAAGTAGCCACTCAGCTAGAATATTCTGGACCAGTTGCTTCAGCCGAAGAATCAATCCAATAAAATCAAAGCGAGAGCTGGTAGGAGGATCCGACCGGTTGCCTGGGCCTTGCGAGAGGCCGCACCCCTGAGGACCAAAGGGGGTTTGGGCAAAACTACGCAGATTATTTCTCCTCCAAATGCAACGGTTTGGGTTTTAGGCTAAGTAACCAGAGCCAGGTGGGGAAAGGGACTGACCCTCCATGGGCTCTGAAGGGCCTCTGTGCTCTGCTCTCCTCCCGCGTGACCCCAGGGTCCAGAAGGTCCTGTAACATCGCGTCCAGGGTGAGGGACGGACCCCCAGCCCCACTGCACTGTCTCCAGAGAACCTGACGGCACTTCCCACTGCTTCGGGGTCTCAGTCCCCCAGCTTCTGGCCACCAGCTCCCCAGGGACCAACGTGGGATGGTCGGGTTGGAGCCCTGAGTTCCAGAAGTACGAGGCGGCCCTGCTTGGGGCGACCACAAATGCAGGAGCAGGAAGCAAGGGAAAGAGCAAAGGGCCTACTCCACAATCCCCTACAGCAAAGACGGAGAAAAGGTGAAGACAGGGAAGGGGAGACCTCTTACAGAGATTTCCAGTGGACACTCGGGGTGGCCACTCTGGGTGGGCCACGGACCTTAGAAGCCATGGCACTCGGGGCCCCCAGGGCCTGCCAGGGCAGGGCTGGAAGGGAAATGCAATAACCAGGAGGTGAGCAAAGCAGAAGTTTCTCTTATTTGGCTTGGAAAAAAAAGGTAAAACCATTTAAAAGCTCCATTACAGAGCCTAGATGTTAATTCAAGTAGCTTCAGGGGAAGCAACACACCCTCTCCTTCCCTGCTTCACCAGCCGACCTGCACCCTCCCAGCCACACCTGGGCCCCTGGGGTCTCCTCTGCTTCCCTGACAACACCCCGGGGGGCCGGCCCCCAGCTCTGGAAGGAGATTCAGAGGCCCAAGAGGGCTGCGGCTGCACCAGCAACATGGCGAGTCCACGCTGAGCCGGGCGGGAGGGCCGGCACTGCGATTCTCTGCCCTCCTATTGGGGTAGTTACAGAAAACAACTGAAAGTGAACAATCCCTTGAGACACCCTATGGTTCACACTTCCCACGAATTATTCTGACGGGCTCCCCTCTCGACCGGGTTCGACTTGGTGAGATTTTCCACGTCTCCGTGTTCCAGAGCATTTTTGTGCCTGGATGTGGAGGTGGGCGCTGGTAGCCTGCTGGGGGCTGGATCTGGACTTCACACCGGGGAGGGGCCACCTGGCTCAAGGCCCCAGGCCCAGTCCCCATTTCGCTTTCATTTGCAAATTATAAATCCTGCCTCGCACAGCATGCTGCCGCAGGGCAGTGCAAAGCCAAGCCTTTTCAAGTCTGGCCAAAAATTTGCCCCGCATTAAGAGATTGCAGCCTATTTACAATACAAAATACAATAACTCTAGGAGGGCCTGGTGGTGGTATGAATAAACGCCGTTTATGCTCTTTCTGACGGGATAATTTTCAAAGCAGCGATTTTTGTGAAGACTCAGGAAGAAAACAATTTTGTTTCATTTCCATAACGGAATCCAGACCCCGAGCTTCACCCTGCGATCTGTCATTATGCTCACACCGCGCTGATGCGCGCTTCCAGCCGAGACACCTCTGCTGTCCACAAGGTCCTCCGGCCTCTCTGCGACCGTGACCGGCTGCAGCACTTCCCGGGCTGGGGAGCTCCACGGCTAGCAGACTGGCCAGGAGGGGGCTGGTCCTTGCCCTCACCCTCCCTCATCCAGAGGACGGCGGGGGGACAGCCCCTCCTGATTGAAGGAGAAGCTCTGGCTGCGGAGACCTGGCCTCCGCTGCGCTGAGGGAGGGGTGGGTGCCCAGACGGGTTCTGCGCCCCCATCACGGGCAGGGAAAGCCCAAGTTAAATCAAGATGCTGGCGCTCTCCTGCGTGTCTACCTGCCCAGGTCTGCTCAAGAGCTCCATCTCCCGGAGAAGCAGCTCGACCCACCCCACGTGGCCCATAAACCTCGTGCCCACGGTCAGACCTGCACTTGGGGCTTCGGGTTGGAGCTCGGACACGGGATCAACACACACCCCGTGAGGTGATGGATTCACGACCTGAGCCGGGACGAGTGGACTGTTGCTTCGGTGGGTCAGACGAGACAGGCCCACACACCAGATCCCGTTTCCTAAAGCCAGCCGTGGTGCCAGACGACCTTCCTCGGAGGAAGGTGCCCCAGACCCGCCATCAAAATGCTCACAGGCTCACAGGGCCTTTGAAGCCACACGTGTGAGCGGTGGGGCAGCCCTGCCCCGCAGGCCCTGTTTATGGAAAACACCTGGCAACAATTACCTGCTCTGCGGAGAGCAAGGCAGCGATTTCTGTGGCCACCAGGACCCTGAGAACAAACAGGACATTATTTACACATTAAAGAAATACTTACCCCGACACCACCGCAGGGCAGCCTGACAAACACCGATGTTAGCGAGCCTGCAGGGAGAAGGAGAGCCAAGGTCAGGTGGGCAGGGTCACCCAGCGCCCCAGCCTGCAGGGAGCACGGCGCTGGCCATGCCTCAACAGCGCTCTGACACTTGCGGAAGATGCACAATGTGTCCCACGTACGGAGGGGCAAACGGGCTTCAAAGGTACCACTATCACCGTGTGGCGCCGCCAGGGCGGCATCTGGCTGGTGGTGGGTCCTGGGCCGAGCCGGCCCAGCCCCTGCGGAGGGCCCTCGCATTCTCCATGGCAACAGCCCACTCCTCACGGGGTGGGGGGACCCCACGGAGGCTTCTGCTTCCAGCCCGAGCTCTGCACCTGGCAGGGAACCACGCAGAGCTCCCTGCCCCCAACACTGGCTCTCAGTTCTGAGCTCTGGCCGCCCTCCCCAGCTGTGAGCAAGAGAAAGAGGCCTGGGGTTAAACCCCCCGGCTGAGCCCTTTAGACACGGAGGGGTCTTTCGGGATGTAACAGCAGCCCCCTCCCCATGTACAAGTGTTCCAAGTTCCCTGGGATGGTGCACAGCTAAGAAACCACACAGCCTTGAACCTGGCCGTCTAGGAAGGCCTGCCCGGGGCCCACGCTGCAGACACAAGGCCCCCGTCCCACGAGGCTCAGGCCTGCCTCGGTGACAAGGACAGGGACTGTCTTCTTCCTCAGTGCGATGCGGGTGCTGGCAGATGACTAGCCTAAAACCTGCCCGTCACGCAGGACCAGAGGGCGGCACCGCTCCCCACCCCCGCCTCCCCGGCCGAAGCGTGAAGCCCAGGCTCCCTCCCCGGGCTGGCCAAGTGTGAAGCCCAGGCTCCAGCTGGCCGACACCCTCAGGAGCTGCCCCCACCCGGGAGAGCCTCTCTGTGCAGCCGGCGCTCCCTGCCCCCCTTCCACCTCGCTCCCACCGCGACCCCCAGGCCTTTCCTGGCCGGTTCCACAGCCCAGCTTGGGAGCCTGCTTTCTGGACCTGGCAGAGCCGGGCCCGGTGCGGGGAGGGCTCACTCCCAACACTGCCCTCTCCCGACCCCGAGCACCAGCTCTGCTTGGGTGGCCATGAGCTGCTCCCGGGGCCCCGGGAAGAAAGCAGGCCTTGGGTCACAGGGTCCGGACGGCTCACCAGGGGAGCGGCCTTGGTGAGGTCTGTGCCCACCTCATCCCGGCTCCTGGCCTGGACCACACTGTGGACCCTCCCCGTCACCCCCACCCACTCCGAGATGCCCGGACGGTGGGTCCTGCCCCGGGCCTGCCCTGCCTGCGCCCACGGCTCTCCTCCAGGTCACGCCCCCCCAGCCGCCTGCATCCGGGCTCCTGACTGTGGTTCCCCTGCGGTGCCTTGTAACATCAGTTAAACTGATTCTCGCGGAGCCACACAGCCTCTGGCCCCATCCCCGTGAGGCCAGAGGCACGTCTGCCTTCTCCTCCTTGTGCCCTGACTGCAGGCCCACAGCCGGGAATCAGCAGGTGCGCAGGTGGGTGGAGGGGCCAGCGGGCAGGGAAGTGACGTCCAAGGAGAGCAGCCCTGGCAGGGGCTTGCCAGGCCTGCCCTGAGCCCCCCGTGGGAGGTCCTGGGGCCTGGGGGAGAGGGTGGGCTGCAGTGCATGACGGGGGCGGGGGAGGGGGCGCTGGCACCACGCTGTCCTGCAGCAGATTCACCCAATGGCCTGAATCAGGGAGGGCGGCACTAGCTCCCCCTCCCCCCATAGGGCCCTGCCCTTGACACGCGGCAGTGGCTCTAGGTGACCACGGGCTGGGAATGGCTTCAAGACGGTTCTCATGACACCAACTATTCCAGCACACAGGAACATGATGCTAGGGATGTAAGAGCTTTCTCCCAAAGAATCCAAGCGCTCGTGTGTGTGAATCCATGTACATCAATCACTGTGTGTGTAAATATGAGTGAGAGGTGCTCTGCTGAGACTGGATTTCTGTGTTTGAAATTACAGACCGTGATGTCTGTGTTAAAACCATAAATCATCTGAATATTTTGATTTTGCTCATTATTCAGCCAGGAAAGACCACAATAATAAAAAAGGTAGGAGACCCTGCATCCGGACAGAAGCCCACGCTCGGACGGGCAGCAGGGCCTGGAGCTCAAACAGGGAAGCTGTCCTGGCCCAGAGCTCCGGAGCGGCCCGGCGGCGGCCTCGCCACGCAGCGGGTCTCCCCCCGTCCCCAGCCGCCTCGGCCGAGGTCCCAGCTGGTCAGCGAGTCCCTCCCCCACTGGCATCCTGTGTTCCGGGGCCACCACTGCCTAGGCCAGGCCACGAAATGTTCAAGCCGAGAGACGGGGGTCTGACGCTTGAGGACCACCCTCGCTTTCCCAGTCCTGGCAGGTTGGCTGACAGGCAGGCTGGGATGCCGACGGGCGTAGGGAAGATGCTGGCTTTCTTCTGCAGCCGCTGCCGGTCTTCCTGCTGTGCTGTGAGCGGAGGGGTCTTCTCGTGGCCCCTGACCTGAGCACGGTCAGGCCCTCACGAGGTGCTCCGCACTCCTCAGCCACCAGGCCAGGCTCCCTCCCCAGGTCACTGCCGTCAGAAGATGAATCCTGACTTCCAGGAACACCTAAGGTGGTGACCAGGCAGCCCCCTGCAGCCCGGCCAAGCTGTGTCACTGCCCCACACTCACTACACAGGCCTCTTTGCACATGGCTTGGAAATTTGTGGATTCAATTAAAAAGAGGAAGGGAGATCACCCAGTAGTGTTTAAACACCGAATCAGGGTACTGTTAACATCATCAACTCTTGCCATGTCTGGGAGAGTCAGACTGATATAATGATGTCAGAACAGTCATCAGAAATGTAAATAGGTCTCAAGTGGCAGGAAGGTATCTGCTTGGGCATCCTCACAGCAACGTGAGTAGACTTCACAACACAAAACTCAGTAGGAGAGAGAAAGGAAACAGAATGGGGTATAATACCATAATGGTAAACGGAACACACACGCTCACAGTATGTGTGTTTGTGACAACACCCTCGGCTCATAAAAGAAACACTAAACACACTCCCGTGGCTGCGTACGGGCGGCGCGGGGTCTGAGACGGTGGACCAGCACGTCCACACAGAAGCCACGAGCAGCAGAGGGGCTTCCAGGGACGGAGATGCCGGATGAACTGAGGGGGACCCCCGTGAGCTGACGGACACGGCCTGGCGGGAGGAAAGCGCGTCTCCCAGCTCAGCCACCGTCTACTCTGCCCCAAGGACTCCCGGCTCCGGCGTCTCTCTCATTTCCCATCACCCGTCTTAAACCTAGTTTGGAACCAGGCTGGAAACCTCACCCGTCCTCCTGGCGGGGGACTCGCGCCTCCTGCCTGCAGGGAGACCATCCTCCCGTCGCCCCATCCCCTGCCCCGTGGAGCATCGCACGCCCAGGAGACGGGCTTGCAGAAGGGCTCTTGGTGGGCTGACCAGGGGATGAATGTGGAGCGTGGGTGGGCTCTGAGCCGCACGGCGCGCTCAGGGGGAGGCCGGCTGCTCTCCGGGCTGAGGCCCCCGGACGCTCCCGGACACTGCTGAAGTGGGGGCTACCGGTCCCGTGTGCGGCGGCACCAGCGCCATCCCGGGACCCACGGGCAGCCCCTCCCGTGCGGGAGAACATTTCGGGAGCCGGGCTCCACGCCGGAAGGAGTTGCGTTTCCTGGGGGATCCCGGGGCCCTGCCGGACGTGCCGGCCTGAAGACCCTGCACTTGGCCCACTCGGCTCCTCCCTCCAAGCCCGCTGACCTTCTCCCCCATCCACACTGTCCTCGTCCTTGAAGCCTCCTTTCCACAAAGTCCTGCCTGGGCCCGGGCCAGACCCTCTCCTCTGGGGCCCGGCCGGCACTCTGTCTCATTTCTGGATGTTCCTGCTCCGATCCGCACCCCTCCCTGTGCCATGGGCCCGGCCTCTGGGCTCTCCCGGGTGTCACCTGTCCTCCGGAGCCCTGGGCCCCTTCCTGGGGGCGGCTGGCTTAGACCTCCCTGCCCTCCCCTGCATCCTGCTCCATGACTCTGGGTGCGTGAGGAACAGGAGCTGCATGGCCAAGACAAGAGAAGACCCTGGGCAGGCTATTGCGGGTCCTGGCCTGGCCACCGTGGCGGTCCGGCTCCGTGGACACTTTGGTGGAGACAGCCCAACAGGAGGCCTCTCAGCCACACTGGTCCAGGCTGTCCTGGGGGCTTCCACGTGGGGAACGGGCGGCCTCCTGACCTGCCCTCACCATCCTCAGGGGGTGGCCTCTGTGACTGACCTGGCTTCAGTGCTTTTGTCCCCCCAAATTCACATGTTGGAACCCTTACCCTCAATGTGATATTAGGAGGTGGGGCCTCTGGCAGGTGATTAAGCCGTAAAGATGGAGCCCTCGTGAATGGGGTTAGTGCCCTTATAAAAGAGACCCGGGAGAGCTCCCTCACCCCTCCCACCACGAGGACCCAGCAAAAGGCACGGGCTGTGAACCGCGAAGAGGGCCTCATCCACCACGCTGGCATCCTGAGCGCGCATGTCCGGCCTCGGGGCAGGGAGCAAGTCTGGACGTGCCTTGATTCACCCTCATACTTGACCCAGTCTGGCTGGGTGAAAACTCCAGGCCTGAAAGAACCTTCCCCCAGAACTGGCCAGGCGTTGCACTGCTACCGAGGGGCCTGACGTCGTCCTGGTTCCTGGCAGACCTGGTCCTCTCCCTGGAACATCCCAGCACCCTTGCATCTTGTCCCTGGGCTCTGAGATTTTCCAGCGGTGCTCCCTGGCAGGGTTCTCGTGGCTGGCGGCTGGTCCTCCGGTCCCGGGACCTTCTCGTGATCACCCCAGATGCCTTCCTTTCCTTTCCGTGTTCTCCAGAAGCTCCTGGTACCTGGGCCCTGAGCGCCAGGAACGCTCCTTTGATTTTCTTCTTTTCTCCCGTTTCCTGGTTTCCAGCTCTGGTCACCTTCCTGCTCTACTTTCCGGGGCCTTGACTCACCGTTCCTTCCAGGCCCAGGACTCGATGTCTGTGACCGTGTTTCACTTTACTCTCTGTTCTGTTTTTTCCCTTTTCTATGGCCCTTGTTCACGTTCTGTGGATGTGGTATCGCCCCTCTTTAAGGATTTTAAAGCTGTTCTTGGCTCTCTCTGCAGCGCCCCCTCCGGCCCCCCCACCCACCCAGAAGCCTGGCCTCCGAGCCGCTGAGCGCCTTCCCAGGTGCCGATAATCCTTGGTCTTCTGTTCGTGGCCTAGAGTGAGGACGTAAAGCCGGTGGAAGGTGCGGGGACACGGTGGAGACACAGTGGCCTTGTAAACTGTCAGCACCGTGTCAAGGATCTTAGGGGGCCATCTGCTGCGGTGCCCCTGATGACAGCTTCCTTTGGGCTAGTCAGTCCCTGAAGGAGGTCCCCATCTCTGCCCGGGGGTAAAGGTCAGTGTGCCGGGAGCCCAGCATGGGGTGGGGTGGTGGCCTCACCGTGCTCTGTGCCTGAGTCTGTCCCAGTCCAAGGACCCTGTGCCTTTCTGTCCAGGGCTGTGGGGTTGGCAGGGCGTCAGGACGGAGGCCCCTCGGGCCCCTGCGGCCCGGTCCCCTGTCTGAGCCCTGCCTGTCCTCCACCCCGGGGCCAGGGTCTCTGCGGTCACTGTCACTGGACTGTCCGAGTCAGCGGGCGGAGCTGGGGGGTGTCTGTCCCCGTGCCACGCTGCAGCCCACTCCCTGGCACCTGCTGTCTGGCTCCGGGCCTCCTGCTCCTTCCCCGTCTCCCAGGTGCGAGGCTTTCTGTCTTCTAAAAGCCCTGTTGCTGCACACGACCCCCACCCGCCGAGGCCAGAGCCCGAGTGTTTCCTCGCGGCTTCCCCACCCCAGGCTTCCCCACCCCAGCTCGTCGCTCTCGGAGGGCTCAGCGCCTACAGGGCGCGCAGCAGAGGAGAAGACGTGCTCCCGGAGCGCGCGAATGAGTGAAGGGGCGCGTGAGTGCCCGGGGAGGGAGCAAGGCCGCGCTGCAGGATCCCCAGGAGGGTCAAGCCGGCCCAGTGCAGGGCGGGACAGAGAGATGACCTTCGCAACACCTGCCGCGGAAACCAGGGGAAACAGTGCACAGCCCACCCCTTCCCCCCGCCCCATCTGGAACCCCAGCGGCTGTGATTCCTGGGCCCCTGCTGCCTGCTTTGGCTCGGCTCAGGGAGGAGCCCCAGGGGGCTTCTCTCCCCAGGGGCCAAAGGCAGGGATGGGGAAGGAAACCCACGGTTGGCGACTGTCCCGGTTCCAGGCGGCTGGGAAGCGGGGGAGGGAATTACCCAGCAAGGGTCCTGACCGGAGGGGGGAGGGGGGGGTCTGCGCCCGGGAGCCTGGGGGACCCTGCCCTTCTGTCGGACCCACCCGCCTTATGGGGGGACTCTCACCCCCTCCCAAGGCAGGAGATGCCTGTTAGGAGGTTCCTTCCGTCAGGCCCAGATCCCGCCCCCTCATCTGGGGGGCTGCCTGCCAAAGCCGAAGCCCCTAGTCCCCGGGGAGGAGGGGTCAGGTGTGGGGCGGGGGGGCTTGGGCTGCCACAGTGCCCCCCTGAGCCTCGAAGAGCATCCCCAGACCGACTCCAGGCCCAGTGCGGGGTGGCCGGGTGGCCTCCAGCACCCCAGCTCTGCTATTTAACATTCTGCAAAACCACTGGTTCTCAGCCCATTTTCTCCCCAGGACACCGGACACAAAGCAAGAAACCAACTGCCCACGTGAATGCCGAGCGTGGAAATTTCTCCTCCGGCCCCTCACCTGAGAGCCTGGCCTGGGCACCACGGAGAAGGGTAATCCCTGCCCCAGCTGCCCGCACAGAGCCTGGTGGGCGACACTCGCCTGTGCAGCGGGGGGCATGCAGGCGGGACGGCAGGGCCTCGGGCGAGGGCAGGGCTGGAAGCAGCCTCGGCAGTAAAGGTAAAGAAGGCCTTGAAATACCTAGAAGTTTCTTACTGTCCAGTTTCTGCCTGTTGAGGGGGTTTGTGCCGTAGAGCAGGGCGTGCGCCTCCGAGTGAACCGTCTGCAGCTCCTCCAGGGTGGCCTTGCGTCCGCGGATGCACTGCGGGGACAGAACGAGACAGGATACTGCAGGGGTCAGCCTCAGCAGAAGACTGGCGCCCAGGAGGAGATGAATTCCATACAGGCACGAGCACAGAATTATCTGGTTATTGCAAAATCAAAAGCAAACATCACCCGACGCGGTATTTGAAAAATATTTAAGAAATATTTTAGAGGGTTTGCCCTTTAATAAAAACTTAGGAAAACGTTTTAAAAAAAGATAATTCCAGGCTTCAACGCTTTAACCTTCACTGTCACACAACTGATCTGGCATCAAATTATTGCTTTGCTTTCCAACTGCCGGGGTCTGGTCTTAAAAGAGAGAGGAGCTGCCTGGGGGTGGACCTGCTCCTCTGCTCTCTGGATGGGGGGTTCCAGACCCCAGCTCCTTGGGCATCGCCGAGCCTTCCCGCAAGCCTGAGATGGCCCACAGTCGTCTGACACCCGGATCTGCGTGTCCGTCCGCATTTTTCTTCGGTTTAGAAATTCCTCAAATCTGGACCCCTTGGCTATTTTCAGATGTTCTCCAGAAATTATCTTGAGCTGAGCTACATTTACTTAACCTTTGCGAAGGAAGCTGGTTTGTGAAGCGAGATTCCAGTTGACACTTCTTTATACTTTCCGAGGGCCAGAGCGACACAGGAAGAGCCATTGGGACCCTGGGGGCCCAGGGGGAGCCCGTGGGCTCGCTGGGCTGGACGCACCCCCGTGCAGGGGCAGGCCAGGAGCTGCGCTCCCCCCGGGACCCTCCAGGGAGGCCCCAGAACCGCTCCTAACGGCACAACAGGCCTCCCAGAGACGCCTGCTGACGCAGGAGCAAAGGGCAGGGGAGTCGGAGGCCGGCTGTGACTGAGTCTTTGCCGGCCTGGCCTCCTCCTCGTGGAGGGGCCACGAGATCGCAGAGAAGGTTGCCCACCCTGTGGAGTGAGGGGCGCTGGCCGGGAGGCCTGGGCACCGGGTGGTCGCCCGGTCCCTCTGCTTCTCCTCTGTTGGGGGCCTCTCCAACAACTTGTGTTCCCTCGGCCGAGGGAACACGCGTCACCCTCTGGACCTGCAGGTGCCCCGCACGGTGAGCGTACCCGCAAGTCGAGGGCACGCCTGGCCCTTCACCCCGGGTCTCCTCCCTACCAGCCTGGGCCCGACAGGCCCGTCTCCTCGGTACCCGGGGGCCCCCGCGGCCATGGGCGCCGGCCCTCAGTGCCAGGGGGCTGGCTGAGCAGCTCAGTCTGCTCCCCTTGCCTCCGTCTCCTGCCTTGAAACTACCCTGGAGGCCCCGGGCCCAAGGGAACCCTCCTGGGGGCGAAGGAGGCGGCGCCTGGGAGGCGGGGCGAGGCGGGGTGGTGGTCCTGCAGCGGGAGGAGGAGGAGGGTGCGTCCGCCGGGTGGATGCTGCCCCCCAGTGGTGCAGCCTCGCGGGATCCGGGAGCAGGTGCCGAGGGCTCCAGCCCACAGCCTCGGGGTCCCGTCCTCTCCAGAGTGCCTCCAGGACGGGATTCTGGACCCAGGCCCCGTGCTTTCCCCTCCAAACACCATGTATCGCCATAAACTGGCGGAGAGATGGGGTCATGCGGGACAACTGCCCTCAACTCCTAAATACTCTGGCTTCTGGGGAAGGCGGGCTGGATGGGGGGCGGAGTGGGGTTCGGACCACGCCCGCCCCCCAGACGTGCTGCTCCGGGCCTGGCCCAGGTGGCACTGGGCTGTGAAGGACGGACGCGGACGTTCTGCTCACCCATGGGGCTCCAGCTTTCCAGGGCCACCCTGCAGGGCAGCACCCGGCTTCACGGGGTTCCCGGTGTGTGGGGAGGCAGCAGGCCCCCACTTGGTGGGCACGTGGGGGGCTGGCTGCCACTGTCCTAGAGGGCTCCTGGGAGGGGGTGCCCCCTGCCCCGCTCCACGGATGATGATGTTGTGGCGCCCACGGCCTGGAGCTCCCCCACCCCCTCCCCGTGCACCCGCACAAACGCTGCTCTGCTTCCTCTCAGCCCAGGGCTCAAGACCCTCCTGATGGCCGCACGCCAGGAAACGCCTCTCCCCCATCAGAAGGGTGGAGGAGCCTCAAGGTCCTTCAGCAGAGCTTTCCTGCCCTCATGGGCCTGGGGCCACTGCAGCGGTGGGTGGGCAGCGTGAGTCCCAGGTCCTGACAGGCCGGAGCAGAGGGGGCTCAGCCCGCCTCGTCGGCAGGCAGCATGGTCCCCTTGCCAGGTGGCTGGGACAGACGTGAGGACCCGCCGCTCAGAGGGGTAAAGGCGGGGGCGGTGCCGCGCTTGGGAACCAACGCCAAGCAGACCAGACCAGCCCGCGCGCCCTCCCTGCCTCGCGGGCCTGAGGCTCCCCACACCCTGGGAGAGGCTTTCGGAAAAATTCAAGTAAGAGAACTTCCAAGGGAAAGCCAACAGGATGACGGATGCCCCAGGAGCCCGCCCTTGCGGCAGAGGCCCTGGGACAGCCTGGCCGTGCGACCTGGGTGCGGACGGGGAGCCCGGCTAGGGGCTGGCTTCCCAGGGAACAGGAGCGTGCGAGAGGGGGTGCAGGACAGGATAGCTCGGCATTCCTCCGGAAGCCAGGCCCGTGCGCCTGCCTGCAGGGCCCGTGTCCTCCCCCAGGCCTCCCCCGCTCAAGCCCTGGCTCACGCGGGCCCGCATGCGCCACCCTCCTCGCCGCCCGCGGGGCGGCCTCACCTCACATTTGCCTCGAAGGCCGGTCTCCTGCAGCCGGGACCAGATGCTCTGGATGCGCCCGGCGTGCTCCGGGTGGCTGTTGGTGTTCCCGCAGGTGCACTGGTGCTTCAGCATCAGCGTGTCGTACACGAGGCCTGGGGCAGAGGCGGGGGCGGCCGCCGTCACACGAGCCCGCGGGCTCCTGGGCAGCTGCCCCCGCCGGCCGCCCGCTCACGGCACTCGCCCCACTCGCCCCACGGTCAGCGTCCCCACCACCCAGGGGTGGAGGGAGCTGAGCGGCCTGCAGGGCGAGGGGCAGGCGAGGCAGGAAGAAACGAGAAGGCAGGCGGCCCGCCCCCGCGTCTCGGGTCTCTCGGCTGTGAGCCGTGTGGCACTCACGTCCAGGGGACTGCGCTGACCCAGAAACAAGTGAGATTTCGGTCCCAAACTCGAGTCTGCCTGTCAGGGAACTTCTCTATCGAGCAGTTCAACCTTGTGGACTGAGATCCGTCCAAGGTTCTTGGGGCCCAGAAGGCTCAGTTCTGCCCTCAGAACCTTGCAGAGCAGCTGGACAGGCGTGTGGAGCTCACATACGCGCACGTGCACACACACACACACACACACACACACACACACGGACGCAAGCGCGTTTAAAATCACCCTAGAAACGGACGTAAATGGAGTCCAGGAACTCGCACTCACTCCCCAGCTCTGCCCTCTCCACTTGGGACAGCGCTGGAAGCCGTTCAAGCCTGAGGGTGCCCAGCACAGAGCTGGCCCAGCGGTGGGGTCACCCTCAGGAGGGAAGTGCGGCAGCCTCACCAGCCTGGGCTCCGCCGCAGGGAAGCGGTGGCCCTTCCGGCTGATCAAAGTGACTGATGTCACTTGGCAGCTGCGTGGAAGGTGGTGGAACCTGCATGTCTGGAGAAAGGGGAGGGGGGGCGGGGGGGTGTGGCCGCCTTCAGCTTCCACCAGGACACCCCCTGTGCCGTGCCCCTCCTGGGGGGGGGCATCAGCCCCTGGTGACATCTGCCAGGAGGGGGCCCTGTTGTCCCCGACACAGCACAGTCACACACCTGGTCTCCCAGGGTTGGGACAGTGGGAAGGTGGCTGGGTGAGTGGACGCCCTGGCAGCCACTGGCACCTGTCACTACCACCTGCTCGTTCAGGTGGAGAAGGGAGGGGGCGCTGGGCGAACAGCAGGGGCCGCAGAGTCACAGAGACCCACGGCCGCTCCTTCTCCATGTCTGAGGCTGCAAAGTGGAGGCATCAGCACCAGCCTCCGGGGGACCGAGCTTCAAGGTGAGCCTGTTCCTACAGGTCCAGCTGGACACGGCAGTGCCCTAGTCTCCCCGCTCAGTCTCCTAGAAGTTGGGCTAATGGGAGTCAGTCCCCTTGCATTGGAGGGATTCTGGGTCCACCAGCAAAACTGAGCGGTGGGGCGGGGGAGAGTGGGGTTGGACTTCTGGTAAAAAAGCAGCAGGACAGGGGCAGGTTTACAGTCAGTGCACTAACGAGGGTGTGCCTGGTAGCGCGTAACATGCACACACACGTCTACGTGGACGGCACGGACGTATGCGTGTGCACAGCCCAGAGGCCCATCAGCACCACGACACGGCCACCCCCTCCGCAGCATCATCGTGGCGATAAAATCGCCTCCTGACGTTTACTGGCCACGAGGCCAGGAACTTCAAGGTGATGCCACTGTCATCCCCTTTCACGGATGGGAAACGGCAGCAGAGCTGGTCTGCAGAGCGAGTGGGGAGCGGCCAGCATGCTGGGCAGACGCCAAGAATGGCCGACAGCAGTGCAGGCCCCCCAGAGTCCTGGCTTCGTAAAATGCACAACGTCTGTGTCTACCTGTCTGTCTGGCTACACACAGAAACAACCCAGGAGACGTGACCTGAACGCTGACAGTGGCTCCTCCGGCGGGGGGGGGGCAGGGTTGGGGCACCCATTAGCTTCTCAGGTTTCCATCACGTGTGCTTTTTTTTTTTTTTTAAAGTATTTATTTATTTATTTGGCAGCGCCGGTTCTTAGTTGCGGCACATGGGATCTTAGTTCCCTGACCGGGGATAGAACCCAGGGCCCCTGCCTTGGGAGCGTGGTGTCTTAGCCACTGGACCGCCAGGGAAGTCCCATGTGTGCTTTCTTACAGTGAATATACACTGTTTTATACATTTTTTAAAAAGTGATAATGAAGACAAACTAAGGAGGTCCATCAACAGAGCAGGGTCCACCGGCCGGGCCACTCCGGGTGACGTCATGCCGGCCCGCAGGCTCCCTGGCGGGACCGCTGACCGCCCAGGGGGCACATCTAACATGGGAGCGTTTCCACTGTGGTCCTGGGCTCTGTCATGGGAGCTGCGCCCTTCTAACAATGGACCTACCTCAGCCAATGGCCAAGGACTCACACTTTTAAAAAGAGTCACCCGCTGATTCTCTTTGTGATACTTTGCAGTTTTCTGGTTTTCTTTCTGAAAAGCAAGCATTCAACTTCTGGATACTGACTATGAAACTCTTCTCTGAATGTGATCAGCCCCCTTCTGAGACCTGACAGAGAGGACACGGCCGTGTCTGCCCATCCCAGTGTGCAGAAAAACGGGGCGTTTTAGGAGAACTGTTTGCAGGAGGATGAAACTGTTGTGTATTTAGATAACTTCACCTTAACACGCCACTAAGAAGAAATACCCAGTGAGTCAGATGAGAACAGTGTGATGCGCTACCCGGCCGCCCTCCGTCCCAGGCGGGGTGGGGCAGGGTGGAGGTTGCCCCGGGAGCAGCCTCGGCCCCACAGCGAGGCCAGTGCCTCAGACCCTGGTGGACGCCACACTTGGCTGCAGTTCTCAGCCCTGACCTGCGGGGAGCGCCTTTCAGGCGGGGACAGAGGGTCCTGCCCACAGACTTCTCCCCAGCGGGGCGGGGTGGGGCGGGCGGGGTGAGGCAGCACAGGTGGAAAACCTGCTGTCGGCTGCACACGGAGGACACCTCGGTGCGGAGAGCAAGCGTCCAGGGCTGGCCGAGCCCTGCTCTTGCTCGGCGCGCAAACTCTCTACGGGGGCACCCGGGCCTCACAGGCGAGGTCCTGGCCGAGCGCTCAGTTCGAGGTCGGGAAGGATGAGAAAGGACAAGGTCGCTACCCTGCTGACCGTGGACGGGAGGCCGCCCGGCCCGCGCAGGCCCGCGGACGGGCTGTTCTCTGGAGACTGTGATTCTCCGGGGAAGAGAAGGTGGGCTTCTGGGCTCAGGACAGAGCACCAGGGTCACAGGATGGGGTGAGGGGAGCCCCAGGGAGTGCTCCATCCGGGGCTCCCAGCCCGGGCTAAGCCGAGGGCGAAGGTCGGGCCAGGTGTGAGGGGGCGTGAGCCCTGCAGGTGGCCGGGGGGGTTGCTGAGCCGCACCCTCTGGCCCGCGCAGGTCCCGCAGTGGCGCCTCCCGCCCCCTCACGTCTGCCCGGGCCGCAGCCCCGCCCCCCGGCCCCACGTTACCTGTGGTGAACCGCGGCTTGGTCGGGGGCTCCTGCACAGACATGGGGAAGGTGGCGGACGCGGGGGAGGACTGCGCCCGGGACAGAGGCCGGTGGCCGCCGAAGGACACGGGGACGCCGGCCGCCTCCATCGACGCCTGGAAGCTCCTCAGCTGGTGGACCCGTTGCTGCTCCAGGAGGAGGGCTTGCTGGGGGAGGGGAGACAAGAGCCATTTGTGTTGCTTCCAGGCAGCTCCTGCCCCTGGCTGGAGGAACACGTGTGTCCCCTTCTCCCAAGTCGCTCATCCACCCGGCCCTTGGCCCCCGGGCGGCACCGGGTGGACAGCCTGCGCTGGCCCCGACCAGACCGGACATCCGCGTGGGAAGACAGACCGTCAGCGGAGACGCCCGACGAGCCCGGTCAGGGCTGACAGGGAGGCCCGGCCCAGCCTGGGGGCCGCGGGGGGTCCCGGAGGAGGTGGCACCCAGGCAGGCAGGGGCGGCCGGGCTGAGGGTGCTCGGGGCGGGGCTCGGAGGTGTGAAGACAGGGACAGGCCCAGGAAGCCACGCCGGCGGGGCTCAGCAGCGCTCCCGGGCGGGCCTGGTTTCAACCAGGAGCACTTGGTCTGCACACCAGAAACTTGGGTGAAAAGCACATCACGGCCGGAAATGCGACTTCTTCTCCATCCCCGACCTCTTCCCTCTCCTGGTCTCACACGTCCTCATGCCAGGACGGAAAGGACGGCCGAGGCAGAAACGGCCAGGGCCCAGCGGTCTGGGCGTCAGGGCCAGGGGGGTGTGCGTGCACCTCTCCGAGGCCTGGACCTGGAGGGCAATCCCCTGGACCCCACTTTAGCCAAAAATAACCAGAGTAAAAGTGGGTGAGTTAAACACACAGTTTAAAAACTTCTTTTTCACAAAAGTTACGTTTCATGTGAAGAACGGGCTTCTGTGAGAGAATGCCAAAAGGTCCTAAAGCAGGAAGTTTGCAGCCAAAGGGCCCCCGCCGGATGAGGCTCTAGGGCTCGGAAGCAGGGAGGCCACAGCCCCTCGGCTGAAGCTGGACAGGCCCCCCATCACCCCTTCCCTGCTCTGGACTCTGAGCCAGCGGAGAAGCACACACAGGGAGACGCCACGGGGACCGTGGGCTGGGTGGGAGCGAGGCGCTGGGCCCACGGGGAGGCGGGGTGCTGCGTCTGGGGTGGAGTCAGGGGAGAGGTGGAGGTGCTGGCGGTGCGGGCGGCCGCCCAGCCCCTGCCAGAAGCGCGGGGAGCGGGGTGCTTTCTCCCTGGGCGGCCACAGAGGGAAGGGCAGGACACCCTATTCAGAGGTGCTGGAGAAAGCCGGGCTCCTGGGCGAGTGCGGGCTCCACGACCAGCCCTGCCTCCCTTCCCGGGGGAAACGCTGTCCTTTGGGAAGAGCGGGCCCCGGTGAGGAGCAGGCCCCCTGGACGAGGGCCCACAGCTGTGCTGCGGCCACGGGGCGGCCTCTGTCCGGGCTCCTGACCTCCTGCCTTTAGGAAGCAGAGTGGAGAGGAGAGAGCCCGGAGTCCCTCCCTAAGGTGAGTGAGGAGCAGGCAGCCCCCCAGGGGCCGCCCCTCCCAGGCGCCTCCTCCCCTTCTGCCGACGGGGCTCCCAGTCTCTCCAGATACGAGCCGCCTGCAGAACGCGGTGCCCGTCTTAGGCTGACATCTGCACATTGCCGCGTGTGCACTAAGTTCCCCCGAGAGGAGTTCTGCTTGCGGTTCTCCAAAGCACACAGAGAGTAAGCGTTTCTGATAACTGTCTCAGGCTTGGAGTACAACGAGGATAATTTTCCTAAGTAAACGCTGGCCACTTTATCATTGACAAGACACTGGCCCTAAAAAATTGTCGAAACGCCTTCCAATTTCATACCAGCGTACGAACAGCAGGCTGAATTCCAGTTATAATAAGAGGCTGGCTTCCTTCAAGAACGTGCGGGCCCACGCCCCCCAGCACGGGAACAAGGCCCCAGCTCAGGCCCCGTCACCTGCAGGAGTCTGCACGGCACAAAGGACAGTGGCTTCCTCCTGCTGTGACTTCCCTGTTGGCTCCAGTGCACTCTGCAGAGCGGTGTTTAGCGCTGAGGCTGTGGCCCGAGACAGGAGACGGGCTGCCCTCCGAATGAGAAATAACAACAAAAGCAACACAGCGCCGGCCACCTGCGGTGCCTGCCCTGGCGTGTGGAGCCGGCAGAGACGGCTGACCTGCTGCCTGTGCGGGGTCTCCAGAGAAACCTACGCGCTGATCCCGTGTGTCACCTCCCGCCCCATTCCAGATGCCCCCGGGGAGGGCAGGCGAGCCGCAGAGGCGCCTGGCCTGGGCTGTCGGGCCAGAGGAGGAGCTTGGCTGGGCAGCCGGCACCAGGCCCAGCAAGGAGGGGGTGGGCGGGCTGGGGCCCTGCACCTCGGGTGTTGAGCTCCACCATCGATGAAGGACACGGTTAGATATTAGAGCCCACTCCTCAGATGCCCCGGGCCCAGCTCATCAGGAACAGGACAGCTCCCTTGTGGCACTCGGGCTTCTAACACGGGGTTTCCGACTTGCTGGCCGGCCGCGCTAGTGTTTTCTTGGCCTGGCAGTTTTCCTTTTCACTCAAAGTCAATGAATCAGTCCTCAGATTTATTCATCAGTCTTACGAGTTGGTTCATTGCACGTCAGTGCCAGGGAACCTCACCTGCTCTGGACACCTGGGCCAGGCTGCTTTTCTGGATCTGTAAGGCTGGTCACTAGTGCCTTCCTGGCCCCCAAGGTCCTGGCTCCTGATCGGATGCTACCTACCTTTTTGATCAGTTAATAAATCAGCCTCCCTCTCCCACGTTCATGCTGATCCCACCAACACTTGGGTCTGTGTTCATCTACAGCCTATGAACCTGAAGGAAAACCATCCCTAAGGAGTTCAGGGCCTGTGCTTAGCCGGAAAGCAGGCGCACAAGCACTCACAGTGGGCAAAGGGCCAGTGTCTCCGGGTGTGACCGCTGTGACACAGACGCCCCTCCCGCATCGCCAGGGAAAGATGGGGACCTGGGCAGGCGGGCGTGGAGGAAGAGGCCCTTAGACTCCCCCTGGAGGGCCCCGGCGGCCCTCCCGCACCCCCCCTCCCCTGCTCTGCGGCGTCACCTGTCGGAACAGCAGCTCCTGCTCAGTGGGCTGCCGCTGGCCCGGCCCCACCTCCTCCTCGTCGCTCTCGATGGGCTCCTGCTTCACCTGCACCCCGGCCGGCGCGTGCGCCTGCGTCTGCCCCGGGAGCCGGTCCGGGAAGGGCTCCTCCAGGAGGGCCTGGTGCTCAAGCAGCTCCTCCTCCGTCTCCTCGGGGTGGCTCTCGGGCTGCCGGGCCGGCTCGCTTGCTTTGGGGATCATCTGCAACGCAGAGGTAAGGGGTGGAGCTCGGTGTGACGTGGGGTGAGTGAGATTGCGGCACAGGAACAGGCTGGTCACGAGGCCCACACCGCAAAAGCACAGGGGCCAACCTCGGAGGGCGCTGTTACCCTGGGCGGAGGCATCTCCCTCTCTCTCTCACACGCACACGCGCGCGCACACACACACACACACACACACACACACACACACACACACGGGTGCCGGGCGCTGTCCGAGGTGCTGAGAAAGGACACAGCCCGGCGTTTGGTACCTGCTCTTAAGCACCTGTGTGCCAGGCACAGCGAAGCCCAATGCAAGTCACAGGTGTGGACCCACGTCCACACCTGGGCGTGAAGAGGGAGGCCTCCTTCCTTCGCGGTCACAGCTGCCAGGAGAAGCCCCGCCCGTGCCCCCTCCCCTGCCACCTCAAGAACATGCGTGTCCCAGACGCCGTGATGACCCTGCCTCCCAGCCCTCGACGGGGCACACGTGGCCCCCTGGTCTTCCCTGACCCCTGCGCCCACTCACTCCTCGCTGTCTAGCCTGCCTGGGGCCTGCTGCCCGGCACACCACGCTCTTCAGCAACGCGGTCCTTTCCCTGCTGAAGGTTCCACATGCTGGTGACTCCCAGGCGCGGGTGCCCAGCCCAGGCCTCGCTCCTCGTTTCCAGACCGACCACCCGACGGCCTGGTACACATCTCGGCTGAACACGGACACCCAGGGCACCGGCTCTTGCTGGCCCTCCCCCTTCCGTGCCTGCCCAGCACTGCCCATCTCATGTCTCTGGGGAGCACGCTTCTCCCCGTCCTCACGCTCTGCTCCGTCCTGCCCCGGGCAAGCTGCGTCTCCTGCCAGATCACAGCCACGGCCTTCTGAGGCCCCTCTCCCGTCCACCTCCGTGTGGCAGTGACAGTGGGCTCTCAACGTGCCACCACCCCGCCTAAGCCCCTGAAACTCTTCCTCTCGTCCTTACTTTGCTCCTCTGCCGTCCGGCCCCGCTCACCCTCCCCCCTTGACCTGCCACCGTCCCCTCCAACCACGCCACGGCCGTCCAGACATCACTGCAGTTTCCTCCCGACGGGCTCCCCACGGCTTCCCTCCCTCCCGGACCCCCCTGGGCTGACGCCTCGACACCCCTTAGGCCTCCGGTCTTCTCCGGGAGGCATCCTTTGGCCTTCCGGGTGGAGGCCGGGTAATGCTCACCTGCGTTCACACCCCCAGGCTCTTCCAGCCGCAGGAGCCACTGCAGCTCTGCAGCTGCCGTTTACACAGCCGCCTGACCTGCAGCCTGCAGTTCAGGTGAGGGCAGGGGCCACTGCTGACTTACCCACGGGGCACGCGGTAATTATTCATTAAACGTTCGCCTGGACGACTGGGTAAGTGAATGAGCCGTCCAGGGAGTGGGAGGGTCAAGGTGGAGAGTGAGCAAGGCCAGCATCAAAGCACACGGGGGGCCGTGAGAGAGCAAGGGCCTGGCCCGACGGGGACGAGGCGGGGACCTGGCCTGGCGCGCGGGGCACCAGCAGGCGCACATCCCAGGAGTAGGCGCTGTGGTCGGCCGGCCCGCCAGGGCCTGGGAGGACAAGGGCCTGCCCTAGCCGCTGCGACGTGGGGAAAGGACAGGGCCATGCAGCAGCAAGGGGACAGCATCTCCAGGCCCGGGACACCGCAGAGGGAGGGCCGTCCAAGATGGCGCCCTGGGTCTCGGGTGATGAGGCCGCCGCCCCGGGCACGGGGGCCAGAAGACAGACAGGTGCTGGGGGCACAGAGCTCTCGGCCGTCCCGGGTCTGAGGGGACGTGGTGAGCCGGGAAGAAGCTGAGAAAGAGGAGCAGACGCGGGGACCCCTCCTCTGACGCGGGGACCCCTCCTCTGACGCGGGACTCGGGCACAAGGAATGTCTCAGAGCACATTAATAAGTGAACTGCTTGGCTTTCTGTAAACTGTGAAAGAACATGCCCCAAATTTCAAAGCCCCAAGTCTGAAGGTCGCTCTCCATGCATGGTCTGTCCATTCGCAGTGGGAAAGGAGTCAATGGGGCAGATGTGACTGGTGTCGGGGCTTTAAGGAGATGCGAAGCTCTCGGAAGCCCCCGTTTAGGTCCCTGCCGTGCGAGAGATCTGCCCTGCAGGGGAGAACGAATCTTGCCACCACTCCTGACTCTGTTTCTAGAAGGAAAGCGAAGTCTTCAAGGAAGCCTCACGTTTTCTCGCCTTGGGCGTTTGTATTTTAAAAAGTCCTTACAGAGCCGCCTGTGTCCTCACCCGCACCTGGATGCAGTGAAGCCTGGCCCACGAGGGATGGAGTCGGGACACTGTGCCAGTGCTGGTATTCCATTAGCTTGTAACAGCCAGGGGTCAGCTGTACCCGGCGGGTACCAGGGCCCAGCCCCAGAGGAAGACTGAGCTATAGATGTCCTCCTCAGCACCTGCCTTACTTTGCTGAGAAAATAGAGTTTCGATTGGGCTAGGGATTTATTTTATGTGATCATCCCTTAAGTTGTTTGTAATGAACACTGCAAAGGAAAGCAACCCATGAAAGCCAAGCCATGGGGACCCCAGGCCCTTTCTTTACATCCGCCCATGGCAGCTTCTCATCAGAAAGCTCCAGTGCAGCCGGAACAAGGCGGCCAGAGCTCCGGGAGCAGGTCAGCGCCGCTTCAGCAGAAGGCGAGGGGGTGTGAGTGGAGAGAAAGCCGGGGCGGGAGGGTGCTGGCTGGCAGACAAGCTCAAAGCTCTATTTCGAGTAAACAATCCGCCAACCTTACATGCAGGTGCTTCGACAGATTTCTCACAGTGGTTCATCAAAAAAAAAAAAAAGTGTTTTGAAAGTCTGTTTTTGATGATTTTGAGATTTGTCAATCCCATCTGCTTCCCACACACCTGGAGCCCGCGAGGCCCCATGATGAGCTTCGTGCCTGGACAGAGTCCACTCGGGGCCAGACTGTGACTGCCCCCCTACCTGCCCCTCGACTGGGGGTGGGGGGTTGAGGCAGGGAGGACCCGTCTCTGCCGGAAGAGGGCGCTGGGCCTCTCCCGGGCCCCCGCAGGTCCGCGGGCGCCTCTAAACCTCAGCAAATGGCATTATAAGCCTTGGCTTTAGGATCCATGGGGTCAAAGTTCTCTCGTTTCTGCTGTCCCCCAGGGCCTGGCGCAGAGTCTGACAGGTAACAGGGTGGGGTTTATGGGAGGTTTACTGAGCGTGGGGCCTGAGAAGGTGGCTGGGGAACAGACCCGGTGAGAGGACGCCACGGCAGAGGGATGGGGAGGGAAACAGGAAGGGGGGACGGCAGCCAGGATGGATATGAGAGCGGCCAAGGCCCCTTGCGATGCGCTGGAGGGCGAGGGTGTGAAAGAATTGGCAACAATGGACAGAGGGGTGGAGGTCAGGGAGAGGGACACAGGGACAGGGACGGGGGCGTGGACAGCAGGGGGAGGGCACGGGGATGGGGGCTCCCCACACCATGGACTTCACCCTCCAGACGAAGGTCCAGGAGGCAGGTGCTTTCTCAGAGCGGGTGGCAACCTCCTCTCCACTCCGTGGAAAGATCCGAAAGGGTCAGGGGACTGCCTGCAGGGAAATGACCCTTGGGTGCTCAGCCAGGAGCGGGCCGAAGGCCAGCAGGGAGGTGGGTCCTGGCGCAGTGAGGGGAGGGCTGGGCAGATGGAAAATGGAAGCGGGGAGCACAGATGCTCCAAGCCAGGCTTGTGGAGGGAGCCCGGGCGGCTGAGGGCCGGGGGGCGGGTACTTCGGGGGAGGTGGGGAGGCCACGTGGGCAGAGGGAGCAGGAGAGAGGCTCCCGCAGGGGAGGCCGAGGGGGAGGGCGGGGCCCCTGCAGGGGACCTGGAGAAGGAGGGAGGCTGCAGCGCCGTGGCCCGAGGGTGGCCTGCAGGGGGGTCACCCGCAAGCTGCGCCTGGTCCTGAGGCCGCCAGGCCTGCTCCGGGCCCTACGGCAGGCAGCCTCTGAGTGGGTAAGTACATCCGGGGACGCAGAGGAGGTGGAGGCCCCGGGAGCGGCGACAGAAGGGCAGAGGGTCCTCGTCGTCCAGGAGGAAAGCGGGTTGTGACAAAGCTGAGAGCATGATCACCGAGGAGAAAAGGAGAGCAGCCACGGGAAGGCGCGCTCAGTGGACAGAAGCTCAGTCCTCGCTTTCTTCCAGCACTTTCCTTTCAACTCCAAAACTACAGGACGGTTTCGAGAACAGTGTAAGACACTCCACGTGCCCTTCGCCTGGACATCAACAGTCGGCGGGCCGTGGAAATAGAGGCAGAGGCCGCCTGTCCTTCTGCTGACCCACCGCGGGCCGTCGGGCTGCCGGACCCAGCCGGCAGACGTGTCAGCGCGATGGTCTCCCCGGAACCCCGGGGAAACTGTCCACCGTGGCGCTTTGAGGGCGGGGCTTAGCAACGGTATCTGCCGTATCTGCTGCGTCCTACAGATGAATTCAGTACCCGTACCCGCTGTGTGTTACGTGTGAACTTAGTAACTGTGTGTGGTCCTGTTGACCTGTATTTAAGTTTCCTCCGTTGTTCCAGTAACGCCACTCGTGGCCTTTTTGGTCTGATTTGGGTCCAGCTACAGGTGAAAATTTGTCTTCAGGTGTCCCGTACGAGGCTGACATTTCGGGAGAGTGCACGTACTCTGTAAAGTGCCCCAGAGGTGGAGGAGGGCTGTCCCCTCAGGAGAGATGTGGGCGGTGCCCCCGCGGGGCCCTCGGGCCGGGCGTGTGTCCGTCGGCGTGGAGCCGGGCCATCGGGGTTGGGGTGGTGTGAACGTGTTGCCTGTGGACGTCAGCGCGAGGTCTGTGGGCTGTGCTCTACTTCTTTCCATGAATGACGGGCGTAAGGGTTCAAGGGCCGGATGCGCAAGCCTCAGAGGTTTCCACGTGCGTCCTCTGCCCCGTGTGGCGGGGCTCCTGCCCCCAGCCCGGGCACACCCGCCCTCGCCTCCCAGGTCGGCCTGGGTGAGGAGTGTCCCCTCCCTTCCCCCTGCAGCTTCACGGTCAGGGATCCCAGGGGCACGACCCCCATCCCTGCAGCCCGTCCTGGCAAGGCCTGGCAGGATGCAACACCTCTCGGCAGGGGGGGAACTCCACACTGGGGGGGGGGAGCGTCTGGGGGGTGGTCGGGAGGAGCTGCGAGGGCCCAGCTGGGAGGGCTGTCCCCACGTGGCGGCCTCCCTGTGACGCCGAGGGGCCTGCCACACACCCGCCAGGGGTCTTCTCTCAGCAGTGACACCGGTGTGTGTGCAGCCAGTCTCCTTGGGCCACGGCCACAGACAGAGGTCTGTTTCTCTCCCTGTCCGTCTGTGAAACGCAGCTCTGCACCCACAGGCCGGGCCGGTCACAGCAGATCTGGCTCCGTGAGAGGAAGCGAGGCTCACCGCGGGCAAGTGCGACAGCGGAAACGTCAGAGGTGATGCAGCAGCAGACGGGACAAATGGATCGGCTCTTCGTCTCCCAAAGGCCTTCAGGATCTTGGGAGCGCCCTCTCATCAATTAAACGAGAACGGACGTAACCCGTGTTCATAACAAGAAGCTTCTAAGAGCCAGACTGGAGTTCAGGGCCCAAACCTAACCGGTGAGCAGGCCAGCATTTAAAGGTCACTGGACACACTCACAATTAGACACCCAAGCAAACGAGGCCCAGTTTTCATATTCACAAGGAGGCTGAACAAGCCGGGAAGCACGTAAGGAACGGCTGCAATCCCGGTGCACGCTGGCCAGGGCTGCAGGGAGCTGGCTCGGGGGCCGTCGGGGTACGAGCCCCCCAAGATGAAGGGCAGAAATGTCAGTGCTGGCGGTACTAGATACGACTGTCAGCTCCCTGCACATCCCAGGAGAACAGCGTACAAACACTTCAGTCAACTGTCGTCTGCTGTGACAAGTCAATCACAGAATAAAATCCAGGGGACCAGCCAGCTGCTAGATCACTCTGTGACGAATGTACCACACGTGAACAGGTGTTTCCCGTCTTCCTAAAACCTCCTACCCGTCACTCCGTTAATGACGTAGTACAATTAAGAAGCCGGTCGGTATTAGAAAGGTGACGTGAAGTGCCCTTGACGCTTTGACACCTGGTGGTGCCCCACCCGCCCACCCTGATCAGGTGCCTTTCCTGCCCGAGTGGGGGGCTGGCTTCAGCGGCCCCTCCCACTCCGGACACCGCCCTGTGCTGTCTGGTAGGAAAGCCCGCGCAGCCAAGGGGGCTCTCGGGCGGGGGCTGGTGAGCCTGTGTCCCAGCGCCTGGTGGGCAGCAGGGGCCTGGGCTTGGCCTGCCCTGAGCGTCTGGCCTCATCCCTGGAGAGGGCGGGGGGCGGGGCCCCGGGCGGGGCCCCCCCCTCACCTCTCCACCTTGCACCTGCCGGGCACATCCCACCTGCTGGGCACCTAGACACATGACCCTTCCCTCCTCCCTAGGCCCCTCCCCTCCCTGACCCTTCCATCCCCCAGGGAAGCAGACAGAGGCCTAAGCGCATCTGACAAGTGGAGCACAGGTGACCCACCCGAAAAGGGGAAATGACGGGTGAGCTTTCACGGGAAGTAGACACATCCATAATCAGGTCTCGCTGCCCCCAATCTGCCAGCGTTCTCACGTTTCCTTCAGAAAATCCCCAAAGTTGCCTCCTATCACCTCATCCTCTTATTTTTTTTAACAGCTTTATTGAGATGTAATTCACATAGCATAAAATTCACGCCCTTTAAATTGTATAACACAGTGGTTTTCAGTATATTTACAGAGTTATGCAACCGTCACTATAACCTGCTTTTGGAACGTTTCCACGCTCTCATAAAGAAACGTCGCACCCCCAGCCCCTGGTGACCACCAACCTACTTTCTGTCTATGGATCTGCCTGTTCTGGACGTTTCACGTGAATGGGATCACGCACCATGTGTTTAGTCTTTTGTGCCTGGCTTTTTTCACTCAGCATCACGTTTTCGGGGTTTACCCACGTGTAGCCTGGGTCAGTGCTTCTTTCCTCTTTGTGGCCGAGCAACGTCCCATCGTACGGACGTGCCACGCGCTGTTTACCACGCACCGTGCGATGGGCACGTGGCTGCCCCCGGCCCACCCAGCCGGAGCAGCGCTGCTGTGAGGCCCTCGCCCTGAGTTCTCCCGGACAGATGCCCCCGAGCTGCCAGGCAACGTGGTCGCTCCGTGTTTAACCTTCGGAGGAACCGCTGGACCACGTTCCGAAGTGGCTCGTCTCCTTCTCTGACAGAAGGAGGCTTCACTTCGAATGTGAGCGTTTGAAACAAGCCACTCAGAATTGCTTCTCCCCTGTTTCCATGACCAGCAGGGCCACGCTAACCTTGCCGCAGCTTCCTGTTGAAAGGGGGCCGGGAGTGACCGTCAGACCTTGGAGGGATGCAGACCTCTGGGCGGGAGCCCTTCCGACGAGGCTGCTGCAACAGGCGGGCAGGGCACGAGTGCCAGGGGGCTCGGAGCCCGTGCTTTGGGGGCCCCGTGCCTCCGCTGGGGACTCTCTGCTGCAGGTCTGCTTAAGAGGGTTAAGTGACCCCAGAGAACCGTGCGGGGCAAGTAGAATAAAGCGCCCGGGAAAGAGACGCTTCGCACGCACAGCCGCTCCGACCGCACGCACAGCCCGCCCCGGCCGCACGCACAGCCGCTCCGGCCGCACGCACAGCCCGCCCCGGCCGCACGCACAGCCGCTCCGACCGCACGCACAGCCCGCCCCGGCCGCACGCACAGCCGCTCCGGCCGCACGCACAGCCCGCCCCGGCCGCACGCACAGCCGCTCCGGCCGCACGCACAGCCCGCCCCGGCCGCACGCACAGCCGCTCCGGCCGCACGCACAGCCCGCCCCGGTCGCACGCACAGCCGCTCCGGCCGCACGCACAGCCCGCCCCGGCCGCACCCCAGCCCCCGGCCCCGCCGCCCGCCCCCCGCGGCCCGGGTCTCACCTTGCTGAGGTGCAGCTGCGGCTGCTGGAACTGCTGCTTGTGCTTCTCCAGGAACTGCTGGTGCTGCTGCTGGACCACCAGGTGCTGCAGCGCCTGCGCGCTCTGGGGCAGCGGCGCCGACTGCGTGCGGCCCAGCGGGCGGTGCTGCCGCAGCTTGTGCACCGACGGGGACACGCGCTCCGCCCCCACCAGGGGCTGCGCGTGCAGGGGCAGCGCTCCCAGGCCTGCAAGATAGCGGTCTGAAGAGAACACAGGGGGAGAGGCGGCAGAGGGGAGGGGAGAGGGCCGCTGAGTGACTGACGGAGGCCGGCCGGCCCGGCACCGCCTCCCTGCAGCCCGCCGGGCCTGCTCTAAGCTTGGGCTTCAGGGCAGAGGCCTTCCATCATCCGCTCCCCGGACACCCAGGTCCAGGCCGTAAACGAGAGTAGCCCCGGCACGAACGCACTCAGAGGGGCCCAGGTCCGGCTGAGGAAGGGGCCAGGGTTCTGGTGCCTCCAGAGCGTCCTGGAAGAGCATGCCGCGCCCCGACAGCCCCCAGAACCGGGGTGTGAGGATCAGTGGTCCCTAGGGATCAAACCATCTTAAAGTTCTCTTAGAGCACAGATTTTATACACAAAGAGGGCATGAACACTTTAAAAAATCCTGATGCACATCGCCAAAATCTCTTTCTATGAACTTCTGGAAAGGTTTTGCTACCAGCTGCATAGGAAAAGGGCAGCTTGGCCGCACCCGTGCCTGGACTAAGTTTTTAAATTAAGAATCTATGTTGACGGGACAGGGTCTTGTTTGAATCTGTGTTTGAATCTTGTTTTAAAATGCAACCTCCTCATGCAAAACCCAGGAAGGTAAACGTTTTTCCTTCTGTATTCCTTTGTATTCCAACCATCAGTGTTTTTTTTTTAATGAGTTTTGATTGATATTTATTTATTTATTTATTTTTGGCTGCGTTGGGTCTTTGTTGCTGTGCGCGGGCTTTCTCTAGTTGCGGCGAGCGGGGGTTACTCTTCATTGCGGTGCGCGGGCTTCTCATTGCGGTGGCTTCTCTTGTTGCAGAGCACGGGCTCTAGGGCACGCGGGCTTCAGCAGTTGTGGCGCACGCGCTCAGTAGTTGTGGCTCACGGGCTCCAGAGTGCAGGCTCAGTAGTTGTGGCGCACGGGCTTAGTTGCCCCGCAGCATGTGGGATCTTCCCGGACCAGGGCTCGAACCCGTGTCCCCTGCATTGGCAGGCGGATTCTTAACCACTTTGCCACCAGGGAAGTCCCAGTATTTTTTCTTTTACAAATTGTTGGTTTAGATAGTTTACCATTTTTCCCCGGTTCCATGGGCAAAAGGGTATAACAAACCCATCCCAGGCCACCTGAGTGTCTGTTCCCTGGCACCTGAACAACATCTAAACATCACTCAGGCAGACTATGACCCCAGGTCACAGTGTCTGACCAGGAGAAACAGCAGGTGAACTGACATGCCAGCTCTCGGCTGCCCAGAGAGGCTGGCTCCTGCGACGGGGCACCTGCCCGAGGTGGCCCTGCTGACAGGTGGGTGGCTCCTGCCCTCCCCCAGGGTCTGCAAAGCCAGCGGGGCTGTGTTGCCATGTTTAGTCGAGCCTGAGACCCCTGGTGGGTACGGACTCTCAGTCTTTTCCTGGTCCCTTTGTGGGGGCTATTTCTGAATTAAAAATACTACTTTGTGCCAACAGGAAAAAAACCCTCAACCCTAGCAAAACTGTCCCTTGTTACCTTTTCAAAAAGGTAATCAATCACAGTTTCCTAAGCCACCATCTCTTTTTATCCAAACCAGTAGTTTTCTGGAAAGGTAAGTTATCTTAAACTTTACTGTCTGCTTGGCTACTAAATTAAACTGAATAACTCAAAATGTGTTAGAGATAGAATAGAATCATTCTCTCCCCAGCTTTCTAGAAAAGTTTTAAAAAAAGAATGGCATCATCGTAAAGAAGGTCTTTCAGAATTCATCAATTGTTGATGTAGGTGTGATGGGGGATTAAACCATTTCATGGAGGGGATAAGGACGTCAGCCCAAAACGCTACATTTATGGGATTAAAAGGCTACTTAGTTACTGAAAAGCTCCCTTCTTGGAAAACATCCCTTGTTGTTTTTAAAGTTTCTGTGGACCCCCAAGGATGAGGGCGTAACAGGTGATGGGACAGCAGAGCCCTGCGCTGGGGTCATCTGGGCCGACCCCGCATCATATCCCGCAGAGAAGCTTCTCTCATTTCTAGAGGAGGGAATACTAATTCCATGGTGATCTGACGTCCGGCTGGACACAGGCTCAGGAACAAGGAGCTCAGGCGGGCCGGCGAGGCTGGGACTCCGGTTCCTGCCACCGCTGCGGGTTCTCCAGGGCTCCCCTCCCTCTGATCTGGGCCTCCAGTAGCTCGACGACGGCGCAGACACCTGCCTTCACCGGGCGACGCCTCCCAGAGGACACAGGCCGCGGTTCCCGCGGGGGCGCGGGCGTGCGCTGACGGTGGAGAGGCCTTACACACCCCGACGCCGGCGATGCTTGGGTTTGACACAGAGCTGCCCGGGGCGCAGGCCTTTCGGGCTGGACCCCAGTTTTGTTCTGCCCCCAGACCTCACCTCTCACCCCCATCCCACTCACCCCAAACTTGACTCTAGTGCCTCTGGAGGGTAAAACTGTGGGGCTACCACGCTCGGGGACAAGTGTAGTGTCAGCGTCACTGAAAACTGGACGTCCTGACCTTCCAGTAGCGAACCCATCAGCGGGCAGGTAGTTTCCGGTTCAGAACCTAAAGATGACCCCTTAGATCATTAACAGGAGTTTTTGACGATAACTCAAAAGCAGCTGGTGTTCAGTATATGTTGTAAAACTTTCAAGCATGAGGGCACAGTTAATTAGGATCAAATTCTGTGCTGGGTGACCAGCGGCCTGCAGAGGTCCGCTGGGTTGGGCGGGGGGAGGGCCCAGCCTGCCCCTCCCACAGGGACCTGCTTCTGAGTATTTGTGAAACGATGCGGTTCTAGCTCTGACACTGTCTGTCTGTCCACAGTGACCACCAGCAAGCAGGCGGGTCCGTGGGTCGACCACTGGGGAACCTCCGGGAACCTGCCAGAGGCAAACCTGCAATGAATGACCCTTCCTGACTCTGCTCAGACACCCCTCCTGGCACATGGCTCCATCGCAGAAATGTCTACTGTGTACCTTCCAGCATCAAACACCGCGGGGGTGCCCACGGGGGGTGGCAAGGTTGTGGGGAAAGCCCAGCGTCTGTTCTCCGGGGGGACGGAAGCATGCCCAGAAACTGCCTGCACAGAGAGCCCGGGAGGAGGGCCGGGGGCACCTGAGCGGGGCCTGACGCAGAGAAAGGGCTCTGAGAAAAGGGCGGTGGGTCCAGAAGGCGCCGTGCGGGCCTTGCCAGTGCTGAGCGAGCAGCATCCCGTGTGCTGCGCGGGAGGAGAGAGGGAGGCCCACGCAGGCTGCTTCCACGCTGAGAGCTGGGGCTAAGCGCCACGCCGGGGCTGAGAGCTTCCTGGGCTGACGGAGTGTTCCACGTTCCTGCTGCCCCACAGCCAGGGGCCACATGAGCATCCGATGAGTCACACGTGGGACTCCCCGTCAAATCTTTCCCTCTGCTTTTAGCTTTCAATGTGGATGGCCACACTGGCACAGCTCTGGACCCTGGCAGGGCTTCCCGGGCCTTCCTACGAGTGTAGGGTGACTCCAGAGATCCCAGGATCAGGGAGGGGGCAGGGAATGGCCCACGAGACCCCCAGGAAGGACAGACAGGCCAGCAGGGAGGTGAGGGAGAGAATGAGGTTGAAGGTTAAAAACGATAAATGACCAAGAGTCACCACCGCAACCAGAGCACCTCACAGCTGAGGAGGGAGCGAGGTCAGGGCCGCCCCGCTGATACTCAGGGCTCAGTAGACCCCTGCAAAACCCAGGGAGGAAGCTGAACACCCCGCTGGATGGGGCCTGGACCTGGGGTGATGACCCTACGGCAGGGCCCCCTCATTTCATGGTGAGCCCCACGCACTCCGTCACTCGGAAAGTAACACTTTTACACTGTTGTTGCTAGGCAAATTTCATAGCAAATCTCCTATTTTTTTCTAAATATAACCACCCCTTAGATGGGGCACATTAACAAAAATGTTGCTGCTAATAGAAACCCGCTGCCCACCAGAGCCAACCCTGGGCTTCCATCACGTGTCCGACGACCCAAAGGGCAGACCCATCAGGGGGGCCGTCAGCCTGCTCTCGGGAAATTAACCAGCAGGTGTGTCTGACACTCCTGCTTCCACGCACCGGGCTCTGCGAGTGGACTCGGTCTATCCGGCCACAGCCTGGCATGCGAGGAGCAAGTCCAGAAGTTCTGGGGGGGGACAAGCCACCCCGACGGCCCTCCCGGGGAGCCCACGACGGCCCGACGCGGCCCGCAGCGTGCTCACCTGTGACGAGGGGCGTCTGCGCGGGCGGCTGCTCCAGGAGGACCACGTGCTGCAGAAGGGAGCTGGGAGCCGCCCCCGAGTCGCGTTCCAGGGGTGCGGTGCCCAGGTAGGGGGTGAGGTGGGTGCCGGGGAAGAGGGAGATGCGTTGCTGGAGGGCCGGGAGGGCCAGTCTCTCGGCCTCCTGCTGGCTGGCCGCCCCCTGGAGAGGCACAACCGGGCTCCCGGAGTCAGGGGCCTGGGACAGCCGCCCCGCGCCACTGCCACCCAGACCCGTGGGCGCCCACTTACTGCGGAGGGGCCGGTGGCGGGAAGTCCCAGCGTGATGTTGGGCAGGGATGGTGACGTGTATAGGGGCAGCGGGCCCACCGAGCCTTCTCGCGTCACGAGTCTGTGCGCCAGGCTGGTCTGGGGACAGAGCACACAGGGCCATCACACAGGCTCTGCACCGCCAAGCCTGGGTGACACTCGCCAAGGGAAACGACCACAGAAAACACTTTGGGGCAGACCACGCCCAGTTCTGAGATCCCCGGTACAGAAATCTATTAACGAGGACAGCACGGGGGCGAACACGGCATTCAAAGCAGGCCACAAGCACTACAGCCTGATTCACAATCCTTCACTCTCTTGTTTTGTTCTTATTCAATTCACTCATCATTGTAAACTATCAGAATAAAATCTAGGACAATATATTTAAAAATATATTCTTAGAGTCGGGAATGTCTTTCCAAACGTAACATGAGAGGTAGAAACCAGAGAAGAAAGTATTGATTAAAAAAGAAATCCCCTCACATAAAAGGCAAATAATGGTGACAACAAGGTTGGCAACGTATAGTAGAGACAAAGACCAATATATAAAGAGCATGCAAATCAAACAAAAATTAGTGAGAAATGACAAAGAAGAACCAGTATGGAGAAAAAAAATACTCAACATCATCAGTAATCTAAAAACATATCTAAAAATCTAAAAACATTTAAAAACCTATCCAGTTGGCAAACATTTTCAAAAATGACTATAGCACCTTGACCCAGAGAAACAGAAACACACTGCTGGCTGGATCATAAATCGGCATGCTCCTTCTGCAGGACAATTTGGCAATCCATGTCAAAAGCCTTAAAACCGGATCTAACCTTAAATCCTAAAATCCCACTCCACCCTCAGGATGCACTCTTAGGAGATAAAGCTGGATGCACACAGACCTGGCCACAGGAGCGCTCTCTCCACGCTGTGCTACAGCGTGTCAGAGGATAAATCCATGAGGGCGTGTTTACACATGGGGACGTTCAGGTTGGAAAAATCTTGTTGATGACTTGGGAACTTATTTTTCACGTGTGGTTAAGTACCAGTCCCCGAGGACTTGAATTGCTGTCGTATTTCACATCTTTTTGCTTCTAGAATGAAGGTTCTTTGCTAAAAGGACACTGTCCTATTCACACTGTATCCTCCCTCACTAGATGCCCAGTGACCTGTGCGGGACCAAGGGCACAGGAAGAAGAGGACGAGAAGGTGGTTGCCGTGACGCCAGCTGGTGGTGTCATGGAAAATAACACTAGTGCTGGACATACAACCAATTCTCTCCTAGTTCTTCTCACAACAGACTACATAATTAAGGATGAGAAACATTTTGGGTGCTTTAAAATTTCATTTGCAAGGTTAAAGAACAATATGAGCTGAAAGTTGTCACAAGTTATTGTAAACAAGCCCCGGCTGGAAAGTCCATCAGAGGACTGGGCGATTACCACCCCAGGGCGTGTGCGCAGGTATTCGGTGCTTTGCAGAATTTCCTAGGTGGCTTCATGGTGTCATACTTGGTGTTGCTTGGAAACACACACGCACGTGATAAACTCCGTCCTCATGCTCTAAGGGCAGAGCAGGAAGGACCGGCGTTCTTCACCTGGGAGGGAAGTTAGTGCATCTTCCCCAGAGACATGGCTGCGGCCACCTTTAGTTCGTTCACATATTCAACTGTACAGTAATGATTAAAGGGCTACTTTAAAAAGTAGTCCTTTTTCTAGATAAAAAAAAAAAATCAGCAAGCTATGATTTAGAGAAAGTGATTGAGATTGCCAAGGAAAGCACGATTTTGTTCCTGGATTTGTCCAGGAACAAAATAAGCAAACATTTAATGTTTGAAAGTTGTCATTTCCTCGTTATAACCAAGGCTTTTTTTTTCTTTTTTTTTTTACCTGATTTATTTTTAGAACTAAAGCGGCCTTCTGGGAATTGTCTGGTATGTTGATTTGCCCGCATTTCCGGTGCCGGCCATCTCCATCTGCCCTAGACGTGCTCCTCAGCTGCCCAGCTGCCCAGAAAGGCCAGGGCCGGGGCAGCGCGCCCTCTGCACGCCCCCGAATCACACTTGGCTTTCGGCATCGGCCGAATGTCCTCCCCTGGGGAGAGGCTGTCCACGGGTCCGGGGAGCCCTGCTTCCTCCATGTAAGCGGGGCGGGGGAGGTGTGGAGGTTGCTGAGCGCCCCTCAGTCAAGCAGGGAAAGGGGGTGCCGGGCCGGTGGGCCTCGCTCCCGCATGAGCACCCCGCCTCACCTCTGGACTGGAGGAGGAACTCTCAGAGGACTGTCCCATTCTAACTGTACTTGAAATCCACAAAGGACACCCAACTGTGATCAGATTTTCAAAGACTACCCCCACGATCACAATGAATATCTAACGTAAAACATGAAAACTGCACTCTTTACGTTTCTTGTGAATCCTCTGACGTCTACTAATCTGCAGTAGCTTAATTTACATTAACGTGTGATTTGTAAAAATTAACACATAATTTAAACTGGCATCCACCCAAATAAGGCATCTCTACAACATGAACCATTAGGTACATAACTGCCCGTTTTAAATAAAATCAGGATCTATGACAGCTACTGACAAGCCACATCCAGCACTCACATCTCATTCCAGGTAGCAATTTCTAGGCCAAGCTCTAAGGCTAATTACAGGTAGACCTCAGCTATGAACTCAGTCTCACAGAGAAGCATTGTTAAAACTTTTAATAATGTAAACAAGTATTTAAACCGGTAGGTTGAAATGCACAGGTAATAAAAGGAGTAGACATATAAAGGAAAAGAATAAAAGAAAATGGGGATTCGGCAAGCCAGAGGCAGTAGTACAAAATCATTTCTAGCAGTCATCTTAGTTTCTAAAAATCTGCCTATACCTTAAGCGTCTAGAAATTGGAAATGAAAATGGAGTGGACAGGTGTGCCTGTGTCCTCCAACTAAGACTTGTCAACCCTCTGGAAGGGCAGGACTCATTTCTAAATATTTAAGGAGGAAAGTAAATACCAGTATTTGATAAATTATAGCCTCCTGTAAGTTGGAAGGAACGTAAAAAACCTCATGAGAACCTTGCAGTCAGGAGGCCCGTCTGAGCAGGAAGTACACGGCACCGCTGGCTCAGTCCAGGGAAACGAGGTGTGCAGCCGGCTCCCCAGCGGTCGCCCCCGCCCTCGGGCCCCTGATACCGGTCGGCACCCGCCCATCCCAGTGGGCACGGGAGAGACGACTGGAAGCAGGCCCTTGGGGGGGAGGGTGCCTGGCACAGGGCTGGCACGAGGCAGGAGCTCCAGAGACACTTGTGGGATGAGCCGGGGGAGAGAAAGTGAATAAGGAGGGAGATGAACGCATGGAGCGAAGGTTCTGGAACCTCCGGCCCCGAACGTGGCCCTGACCGAGGTCTGGTCAAGGGCACGACCTGCAGCCAGCCTTGGGGCCCCCTCCACCTGGCCGGAGCAGCCCCCCAGAGAGAGCTCTCCCGGAACTCTCTCTGCACCCACATCCCTCTCAACCTGTAGCACACCTGGGGTCTGACCGGCAGAGGTGAGGGTTGCTGACCCCTGTGGTCAGAGGCTCCTGGTTCCTGAGATGCTGCTGAAACGCTGCCCCTGACAGTCAAGATTGAAGGGCAGCTGGAAACTGCTCTTTGGAGCCAAAAGACCAGACGTGGGCAGGAGCGCTGGGCACTGACCTCGGTCGGGATGCTGGGGACAGCGGGCGCGATCCCATTCTCCGCGCTGGCGTTCCCAGAGTTGTTGTTGGGCGAGCTGGGTGCGGAGCCCGGGGCGCTGCTGCAGGCTGAGTCTGGGGGTGGGAGAGACACCTGTGAGCCTGACTTGGGTCAGGCAAGGACACAGCTTCCGAGGCCCTGAGCTGCGCTGGCCGCCCGTCCTCAAAGCTGCACTTCTGCTTCGAGCTGGCTGACGGCAGAAGTCCCAGCAAGAAAGAACAGGACCACGGTCCCCAAACAAGGGCCATGGAGCTAATTCCCTGCTCTCAGTTTTGCTAGCGACCCCTTGTGAGCGTCGCAAGCCTGTGGCTCACCGGGGCCCCACTGGCACCTTCTAAGCTGTGCACATTCTCAACTTTATTCCCCTTTCGAAAAGTCTCATCAAGATGATCGTAAACCCCAGAAAGAGACCCTGAACACTTATTGATATTCTAACAACAAAAGGCAAGAAAACACAGAGGCCAAATGACTGTGAACAGGGGAAGGTCAGATCCACTGTGCTTGCTTACAGAGCCCCCTCGGTCAACGTGTGCTTTGAGCTAATCCTTGCATTTTCCAAACATTGAGGGAACAGCACAGCTGGTGGCTTCTGTCATTGATCAGGGTTATCTGAAAACTCACCCCAAGATACTCTCCAAGTAGCTGTGGCGGGGGGAGTGGCCCCAGCCACGCATCGGGGCTGGGACTGAGGCGGCCGTGTGTCCCAGCCGGGTCGGCCCCTCAGTTCCAAAGGAGCCGCCGTTGCTGTGTGTGCAAACACGCGACGTAATGGAGGGTCTTGTCTGGCTGAACGGCGTTTATCAATGGCAGCCTCTGGTTAAAACCTTCCAGAAGGAGCCAGCCTGAGCCATTTGCCTTTCCCTCCTGAGTACTCACCGACCACGGGCACTGACGACTTAAGACTCTGCCCTGATCTGGGCTCCCAGGCTCGAGGAGGGGAGGCCTGGGCCACCTCCCTAAGCTGGCGCCCCGACGGTGCTCAGCAGGCCACCCTTCAGCGCACGAGACCACGGAGCTGCCCGCGGGGCCTGGCGGACTCTGAAACCTGGTTCCAGCTGAACTCGGGGTGACAGTGAGGAGGCTGAGGGTGCTGGTGTGGACGGCAGTGCCCATCCCCCAGCGCCCAACCCCACAGGCCCGGCTCACTCGGGGAAGGAGACCTGACCCCAAGGGCACATGCAGACCTCAACCGAGGGGACCGTGAGCGCTCTCATCCTCTCCACCGAGCAGCGGTCCCCCTGGGGACACCCTGGCAGCAAGTGGCTCTCTCCACTCGAGGGCCCGCCCCGCCCTCCGGGGCACTGATGGTGAACTCAGGCCCCGGCTCCCCTCCCTCCTCCCACCAGATCCAGAGCCTGGTCTCCGCCCAGTGAAGTCACATTCACATGCGCCCCCCTGACCGGGGGCGGTTGGGAAGGCCACCTGGGCTGGCAGGTGTCACACTTCACGCGTGAAGACAGGGCTTGCTTCCCCGACCCCCATGGCAGCCATCCCCCTGCCTCGGACGCCCACGTGGTGAGCCCCTCCCATCTTCCTTTAAGCGGGCCTGTCTCAGCAGCATCGGCAGATAAATTCTCCCAGGCGTGCGTGGGAAAGCACGACAACTTTCGGGGGCAATAAAAAAATATATATCTCTCCCAACTTTTCACCCGTTTTCAACTCAATAATGTTGATTATTTTTTCATTCCACTTCAAGGAATCTGGTCTAAGAAAACAAATATAAATGCGTAATCGTCACGGTATTATTTGTATCAGCACGATGGAATACCATTAAAGGTGCCAGAAAGTGTTGTGACTGATATCAAGTGAGGAAAGGATACAAGTGTACACAGGGTGTGTGACAAATGCACAGAAAAAGGACTGGAAGGAAATATGCTCAGATGTTAACGGCAATTTTCTCTGGATAGTGTTGGAGGGGCAGCTGATTCCCTCGTTTGCTTTCCCCGATGGGCACGGCTTTGACGAGGGACTGGGAACAGGCAGAGTGACACTGCCACGTCCCGGGACCTGTCTCACCATCATCTCAGCGCCACCTCTGGCCCGCGTCTCACTGCTGTCCCTCCCCGTCCCCCTGTACCGGCCGGTGGGGCTGCTTCCGCGACGCTGTGGACCTCTCCTGCTCAGTGACCTTCACCACCTCCCCAGTACCCCGGGGGAGGTGCCCCCGCTCTCTCTGGGACCCTCCCTGCCTGGAACTCCTTATTTTCCAGTCTTGTGGAAAGCCAGCTCTGCTCAGAGCACCCTGCCTCTCCAGCCGCTGCGGGGTGTGCTGGCCGGGAAATCCATCCCTCATCTCCGTGCTGCCTGCATTCACCCATCAAGCTTCCCCGGGCCCGGCGTGGCCTCCACCGCTGCCCTGCCCTGCTGCCTTCGCTGTGCCCTCTTTGGGTAACACAGCCCAGGGCCAAGCTGGGGCCGCGTGCGGTGCGTTAGCTGCCCCACACGTGACGTCTGGGCTCTGGAGTTAGATCGGAAGCTCCCTGGAGGTGAGAACGCAGCTCACCATTTTGGTGCCCAGCCCGGTCCTGACACAGTCACAGGCTGACAGCACGAACGCCAGAGCCTCTGGCGCTCAGAAAGAAGCCGCCAGGGACTCCGTCCCCCCAGAGGCAGGACTGGAAATAAACACAGGGGCCCGCCGTCCGCGGCCTGGCATCCCTCAGAGAGACGAGGTCCACGTGTGGTGAGACACACGCTCCAACTCATTCGGGGCCCGAGTCTGAACGGAATCCCCCAGGCAGAGGATCTTGAGGTGACACTTTCCCTGATCTCTCTACCAGAATGACCACACGATGACAAAGATGGGCCCCCGGGCATGAGGCCTCAGGCTCCGCTTCACACAAACCCACGAAGTCCAGAAGCAGACCCTCGGACTAGGGGTTTCAGCCCCGGGCTGCGGGACAGGGCTGAGGGCACTCCGGCTCTCATCCCATCCCAGGCCCTGGACTCAGATCTGAGTGTGAGGTTCCCGGCCCCTCACGTGGGGAGCACCAGCACCCAGGAGCCCCTCCTCCTTCCCCGGGAACTTAGCCCTGAAGGACGCTGTCGAGAGCCCTGGTTTTCCCACCAAACCCTGCACTTGGTGCAAACATGGTCCCGCCCCTCCTGTTACCAGGCCGCCTGAGCAGCCCCTCTGTCCCGTGATTTTAGGGCTGGTGGATGTGCACCCTCTGGAAGTGGGGTGCACGCCCAGGAAGTGAGGTGCGCCCTAGGGACTGGGGTGTGTGTCGGGAAGTGGGGTGCATCCCAGGACGGGGCTCTGCCTGGTGGGTGTGCTTCCCCGAGGCGGCCGCTAGGTGGGGGCCGAGAGCAGCGTGTGAACGGAGACTCGGAAACTCCCAGGCTCCCTCCTCCTTCCCCCGCCCCTGTCCCTCCCACTCTTCCCAGGAAGATTCTCACGCTCTCCAGTGGTTCAGACACTGTTTAATGGGCAGTGGGGCAGGTAGGAAACGTGGCATTCACCACTGCTAGGGCAGGATCAGTTAAAACTCCACCTTCGGAGAAGCCTCCACTTAAAATTCCTGAAAGTCTCCTGTGATGTCAGGAGGTCTGACTGCTCTCACCTGCCGGGCTGGGTCAAGGTCGGGAACAGGACACGCTGCCGTACAGGGATAGGGACGGATAGGGACGGGCCTGAGACCCCCTGCTGGGGCGCCAACCGTGGCCCTGGGACTCCCGGGGCTGGCACTGCGGGCACAAGAGCCCTTGGGGCGGGGGGTGGGCGGCGGTGGGGACATGCGGAGAGGCAGGTTTCGGTGCTGAAGGGACAGCGCACAGGAGAGCCTCTCAGAGGGCAGCGGGGTTTGCACGAACATACCTGTGACATCCAAAGGACGCTTTTTTAGAGCCGTGACCACTGGCCCATCTTTCCTGCGTAACAGGGGGCTGCTCCGTCTTTCAGCCACTTTCTGCTTTAGCCTGGAGCGTAATTTCAGATTGGGTTCAGAAGCTGCACGAAAAGGAGACACCATTAGAAGCAGGCAGACACAACTGGGGTCAAGGTTATCTCGTGGGCAGTGTAAGAATATGCTCATTGGGTAAATATTAGCTGAACCCAGACACGGTGTTCCAGGGTGGAGCAAGGCGGCATCCTGAGGCCTCGGGCAGAAGACGTCCAGCCCCATCCATCAGTCCAAACACTGACTCAAACATGCCTGATGCCTTTAGTGAACTGTCTGCGACAGAGGGTTATATACATGTTGGAGCGGCCACTGCATTTACAAGGAGCTGGGAGGAAACCTGGCCATCGGGGATGGTTTTGGGGCTCTGGCCTACGAATGTTACTATGACCCCTACATTACAGACTTTCCCGTTCACCTGAGAATCACAAATTCCTCCCTCAGGTAACAGCCCAGGAGCCAGCTGCCCACTCGAGCTCCCGGCCACCGAGAGGGTGCTAAGGTCAACCCGCCCCGGGGAGAGGATTAGCCATGCTGCCTGCAGGTGTTCGCCTGACCCCTGGGCACAGGTGCTTAGGCTTGGTTTGGTTTTGGTTAACAGCTCTGCTTGTGTGCGTGGAGCCCTTTGCAAACCCGCATCTTTAAGCCCACGGTGGTCCCAGCCTCTGCGCCTGGAGCCCAGACCACCCCCCAAGCCGGGCCAGTCCAGTCCCACATCGGGGGTGGGCCGTCTTGGGAAGAGGGCAGTCTCACACAGCTGGGGCCCCCCCGGTGGCCTCCAGACACAGGAATCTCAGCCCCACAGGCCGGCAGCTCGGGGGTCCAGGACAGTGGTAAGACCACCACCCTGGAGACGCGTGTGTTCCGAGGCTTTCCTCAACTACATTCAAGCTTCTACTACTTGTGGATTTGCAAACCGGCAAGTTTTTACCTTTTGTTTTTGTTTTTAATCAGCTACCCTGCTGTTTTTAATCTTTCTGGAACAGGAAGTTTACTGCTGTCTAGAGCAAAAAGCAACACCACCAAATTCCCCCTGGAATCAGACGTAAGCTGGTTTGGGTTATAAGAACCAGGCCATGTGTGTGTCTCACGGCCACTGTGACTCTGCCCTTTGGGGAGCACAGGGGGCAGGGCTGGGGGTCCAGGCTGCCGGGTGACCCTGAAGGAGGCTCAGAGGCAAAGGACGGTTGTTCTGTGGATCCTGGAAAGAGGAGAGAGAAGCAGGCCCCCTAAACGACGGTCCCCAGAGAAATCAAAGGTGTGCAAGGAAGGTGCCAGCCCTTCCCAGAGGCTCAACCTGCTCTGGAGGCACTGATTCTGGGAGAGACGCCCTCTCTGCTTTGCAGCATTTGTGTATAAAGCAAGGTTCCCTGGCAAGACTTTCATGTCGAAAGACGAAAAGGATCCAACTACAAAGCAGCCTTCCCCACCGGCTAGAGGATCCACTTCTATTGTTTTTAATACTATTTTTACATTTTTGAGATAACTGTAGATTCACATTTCATTTGTCTCTATTTCTACACTGAGTTTCTTACTTTATCATTATTTAAAAAGAAAAAAGAAAGCCCAAACCCCACCAGATTAACAGGCAAGGAAACAACAACTCTTCTCCTACTAAGATCTCAGCTGAACCGACACAGGGTTTCCAGAACCACGTGTCCGGCCCGGGGACGGAAGCTGCGCCTGAGATCCAGGGCAGTGCAGCACCCACAAAAGGGAGCGCGCGGCCCCCGGCCCCAGTGGGGGCCCCTTTCAGGGGCACTGAGGTCAGTCTATCTGGAAGCAGCGCCGCCTTGTCCTGACACCACGCCCAGCAGCGAGTGAGGAAAGCGGAGACTGAGCCACCAAGGATGCCCAGGACATGGCGGGGGCAGCGGCACAGAATTCAGAGAGTGCGTGTGCTCAGAGCTGCCCTTTTTGGAATCCTGAAAGGACAGTGAAGGACGCTTCAAACAAAGGTGAGAGAGCGGAAAGAAGATATCTGAAGAAGTTGAGAAATCTGAAAAATGGGAGTAAAAAGGCCCAACGTCAAATTAACAAAAACGCCAGGAGAGGACAGAGCAAACGGAGCAGGGAAAATCACTGGCAAAGTAATTCGAGGTGTACTGCTCCATCAGAGGAGACCCGGTGCCCCAAAGGGGTCAGCGTGGGCTTGCTGTGGCCTGCAGCCCCTTGCTGGGGGGCGTCCACAGAGGTTTCAGAGCTGCAGGGCCCAAGGGTCTACCTTGCGAGCAGTGTCGGGTTCTGCAGCGGCCACTCCCGGGGCAAGACGAGGACCTGAAAGTCCTGAAGGAAAGTGGCTTCTAGACCCAACCACATCATCCATCACGTGGGAGCCAGAATAAATGCATTCACCAGCATGCGAGGCCTCAAGAGATTCACATTCCACGCGCCATTTCTCAGAAAGCTTGGAAGAGCTGCACAACCAAGATGAAGGAGACCACACACAAAGGAGCCCGTGGAGTCCAGGGAAGAGGCCACGTCTCCCCAGGACACCATGCGGGGGGGTCCAGGGGCCATGGGGGGCTTCCGGGCTGGAGCAGAGCTTCCGGACTACCTGCCCTGGAAGAGGGGCTCCTCCATCTGCCAAAGCGTGCGGACGAACTGAAAGCAAGTACAGGGACACATGGGGATGAACTGAAAGCAAGTACAGGGACACATGGGCATGAACTGAAAGCAAGTACAGGGACACGTGCGGACGAACTGAAAGCAAGTACAGGGACACATGGGCATGAACTGAAAGCAAGTACAGGGACACGTGCGGACGAACTGAAAGCAAGTACAGGGACACATGGGGAATATGGCCAACGTTTTATAATAACTACACACGGAATATGACCTTTAAAAACTGTCCAGTGTACAATATTGTACATCAACGATACCTCAATTAAAAAAAAAACAAACAACCCAGGCACACAGGAAACTAAGCAAATGAAAGGGTTAGGGCAGGGCCGGGCAGGGTGGGTCAGCCGTTTCCCGAGTGAACCTTGCGGGGCTCTTTGATTTATGGACATTTATTTACTTCTATAACAATAAAAAATAGAAAGACAAAAGACAGACTAGAATATAATTTTTTGTAGCATACATGACAGACACAGGATTGGTATTAACGTATAAAGCAACAAGGAAAAAAAACCAGCCAAGAGAAAAGCGTATGGGTGAGCTGCCTTTAAACACTGGACGTTTAGGGACCCTCCCTGTGTGACCGGTATGGTCGCAGACGCTGGGCACAGGGGGTGGACGGGAAAGACACGGTCTGGCCGGCAGCCCTGCTGCCTGGCTCAGGAGCACCGGGCACCCTGCGCCACGGGAGCGGGCAGAGCGCTTCTGCAACACAGCACTCGGCTTCCTCCCTGGTAGGGAAGATGGAAAGTAAACAGAGACACCCAAACCCCACTAACGATGACAGAACTGCTCTTTGGAACATCAGAGACGCTGTGACTTCCGCACCCATCACACCGGCTCGAGTGAGTGGTGGTAGCACCCCACGAGTGACGTGGGATAGGGGCCTCTCACAAGCGGCTGGCAGGGGACCGCGTGCCCGGCTCTCTACGCTACGCACGCTCACCCGAACTGGCAGTTCCATTTTCAGGAGTCTATCCTACAGAAACAGTGAGCAAAGGGACCTATATTTGTGGGCAAAATAAAAACTAGAAAACTGTTACAACTGCTGTAATTTTCGCATGTTGGGATAATATAGAAAAAGGCGCTGATCTTAATACATTGAAATGGAGTGGTACCCATGATACAGTGTTAACTGAAAAATAAAGTTGCAGCCAAAGGGCAAAGCAGGTGTTTTTGTTGACAAAGAGACTGTCTGTACACATCACACACACACACACATGCACACCCTACACAAAGGCACAGACCACATCTGTGCAGAGAGGTGCCAAACCAGTAACGGGAGCTGTCTCTGGGGGGTAAGATGCAGATGTGTGCATTTTACTTATGTTTTAATTTGTCCTATGTATGCATTCCTTTTGTGATTTTTTAATTAAAAAAGCACTCTACTTGATGCTTGAGACTGGTATTTTTCTACACCCTCTTTCCTACTCAGTAGTTTCAATAGCGTATTTCAGCTGGCCATCAAGCTCAGACATGAACAGTGCGGATCTGAAAAAGATTCGTTCAAGATCTCACTTCTCATGTGAGAAGGAGTCCAAGTTTGATAGAAATCGAAGTTTGAAGTGAGGCGCTTCTCAACGTAGACACTGCCTAGTACCTGACCGTACTCACCATCTCTACACGTTTCTTTGGAAAAGCACAACAAAGCCTTTTTGAAAACCTTCTGGGCACATTCACACCCATTGTTTAATGAGCACAAAGTTGATGGAAGACAACCCAGTACAAAAGCCCCCTGAGGGGGCCGGAAGCTGAGGGGCCCGGCAGGGCCAGGCACTGTGGAGCGAACCCCCTTCTCCCCGCCCCAGCAGCTCAGAAAGGGCCGATTCCCTGGCCCGGCCCTGAGCAAGGGCCGCAGGGCATCTACCACCCTGCACCTGACGCATACAAAACACACCCAGGTACAACTGTGCACTGTGTGGGCGTTGCCCACAACTGCCCAGGCCGCCAGGATGCCACGGGTTCCGCAAACTGCATCAGAACAACGCATGGACCACGGGGCGACCGGTCCCTTCCCAAACTGCAGAGGCGATCATCACGTGTGACAAAGGCGGCTGTGCCCTCTTCTCTGGTGACCTCGAACCACGCTACACGTGGACGTAAAATAAACTAGCACAACTACTGTTCAGCTCACCAGGAGGCAGGGAAAGCTTCGCTTACTCACTGACAACATGTGGCCACAGTGATCAGAGACACCCCGCTCTGCCCCGGCTGCTGAGCGCCGACTTGCCTCCAGCAGACCCTTATCAGGCGGTGGAGGCCCTGCTGGGGTGCAGGCTGCGGAGTGGGGCCCCCCAGAGGCAGCCCATAGGGCCAGGGCCCCTGCAGAGACCTGAGACGGGGCCTCGGTCCATTCTACCTGTACTGGAGTGAAAACCTAGCTTTGCCCTCCACGTGCCTGGGCCCCCTCCCTGGCCGGGCCCCGCAGGCGGAACGTGACGTCCACCCTGGGCCTGGACCCTGCCGTTCACCTCCTCTTGCGGGGCTGGAGGAGGCTGAGGACTGTGGCCCGTCCCCCCGCCCGCCATACCAGCTCAGGGCCCGGCACCCAGGAGGCACCCGGCCACTGCTGGCTCACTAATCGCAGGGAAGACACAGGCGGGTTGGCAGCCGCTGCTTGGGCTCGGGCACGCGGCACTGCCTTGGAGTGAGCGCACCCCCTGCAGGCTAAGTGCCAGGAACCCAGTGGACCCCGGCTTACGGTCCTGTGACCCAGCAAGGCACCCAGCGCGAGTGTCCACCCAGGGGCCACTGCCAGCCCTGAGTTGGTAACAGACACACGGCTCCCTGCAGACCTGGACTCTGTCCCCTGGGGCCGTCCAGGAACCACTGGGACAGCAGTCGCTGACGGCAGGGTCGTAAAGGCTCACTGAGGGGTTTTCAGTGACTGGATTGGGTAAAACGGGCCATAAGTATGCCCCACGCTCACTCTACAAACCAGACCCTGCCACCCCCGAGGGAACACTGACAGGGAAGGGCGGGAGAGGGGCTGGAGGGCGTGGCTCTGTGTCCCTGGTGGCCTCACTGGCGGTTGTGTGCACGGCCCACGAGCGGCCAAATCCTCCCTTCCGCTCCTGACCCCCACCCGCCCCCCGACCTGCCCTCTGAGGCAGCAGCCCCACAACGGATCCACCCCTGAAGTAGCGCACTGCTGCCCCATTTCACAGATGTGCAAACTCGCTTGGCGAGGCTGTCTGCCCAGGACGCTGGACGGTGAGGGCCAGGCTGACTGCAAAGCTGTCCCTCGTGAAGCAGCGCAGCTTCAGCCAGCGATGGAGAGAAGCCCGTCGTGTTTCCCGTATCTCAGCAACCGACCAGTGTTTCCCGTGAACAGCTGCTTCCCTCGGGGGAAGAGACAGGTGTGCTCTCCAGAGAGGAAGGGCCCTGAGAGAGGCGGACGGCTCGGCCCGGTGGCCAGGACCCCAGTCCTCCACGTCCTCTGGAGTCGGCTGCTCCAGGGGCCGTGGGCACCACGCCTGCCACACCCAGGGCGGGAAAAAGCACCGTGAGCTCAGTGTACCCACTTTACTGATGAGAGACTGAGGCCAGGAGAGCCTCAGTCATCTGTCGTGCGGCACAGAGCTGCAAACCAGGTGGGAGAGACCCGCCGGGCTGCGGGATCACCGCCCACTCGCTCAGAGCCCTGCCACCCTGGCTGCGCTCCCACTAGGGCCAGGCTTCCCGGGGCAGGCGCGGCCTTTGTCTCCTTGCCCGGGGTCTTTCCAAGCACAGGCCCCCGTTTCGCTGATTGGAGCGTGGCAGATCACAGCCCCAGCCTCCAGAATGGGGGCGTGGAGGGCAACATGGGGGAGCCGGCCGGGGGGCCGACAGACGCCCCTTTCTACGGAGCCCGCAGGCTCTCAGGGTGAAGCCCACGCCCTTCTTGGGGGACCATGGGTGACAGTCACGCACTCGAACTGGAGAAGAGAGGACAGAAGCTGCGCTTTCACCTTCACCAATGGATGCAATCCCGCCCACGTGGGCAGACGCCTCCCCTCTGACACAGGGCGGGGGGCTCTGCCGACCCCACCGCACGCTGGGGCCCCTCCCTCCCACACCTGCGCTGGGGTCAAGTCCACAGAGGCTGAGCTGAACTCCCCCTCCCTTCACCTCCGGCTCCCGTTCGGGGTTTGCTACACCACATGCTCTCCGGGGCGCAGCTCTGCCTCCCGAGAGGCCCCACGTCTTCTGTCCTTAGGACGGGGCGGCAGGGGAGCCTCCGGCCCTGCTCCCAATATCTCATCCCTCGCGTGAAGAAGCTGCTTTAGAGCATTTCTGTCCAGAATGGACCAAAATCATTTGGAGAAAACAAAATTCGTCTTCACGAAGGAAAAGCTGTGTCGCACAGACCCATTTCCATGAAGCAGGCGCCCGGCATCTCCCACGCGGCCCTGTGGCTATGGGCTCCACCTGCCACCTCTGAGACCAGGGCAGCCGGCCCTCCACAGCCCAGACCCTCACTTCTCGGGGGCAAAGCTTCCAGAAACACCTCTCTTCCGGCCCCTGACCTTCTGGCCACCCTAATGCACGGCCCACGGCCGGTCTGATTTTTCTTAAAAGGCGTTTAAACCGTCACCGCTGGAGAAAGTGCAAGAGCCCTGGGAGCCCTGCTTGTGTCTAACACGCTTATCCTTCTGGTTTGAGGGAACTGCTGACGTAAGCCTGAGATGCGCACCTGAGAGGCCCCCCAGGACACAGTGAGCTTTGTCCCCGTACAGGTTTCCCTCCCCGTGTGGGACCCCCTCCCCGCCCGCCGCAGCCCCCGCACCGACCTGTCTTTCTGAGAGGAAAGTCATCTTTGGCGTCGTACATGCCCAGGACCGGGTGGCTGTAGGAGACCGACGCCCCGCTCTGGGGAGGGGAGCTCTGGTCCAGGGAGCTGTGCTGCGTCTTCCTGCAGAGAACGGGCAGGACAGAGGCTTAGTGACCCGCACGCACGGGCACACGTGGCCCTGCAGAAGGAGCGCGCACGGGAGCCCTGCACAGGTCCCCACGAAGCCGGCCCTTCCTCTGACGCGCCAGCCCAGCTCGCAGCCGGCCTCCCGGGCAGACTGGCCTCCTCTCTGGGGCAAGACTGAAACGACACAAAACCGACACTGAACAAGCGAACAAACGCCGACCGCAGCCTCCCCTGCCGGGCCCTCGGCGCCGGGGACAGCAGGCCGGCACGACCGCACGCCCGTGGTCCCGGCGCCTGGGCTCTGCCCAGCCTCTTCTCTCGGGTGTCTCCCGACCGGGTCTGTTCTCAGGCTGGGGGGGGGGGTGTCACCACTGGCCACAGAGGGGACGGTCCTCAGGACACAGGGGACAGAGGGAGACAGGTGGGCTCCAGGTGTAAGGGACACAGGCGTGCCGGACGCAGCTGAGACCTGGCGGGGGACTTCGGGGACAGTGCTGGTGACGTCTGGTTCTTGAGGGCAGGAGCCACGTGGGGACTTCCCTTCAGCACAAGTGCCTTCACGGGGACAGTGGCCCCAGCCAGCTCCCCTTCCTTGGGGAGGGAGGGGTTGGCGGCAGCACCTCTGCCCTGGGAGCTGATTCATGAGATTGACTTGCTTTATGAGCAGCCGGGCACAACGCAAAATCCCTGAAAGGGCCGGACAGGGGCGGCCGCCAGAAGGAGGCTCCACGTGGGGATCAGGCCTCGGGATGAGGAGGGGCGCGGCCGTGCTTGGGATGACCGTCAGCACACGTTCTGTGGGTGGGACTGCCTGCTCAGTCTCACCGGAAGCACTGAAGGTGTAATGAACTCTGTGAGTCTTTAAACTGTGTAATCTGCTTAATGACTTGAAACGAATGTGCCAACTTACTTATGTGGAATTTGCTAGACTATTTATTTGAACACACAGCACTCCACATCTACGCACCTGGTGTTGTTTGAATTAAGAATGTGAGCACTTACATGCTTACAGGTGGATATTTAAATATTTGAGAGCAAACCGGTGCAGAGAACGTGGTGATCACGGAGCCCCGTCCCAGGATCCCAGCTGGCAGCATCATGGGAAGCGCCCAGGGAGCCCCGGAGAACCGCCCTGCCAGGCTGCGCAGCCCCTCTGCCCCGTGCACAGCACCTCCCAATCGGGACGCGTGTCAAGGGCGCCAGGGCCGGACCGGCCACCCTCACGCTGGCTGTGACCTCTTCATGTTGTGCCGCCAGGCCTCACCTCGGGGGGCCATCCTTGCACAGCCCCATTAGAGGTCTGGGGGCAACTCTCTCTGCACCTGACATCTTCAGGCCGCATCCTCCAGGGAGCATGGCCTTGGCCGGTTCCAAACCTCTCCTTCAGTGCCAAGTTCTAACCTGGGAAAGAGTTCACTTTCTCCTTCATAAGAAACATGGAAGGGCCTGTGTGTGTATTATGTGATTTTAAAAAAAGGATAATCATGATTAATAAAATATTATAGGTAATAATAACTCTTATAGTTATACTTTAATGGTAGAGTTTGTTTGTAATTAAGCCAGAAGTAGGAAAAGCTATTTGTTTAAGATCTAACAGATTTTCTCTTCTGTTTTGATCTCTTGAGTTGCTGTCAGTATTCACATCCTCACTTTCTTGTCCAGCCTTAGAATGAGCTAGAACAGGAGGCAGCTGGCATGAATCTGCCTGTGTGCTGGCCTGAGAGATCTCAGCAGACCTGCTCTGCGTGGTCCAAGAGAGTGTGGCCCAGAGCAGGCAGCCGGACCGACCCAGCTGGTACCAGCGCGGAAGAATCCAGACTTCAAGAGTGACGCATGTCACGCACAGCAGCCTGCGCAAAACCGGGGAAAACCAACTCACCACTAGATGCCCCGCGCTCAGGGCTCCCAAGGAAAACACAGGCCACCTGCCCTCCGGGGGGGCACCCGTCCCTCATCACACAGCCCAGGGCTCACACCTGCCCCCAGCAAGTAAGAATCTGGACGTGTGAGCCAAAGCCAAGTCCTGTCCCTGGCTGCAAGCACACTTAACACGCGCACACACACCACCCTTGTACCCCGGGGGCAGAACCTGAATTGCCGCTCTTCTGTCTAACTCAGTCCCAACCAGAATCGTCTTCCAGGTTTTCAACCCTTCATTCCAGCCAGGGCAGGAAGCAGCCGGGGTGTGTCTCTGCTGTGACCCTGGCTGATGGGAGGGGCACCTTGTCTTAAAGACAATCCTCCCTGATGAAGATGGAGAAACAAATATGCCTTGTTTTCTTTCTAAACGTTCCTCTGACTGTAATACAGAATAAACCTAAACACAAATTCGGCCATTTCAATTCTATCAACCATTGGCCTTTGGCCTTTCCTATTACCTCAGATTTATGCAGGTGATTTAAAATAAATAAAACTCGTAATCAGTCACGCCAGCACTGTCCAACAGAAGTAACACAAGCTACATGTGCAATTTAAAATTCTCTCATAGACACGTGCACATGAGCAAAACGGAAGCAGTGAAATCAACTTCAGTGTTCTCCTTAACCCAGTTTATCCCAAATCCTATCATTTCAACATGTAATCAATCTAAAGAGTATTAATGAAATAGTCCCCGTGCTTTTCTCCCACGAGGCTCTGAGATCCGGCGTGTCTGACGTTCACAGCTTGTCTCAATCTGAACAGCCCGCTTCAGCGCCCTGGACCCCCTGGCTGGTGGACAGTCTCCTACGATGAGCTTCAAGCTGGGGTTCCCACACGTGCACACCGTGGAACCACCACGCCAGTAACGACACAGAGCAGCGCCACCTTCACAGAAGGCCCACTGCCCTCTGGCAAGGGATCTCCACCCCCGGCCCCTGCCGCCTGGCTTCCTGTCACTACAGCTCGGCTGTGCTGACCCTAGAACTGCTTGCAAAGGCACCGCAAGGCACAGACTCTGCGTCTTCGACCAAGCTTCACGTTTCTAGGTGTTGGCGGGCAGCCCTGGGCCTCGCTGAGCAGCAGACTAGCGAGCGGGTGCCCCCGTGCTTCACCACGCACCTGCTGGCGGGCACTCGGCTGCTTCCGTTCCCTGGCGATCATGAATAAAGCTGCTATGACCATGGGCACACAAGTCTTTGCCCGGATGGAAGATTTTCCTTCTCTTGGACAAACACCTAGGAGCGTGGCCAGGTCATGGGGTGGGCGTATGTTTACCTTCATAGGAAACTGCCACGGTGGCTGTGCCACTTCAGTCGCCACTGGCCACACGTAGGGGTCCAGGGCCTCCACGCTTTGGCCAACACTGGGTTTGTTCAATTTCAAACCCACTGGGTGTGAGGGGGCATCTTGCTGCACATTGCATTTCCCGGATGACTCACCATCTTTTCATGTACTTACTGACCATTTGCATCTTTATTTTGTGAGGTATCGGGTCACGTCTTTTGCCCATACTTTTTCAGTAGGTTGCCTGTTTTTTGTTATTGAGTTGTAGGAGCTCTTTATATGTTTTGGATCAAGTGTTCTGTCAGATACATGCATTGCGAATATTTTCTTCCTGCCTGTGCCTTGCCTTTTTATTTTCTTAAGGGTGCCTTTCAAAGACTGAAAGTTTTACATTTTGATTAAGTTTATGTTTTTTGGTTTATAGTTGAAGATTTTGGTGTTTTAAGAACTCTTTGCCTACCTCTTCCCCAAGGTCATGAAAACTTTTTCCTATGTTTTCTTCTGGAAGTTTTAACAACTTAGCTTTTATATTCAGGTCCATGACACTTAAGTTGACTATCATGTATGGCACGAAGCCAGGGTTGAGGTGCAGTTCTTTCCCTGTCAAGATTGGTTTTCCAGCAAAGTTTTGCCTTCATGCAGCAAGTGAATGTGGTCCATGATCTGGTTTGGTTTTGGGTGAGAAAACGAGAAAGGTGCCAAACCCAACGCAAACAAACCCATCCCCGGCTGACTCCGCTGAGACGAGTCCTTCCCCACTGCAGCCTGCACGGTCCAGTCCCCCGGGAAAGAGGGAGCTACCCACCAAACGCTGGACCTGGGCAAGCAAGCCTCCGCCAGGTCTCAGCTGCCCTGCTCACCAGGGAGTGGCATGTCAGCCCCTTCTGGCACCCTGCCCCCAGGCCTAGCCGCCCTGCATGCCCCCACCTGCCCCTTCTTGGCTCCCAGATGCTCCTTGCTGACCCCTCCTCCCCAAAGCCCTTCCTCCCTTCCAACCTCTTGGCATGTGCAGCTCTGCGGAGACCACCCCTCCCCGGGAGCCCCCAGCACTTTCCCATCCTGCGGGCTCCGTCCTCCCCGTCAGGTACAAGCACATTATCAAGGCCTCTATTCCTGCCAGGCTGGACACCTCACCCCACCACTCACGGGGGGTCCTGGCACCAGCCGTCCCGATCTTCTCTTCACGTCACTGTGGCCACTGTCCGAAGACCCCAGTGTGGTTGACCATGACCTCTGCTCTCACCACCCAACCTCCTTTGGGCCCACAGTGCTCTTACTGCTGCTCCCGAACCCCCCAGCTGGTCTCGCCTCCCGGGGACAGGCCCTCTCCTGAAACGGCTCCTGGCACTTCCTGACCCTCGGATCACATCCCCTCCCCCATGGAGGATCTAGGAGCACGTCCCCACCCCTGCCCTACCGGGCTACTCCTGGGCGGTCCCCACATCCTCACCCGCCCCACCTAACCTACTACGCTGCAGGGCATCTGCCTGGCAACCCCCCGCCCAAAGGGGGGAAATGGAGCTTTCCCACTGCAACACCCAGGGGGCGGTCACTAGTGGGGAGACCACGGATCGGTGCTGCCACGTCGTGGGGTCCCCAGGTGTGCTACCCCAGAACTCTCCATCGCTCCGGGGCACGTGGCCGCGGTGAACGGCTTTTCGGGGGCCACGGCTGCCGTCCCTGCTCGGGGCGAGTCGTGTCACTGGCTGAACGGCAGGGACAGCACCTGCTCGCATGCATGCGGCCTGGGCGTCGGTGTGGCACGAGCGGCTGCAGACACTGAGAGCAGAGACGGCCTCGGAACAGAAATGCCTTCCGTGCTGTACCATGATAACCAGCGTCATCTACTGACACAAATGGGTTCATTCCAGTGGGATCTGGCGGCATTTCAGCAAAACTGGTGTCCATCTGGGGGCTCCAGAAGAGCTACATGTTCCCCCCAATGAATTAATGGTAATCACATTTTCATTTACGAAAACTACCCTATGAGGTTTCTTCCAGAACAAAAAAAAACCCTTCAAAGTTGTAGAAAAGTATATTCAAAGCAAAACTCTGAGGCACCTTTGACCATGGTTTAAAGCCACATAACTTTGTCACTCCACTTCCAACTCGGCATGTGTCAACCGCCAGCCCCGCTGAGCCGCGCACGGGCCCAGAGGGAAGTCCCCCCGGCACACGGGCATCCTGGCCACAAAGCTAAAGACTTCTTTGGCTTTCAGTTCTGAGCACGAACAAGGCACTTTGTGGTCTCTGTCAATTATGCAGGCTCTGGGAGAGGGTTCTTAGTATAAAAACAATAAAAAGACCACAGGTGCTTTTGACTTGCCTGGGAATCAATAACACATCGGGTAGAAATTCGGGAGGTGCACACGGACGATTTAGACCAGAGTTCCTTTTTAAGAGGTTCTTTTTGTGGCCAAAAAATTGCATGAGAAGCCAAGAATAATGGTTAGGCACTAGCCCCACAAACATCTCTTTAAGGTTTGTTTAAAGATAGGCCCCCTCCGCACCTGGACGACGGCCACGTGCATCCAACAGACCACCCTGGTCTGACCACATGTGCTGCTGGCTCATGGAGTTTCTAATTCCACGCCCTCCAGGGTGAAGAACTGAGCACCACTCCGGTCTACCCCCAGACCCCGTGCACCCGGGCGCAGGGGAGACCCGGCCCCTCCACTTACCCATACCAGTAGCGAGGGTCACTGGACATGCAGTGGTTCAGGTTCCGGTGGGCCAGCGCCTTCTTTTTATTGAGGACAAACTCCTGTAGCTTCATCTTCACTTCTGTGCTGGCCACAGCACCTGGCATGGGAGAAAGCAGAGGCGGGTGATTCAAGGCTCTGCCCCGGGGGACCCTGAACCACGTGCCAGAAAAGGCAGGAAAGGGACGGAGAGGGTGGGATTCCCATTCAGGACGCTGCCGACGCCAGAGAGCATCTCAAGGAAAAGAGAAGGACAGGAGGGCTTGAAGGAAGAGATCTTCTTCCCAGGAGTATTTTATGTAATTGCATCCTATTTAAAATGCAGCGGTAATCAGCACAAAATCCTACTGCTACCTAACACAAACCCACTGCTGAAGGAAGTTCTAATATTCTTACATAAAAGGAGGTCCTGAATTAGGCGGAGCAGCAGGGTGGTTTCTTTCTCACTGTAGCAAGAAGGAACAGAGCCTCAGAGAAAAGGTTCTGTGCAAACTGAAGCATCGTGCCTGCGACCCGTGAGACAGGGGTGAGGCGTGCCTCCCGGGACCTGGGCAGAGGGCAGGGCAGGGCAGCTGGGGTCCCTTCCAACCCTGTCAGGGGGTGTCCCTGCTCCTTCCAGCCTACAGCCACCTACTGAGACAAAGTGCATTTCACCAAGTTGGACTAAAGCTGAAATTTTGGGTTCTGTGTTTCTTCCTGGTGGTTGTAGCGGTTGTTCACAGCCCCATTAGAGAAAACTGGCCAATTTGAGAAACAGACACACACAAATAAAGTCCAAGCCCACCACCCTGACTCAAGGTCTGCCGGCACCTCATCCGTTTTCCTCAGAGCTGCAATCAGACTCCAGGGCACTTCGGACCCATCCTTCCATTAGAGACAGCGGTGAGTGTTTTCCCTGTTGTCACACAGAATTCAAACAGCATTTGTAATGGTGGGAAAACGCTTCATGAGGTGAGTGATGCAGAGTTTACAAAACCCTCTCCCAACTGGGAGACGTTTTTAGACATTTCCTTTCGTTGTTCTTGTTAGAAACCATGTCGTGTCAACATTTATAAGTAAATATCATCCCCCACGCTTAGGATTATGTCCTCTGAAGAGATGCGCAAAATGCCTACATCCGACAAAACAATATTACAGCCCCTGAAGCACCTTCTAAGTTGTTTTCCAAAATGCCCCACTGGCCAGAGACCAGGAGCAGGTACCCTGTGCCTCTATTAGTACTCGGGAGTAACAGTGAACCTGAGTCTCTATCAGTACTCAAGAGTACCACCTCATCCTGCATCTCTATCAATACTCTGGAGTACCACCTGATCCTGCATCTCTACCTAGTAGTCTTCAGGAGTACCATCTGATCCTTGTCTGTCAGTACTCGGGAGTACCACCTGACCCTTGTCTATCAGTACTCAGGAGTACCACCTGACCCTGTGTCTCTATCAGTAACCAGGAGTACCACCTGACCCTGTGTCTCTATCAGTAATCAGGAGTATCACCCAATCCTGCGTCTCTATAGTAGTATTCGGGAGTACCACCTGATCCTTGTCTGTCAGTACTCCAGAGTCCCACCAGACCCTGTGTCTCTATCAGTACTCAGGAGTACCACCTGACCCTGTGTCTCTATCAGTACTCAGGAGTATCACCCAATCCTGTGTCTCTACCTAGTAGTATTCGGGAGTACCACCTGACTGTTGTCTATCAGTACTCAGTGGTACCACCTGGCCCTGTGTCTCTATCAGTACTCAGGAGTACCACCTGACCCATGTCTCTAATAGTACTCAGGAGTACCACCTGACCCTTGTCTCTATCTATAATAGTATTTGGGGCTGCTGACTCTTGTCTATCAGTACTCAGTGGTACCACCTGACCCTTGTCTCTATCAATACTCAGGAGTACTACTTCTTGTGTTTCTATCTAGTAGCACTCAGGAGTACCACCTGACCCATGTCTCTAGCTATAATAGTATTCAGGAGTACCACCTGACCCTTGCCTATCAGTACTCAGGAGTACTACTTGCTGCAAATTAGAAGACTGACCGGAATCCCTCTGCCGGGTCCTTGACAACCACCGGGACGTGCACTGGTTCTTCTCTCCAGTGATGCACCTTTACGTCCTGGGCTCACTTTTCTTTCAGAGTCTTCCTGTTGCGTGTGTGGTGCTGCTGTGGGTCTGTGTGTACACTTGCGTGTGTGGTGCTGCCGTGGGTCTGTGTGTGCACTTTAAATGTGTAGCCTCTGGTGCGTGTGGCTTTCTTCAGTAATACATTTATTGGCAGCCAGCACGTGCCAGGTGCGGCACATTTAAACCTCGCACTAATGCTGTAAGCGCCACACGGGCCAGGGAGGGCACCGAGGGTGGACAGACCCACGTGAGGTTGCGCTGAGGCTCGGTCTCACCAGAGTCCTGGCTCTCGGCTCTGCATTCTGCTTGTACATGCAAGGTTTGTCCTGGTCTCTCATTTCCCTTTAAAATGTGGATTATATTCTGATGCTGTGAGATAACAGAAAACGGTGGTCTCTGCCCTGGTCCAGGCGCAGAGCTCCTAAAACGCTTGCCATTTCCTAACTGATCAAAGCACGAGGAGCATCTCTTGTTCTAATGGGGGCTCCTGGATGGGGGGTGGTCACCAGGAAGTCCAAGCCTTGATGAGAAGCTTGGGATTCTCAGCTCCACCCTCATGCTCCAAAGTGGGGAGAGGGGCTGTAAGTGGAGTCAGTAATTGCTCACACCCACGTGAGGAAGCCTCCACAAAACCCCAACTGTACGTGGTTCGGAGAGCTTCCGGGTTGGTGAGCACATCCGCACTGGGAGGGGGACCCCGACCCCACCTAGACAGAGTCTCCTGTGCTTGGGACCCTCCCAGACCCCACCCTCTGTATCTCTTTATCTGGCTGTTCATCTTCCAACGGGACTGAGTCCTTAACCTGCGAGATCTGATGCTTGCTCTGGGGAGACAGTGTCAGAATTGAGTGAAATTGTAGGACACCCGCTCGGTGTTGCAGAGAATTGCCTGTTATGGGGAAATCCTACACATGTCTGGTGACCAGAAGTGTCAGGAGTGAAGGGCTCTGTGGGAGTGTGGTGTCTACGTAAGGCTAAAGGAGAAACACAAGACGATAGAGCTGCATTTTTCCCAACACTGGAAGGAAAAGACTCAGTTTTTTCTAATTCAGATGTTCCAGTGCTTGTTTTTATAGCATCTATTCTAGTTTATCCATTGTGATTTTTTTCCATTTCCTGGAAGCTTTGAATTTGATCTTTTCACTGGTTTGGGAAACAATCAGTTTCATTTTATCCTTGTTTTTCTGGTGTTGGATTTTCATTCATTTAGTGGTTTTCTATTATTATCTTTTCACATGTCACTCTGATGTATGAAATGAATTTTGGTGTATGAGACTCTACAGATATTTTGAGAAATTGCTCATAAATTGTTAATACCATTAGAAAACTAAATATCTTTCTTGCCACCTTTATCAAATTCCAAATATCTGTTATCATTCGCAAATTGAATTTTTTTTTGTCTGGCTATAAATAGGTCTGCATTAAAAGCAGCATCCCACTGTGGCCGTTTCATGATGGACTTCAGGGTCAGGCAGAACAAACCCCTTGGGGATAGGGTCCTCCACGCTGCAGAGGGACCTGAACTGGACCAGCCAGGGAAGCACAAGGAAAGTGCCCTAAACCGAGTCCAGAGCGCATCTGGAAGGGTCCATCGGGACACGCGGGCTTTTGTCTCAGGCCCTCTCGGCATCCAAGGAGACAGCTCATCATCACTGGAGCAGGGAGGCGTGCCCGAGCTCCATGTGTTATGTGACGTTGTGCGTGTGGGTGCACCAGCCAGCAGGCGGAGCAGGCCAGACCCAGGGTTACAGACCTGGCGACACCCAGCACGAAGGGCCACGGGAGGGGTGACCAGAGCAGGCGGTGGGAAGTGACTGGAGGTATAAAATCGCACCTCCGCTTCCGAGCAAGGCCCCTGGGTTCCCTCCAAACGCAGCCAGGGCCAGACTTGGACCATCCTGAATACTTTCAGCCTGTCTGTCTCGTCTGAAAAATCACACTCATAGAAACACTGAAATCTGTGTATAATGTGCCTGACACGCAGCCCCATGGCATTCCTGACGGCCTCTCAGCCGCAGACGGACACTTGACAAAATATGCAAAGTGCAGACCGTGTCACAACACAAAGTGCCTCCCAACCAGGGAATGGAGAAGGGGGGGCGGGAGGCAGGGAATGGGGGGGCACAGAGGGCCCTTTACAGCAGGGAGTGGGCAAGGTAGGTTCAACCCCGCCAGGAAAGAAATGGGAGCCAAATGAGGGGCTTGGTGTCTGCCTCCAGTGCGCTGGCAGCATGGGGACGGGGCAAGGTCAACGAGGGGGATCACGACCCAGAGGGCCTGTCCAAGGAGCTGACCCTCAGGTCCTTCTGAAAGGACCGGAAGGAGTAAATGATGCAAAGCAGGACGAGAAGCAGGGTTCTCAGGGGGCAGGAGCCAACAAGCTGGGGGTCAGCTGGCCCGACCTGCTCAGAAAGCCCTGTTAACGTGGATGCACTTTGCCCTGCAGAGAGGACCACGCAGGCCACGCTGAGGAAGAGCTCACTCTCCCTGCTTTGGCCACACCCCAGGCTCACACCATGGGCTCCTGAGCTCCAAGAAGGGACAAGGATAGACGCCCAGTTCCAGCAGGGAGGGCACGCGCACGATAAATGCAGTGACAGGCAAGGGCAGCTGCCCTGTCCGGGGGGACGCTGGTCCATCCCTGGTGGGGGCTGAGGTACCTCCAAGGCACCTGCTGGGCTGGGAGGTGGACGGTACCCTTGTCCCCTGAGCCGCCTGCAGGGCCCTCACAGGAGGAGGTGTGTCTGAGGGGTCCCCGGGCGGCCACGGACACACGTGGCCCTCGGCCAGCTCTAGGGTGGGCGAGTGCACCTTGCCAGGCTCTTATGGAGTCAGAGGAAAACAAACCCACGTCCCCAAACCCTGACTTCCTTCCCCATAAAATGACCTGGAAGGTTCCCTGACAGGGAGAGAATTCACAATGGAAGATGCTGATTTTAATCTTCATCATTCTAGTTATATACCCATCTCTCAAAAGATTTCTCCACTTTAAATGAAAGTTCCAGCATCAACAAAACACCTTCAGTAAATGAATACCAAATCTTTCAATTTTTACTTGAAAAAATTAATTCCTGTTGATGATCATTTATTCATTTGACAGGCTTTACAGAGAACGTACTATGTGCCAGCACTGAACCAGCCAGCGGGGCTAGAGGTAAATAAAACCCTGGGGGAGCAAACAGAGGACAAACCCTCGAGGAAGCCCAGGCGGGGAAGGGGGATCTGGGCAGGGCTCACCTGCTGGGGGCAGAGACCCAGGGGCTCAGCGGCCCCGGAGGCCCTGGAGCATGTGACACCAGACCCGAATGGGGACACATCTGCCAGGTTTGCGCCTCTGAGGAAGGCGCGACTTCCCCAGCAAGCGGGGCAAAGAACTTCTCTTGGGGTCTGGTGTTCCATCTTTTATCTCCACCCTTTTGAGCCATTTTTTAGACAAAGTGAACGACTTCCCTTAAGCAATGGCACCTTCTTCCCCAACAGGCTGTACTTGTAACTAACAGTGAAAAACACGTAGTTGTATTAGTTCCAAACTGCCCAGAGGGCGAAGACTTGTCTTCCGTTGGATTTTTCTTTTCGATATGAATTTAAAGACAGTGTATCTTAGAGTCTTAAATACGGTTAATTTAAATAAAACTGATTAAAGATGTGTGTTCATGCTGAACAAGATGAAAACTGCCATAAACTCTAAGAATTCACTGTTCTACCAAATCAATAGCATTAACTGGTATCAAGGAGCACAAGAAAGCTGCAGAATTACTTAAAATTAAAAGTACAGTAAATGTTAAGTGTAACAAAACTTTTGATTAAATATTCAAGAAGAAATTCATTTTTTAAAAAAACCCCAAGAAACTCAACAACGGAAGCTCTGCACTGCCTTTTCAAACGCTTACAAAGTGGAGGTGCTGAACGCCACGCACGCGCCTCCCCGCCCCACGCTCCGTACGCTGCACAGACAAGACTCTCGTTCATCGGTGCGGCCCCGCGCACTCAGGAGCCCAAGCGGCGTCCAGCACGCGGCCTGCCAGGCCTGCCTTCTCCCAAGGCCACGCTCTGAGGGCTGCACAGCTGACGCAAGCACGCCAAGGACCCAACTGTACACAGTCCGTTATTAATAATCAAACCCGACCACCCAAACCCACAAGCTGAAAACCGCCGGGGCTGCCACTGGGACCAGCTTGGAGGGAAGCAGAGAACATTCCTTAGCCTCGTCAAGGGCCTGCTCGGCAGGCAGAAGTCGTTTTTTACTTTAAACATGTTTTCTGAAGTCAAATCTTTTCATATTTTGTGAGATTGAAGACGTTACTTTTATTGGAAGTTTCTGGCAAACTAGGAGGAGCTACTGTAGACCAAGCTGGTGAACTGGGGTTTGCCGGTGTGCCGGGCGCACAGAGACTCGCCGACCCTAGCAATCTAAACCCTCCATCCTCTGTAGACAACCATTCCCTTGCTCTCAAGAAAAGCACGTGTAGGAGGCACATGGAGGGGAGGGCAAGGAACGGGGGCGGGCAGGGAGCGGGGCCACGTCAGGGGCCAGGTGCACGGGGCTCAGCAGGTGCGCCTTAGCTCTGGACCGCATGCACCATCCTGCCCGCAGCAGAGCCCCTCCCAAGGGCGCCTGTGAGGACCGGGGTGCTGTCGGCCACGGGGCAGCTTCTATGGAAGCCATGGAGGGAGCCCACTGAGCCGCCAAGATGCTCGGGCCCCTAGCCCGAGAGAGGGGACATTCACCCCGACCCTGGTTCTCAGCCTCCACCGCACCTTGGAGTCGTCCCAGGAGTTTTAGAAATGAGAGCACAGGCACCTGTCCTCTGCTCCAGATCAGTGCGTCACGACTGGGGGGTGGTTCCTGACACCATGTGCTACAGGCTCAGGTGTGGTCAGCACCCTGGCCACATCCTCAGCACAAAGCAAGTGGTGGTGAGACCAGCCTGGTGGAGGGCCAGCATGAACCAGCCTGGTGGTGAGGAGCAACGTGGCATGTGGACCAGCTGGGTGGGTGGCAGGGGGACGCCATGGGAGCCAGCAGGCCGGGGAGTGAGGGCCATGAGTGTGATGGACCCCGTCTGGCACATCAGCCCCCCACAGACCAAGGTGCAAGCAGCCAACCCAAACCTGCAATTCCGCTTCTCCTGATGCCTTTCTGTCCTCGTTTCTGGAATCTCGACTGTGGGCCATCATTGAGCCTGTACATCACCATCTCACCAAATTGGTGTGATCCAACGAGATGTACCATTCAGATTTAGTAATTACTTTCAAATACTAGTAGAAAAACTAGATTTCACGTGGAATAAAAACTCTCCTGACCTGCTTTCTAAATTGAGACTCTATCAGACAGTTAAAGGGAAAATACATTTAAAGTGTTTTTTTTATTATTTTTTTTAAATTTTTTTTTATTATTTTATTATTATTTATTTCAAGAGTGAAATGCTGTAATAACTGGAAAAGCTGCTAATTTTATGTATAAAAACGACTAAGAACGTACAAATACTGGGTTCAAGATGGCGGAGTAGAAGGACGTGCGCTCACTACCTCTTGAGAGAGTGCTGGAATCACAACTAACTGCTGAACAGTCATCGACAGGAAGACACTGGAACTCACCAAAAAAGATACCCCACATCCAAAGACAAAGGAGAAGCCGCAGTGAGACGGTAGGAGGGGTGCAGTCACAACAAAACCAAATCCCATAACCGCCGGGTGGGTGAGTTACAAACTGGAGAACACTTATACCACAGAAGTCCACCCACGGGAGAGAAGATTCTGAGGCCCATGTCAGGCTTCCCAACCTGGGGGTCCGGCAACAGAGGAGGAATTCCCAGAGAATCAGACTTAGAAGGCTAGTGGGATTTGATTGCAGGGCTAACCATTTTCAGTAGTTGAGGATAAAGAATTTTTGAGGTTTTTCGAGGTTGATATGTACTGGTAAAGTGTCTAAAGACTTCTATTTTCACTCATGAGCATCAGCAGAGTAAATCACCACACGGTCACGACATCAAATCCCAACACAGGAGAGAAATGCACATCCTGACTTACTGACACACAGGATTAACACGGGGCCAGTGAGTTCACCTGAGCTCTGAGGTCTCGGGCAGAAAGGACCAGAGCCTGGGGATGTGAGAGTGGGTTCACTCGCCCCCCTTAGGTCCTGGGTGTATCGCTGCAAACGACAAACTATCAAAACAAAGAGGCCCAAATACACACGAGGGAGTGTTTGTTCAGCCACAACCTGGGAGGGACACAGCACCCTGCGGATGGAATGCCGAACCGCGTCCATCCTTTCGTGCGAGCCCCAGGCTCTCTGTCCCGCGCGGACGTGGGGAATTCCGCCTAATTTTCACAGGGGGAACAGCACCCAGAAGAGTAACCTGGCTGAGATCCAGTGGGGTGTCTCCTGCAGGACTAACAGACCAGGCTGGGCTCCACACAAGCACAGCCGCGATGGAAAGCAAAAACTGGGGTCAAAGGGCAAACGTGCAACCTGAGAGGTGGGTCATCGCGTCTCCTCTCAGCCAAGGGGCGTCCTACCAGCTGCCACCTGGTGTTCAGGCGCTCACAGACGCCCTCAAAACAAAACAACTTTGAAGAAGTTAAGGCTGAACACACAGGTGAAGCTCACTATGCATCTGGGATGCTTTATGGTTCTTAGGAGTCTGCAAACATTCTGGCAGATGCTTAAGTCAAACCAAAAGTGGGGCTGAATGCCGCCTGCAGCTCCCAAGTAAAGACAAAGCTGTGGACCAGCCCTGAAGCTGGGGTGCCCGGGAACACAGCCCCGGGAGTGACACCGGCCGGGGGCTCCGCTTCTGGGGTCTGGGCCATGGGGCAGCGGGGAGAGCCACCTGGGGGGGGTGTCCGCCCCGCCGTCCGCCGCCCCACCGGCCCCGCCGGCCCTGCCACCCGCCGCCCCGCTGCCCCGCCGCCCCGCCAGCCCCGCCGCCCGCCGCGCACTCACTCTCTTTGCTCTTCTCCTTGTTCTTGAGCTGCTGCAGCTTCTGCTCTCGGTGCCGCTTCTCCAGCTCCTGCTCCTGGCGGTGCCTCTCCAGCTTCCGCTGGTGTTCCAGCAGCTCCTGCTGGTGCTTCACGGCCAGCAGCTCCTGCTGTTGCTGCGGGCAGGGGCGGGAGGAGACAGAGACGGTCAGAGCCTCGCCCCGAAACAAGAACGGCGAGACAGACAGACAGACAGACACGCGCGCAGATCAGCGGAGGCCCAGCACGTCCCCGCGCTGGTGTGGCCGTGGGGGCCTCGCGCCCTGGGCCCGGCCCGCGTCTCCAAGGAGACCACCTCGTTCAGTCTGCACAGGAAGCAGGGCTGCTCGGGGACGTCTCCTAACCACTCCATGCTAAATGCCAGAAATGAAAATAAAAGTGACCGAACTGCTAGAAGAAAATACGCCTGAAGATTTATGCCATCTCATACGCTGGGAATGCCTTTTGGAGAATGACGCAAAAGTGTGTGAAACGGTGTGGCAGCTTCGGGAAATTGTTTGGCCCATCCTTACAAAGCTAAACACGCACCCACGCAAGACCTAGCAACCCCACGCCCAGGACTGACCCAAGAGACGGGGACACACATCTGCACAAAGCCCTGCACGGGACTGTGGGTGGGAGCTGTGCGCACGGCAGCCCAGCCCGACACACCCCAGGCGTCCCTCAGACGTGAACCCAGCAGCAGAAGTGTGTGTCTGTACGTGAGAATCCCACCCAGCGATGAAAAAGATTAAACCGCACAGACGGGAAAAAACACGCATGGGCTGCAAGACAACCGAAGCGACTCCAGTGTTGACAGGGCTGCGGGATACGGGAGAGAAGAGAGTCAACGTGCAAAGGTTCTATTTACACGAAGTTCTGGATCAGGAAATCCTAAGACATGGTGATAAAAGTCAGAAAAAGGCTGCTTCTTGGGTGAGGCAGGAAGACGAGGCAGGCGGGAGCTGTCTAGGGTGTGGGCTGTCTGACACACAGCATTTGCTCAGGGGCTCACGACGGTCGAAGCGTGGCACACAGACACTCAAGGCCCGTGCGTTCCGTCGTGTGTAAATGATATCACGTATTTTCAAAAATGACAGAATTGACAACGTAAAAAGTTACCTTCGTAACGAATACTGTAAGCAAAATTTAAATGCAAAAGATGAATGAGGAAACCTCTTTGCAGTGTTCGTGGCACAGAGACGGCCGTGGTAAGTTATTAAGGCTATGGTAAGCAGCCCCTAAGAAGGTGAGCAAAAAGACCAAGAGAGTCACCAAAAAGTGGTTAAAAATAAATGGGGGACAAGGGTTCAAGCTCACCAGCAATCAAATCGCACTGTCACTTATTGCACTGGAAAAGGTGAAAAAGAACAAGCCGGCCAGCGCGGACCGGGGGTGCGGGAAGAGGCTCAATTAAGCCGACACACCGGACACCGGTTTTCCTCAAACCTCGACCAGCAAAAGTCCCCAGTCGGGTGGTCTGTGCTGCCTCCTCCCGCCCGACGGCTCCCCCGTCCCCATGTCTGCCCCCTCTCCCCCTCTCAGTCTGTCTCTGTCCCCCTCTCTCCTACCCTTCTCTCTCCCTCTGTCTCCCTGCACCTGCTCCCTGCTCTGCCTGTCTCCCCACCCCCGCCTGCCCCCGCTCTCCGGGGCTCCGGCCACGCGCACTTGCCACCTTGGGAAGGACCTGAGGACCTGAGTGGGGCCAGCCTAGCTGCCCACGCCCTCCGCCCCGGCCACCTGCGCGGAGCCGCCCTCGTCCACAGCACCTTCCAGGTGGGTCCCGGTGTCCCCCTCGCTGCTGGGCGGGGCGGGGGCGGGCCCACCGGGGCGGGGCGGGCCCAAGCCCACCCCCTCCCTGTCCCCGGGTGGAGGGACGGGCTGGGGGGGAGCCGGCAATCTGTCACCCAAGAGGCCCCGGGACTCTCCGTCGAGGACGCGTCACCGACGAGCGAGCTCCACGTCATGGACCACGTGTGTGACACACAGCAGGACTGAAACAGCTTTGCGGCCGCTCCCGGGGACCGCGGCAGGCACCTCCTTGCGGCCCCGCTGGCCCACCTGGGAGCCTCCGCAGACAGCACGGCCGGCCTCCCGGCCTCCCAGCCTCCCGGCCTCCCGGCCTCCCAGCCTCCCGGCCTCCCGGCCTCCCAGCCTCCCGGCCTCCCGGCCCTGCTGCAGTGGAAGGGACCTGATGGCAGGGCCCCTACGGAGCTGGGCGGGCTGGTCACACCTGTGCCCGCACATGCAGCAGGGGACCCACGGCCCCTGCCCACAAGCCCTGCCGCGAAGGGGAGCGGGGGTCCTTTCCAGCTGGGACCACAAGGGCAGAATGGCAGAGAGGTGGGTGCAGCTAAGCCCAAGACCCGCGCAGGAGGGAGGGGGAGGGAGGCGGCCGCGGCCCACCCAGAGGAGCCGGTGTCCGGACCCCGCGCCGCAGCTTGCACCTCCCACGGGTGACACTGCTCCTCGGCCCAGGGCTCCCAGACCGCGTTGTGCAGCAGGGCGTGCAGGGGCGTGGCCGCCAGGAGTGGGTACCCAGCTCAGCACCCACCCGCGGCGTCCCTGCACACTGAGTGCCACTGCTGAGAGCTGTCTGTGGGAAACAAAGTTAATTCCCAACACCCGGCTTACAGGAACTCGGGGGCAGGAAGAAGGTTGCAGAGGCCTTTGCGGGTGGCTGAATTCCAAGAGCAGATCTCCAAGCCAGCTTCCCAATTTTGCAGTCATTGCTGCCAGCAGTCAATACAATCTGGTTTGACCACGAGCTGAGCTTCGGTCCCTTCAAGCTGATGTCGCTGTGCGTGTCCATAAGATCAGCTTAAGAACTTTGCTAATATATTTCAAGACAGTGATGTTTTCTTCTCTTTTAAAAGGAAACGCGAATGACACCACTGGGACAAAAGAGTAAATGAGGTGGGGCTAAACCATGTCCCTTATTATTATTAGTTTTCTTCCAGGAGGCACTACTCAGAGCTGCACTACTTGCTCTTCTCAGAACAGGGTCGCACAGCGAGGAAGGTACCTCTGCCAGAAGAAGCATTTGTTGATCCGTATGGATTCAGAGAATCCTGCCTGGGGGCCCCAGGGCTGTGTCTGTGGGTAAAGGCCCCCAGCGGCTGTCACCAGGCCACTGCCCACCTCTCTGGGATTCCACCTGTGTGGCCTGGACGACTCAGAGGGCTGCCTGGTCGGGGAGCCAAGGCCGTGTCCTGAAAAACGGATCTTGGAAGGAAGAACCTCGCCCTCTTGGTATTACCTACACCCCCAGATTGCCTTATGTACAGCCCCGGGTTCCCTTTCAACTGCTCAGTGTTCATTTAATATGTACATGAGGCGCAGGTGGAAATTCGCTTAATATGGTCTCACAATATTTACTTTTCACCCAGAACCCAGAAGGAAAGTGAGATCTCTCAGTTGTCATTACAAAGAGACTAGAAACAACCACCCCAGACCCTGATGATTAAAATTCACAGGATGACAAAACTCCCAGAAAAACGATATTGTCATTGAGTGTTAATGAAAGGAGCAATTAGAAACCACAACTCTGATTCCCCAAAATGCCCCAGAGCACGACACTGTAAAAGCCTGGCACGGACAGTGCAGAGCCGGGACTGCTGTGGGGACACGGGGCTGCCACAGTGAAGTCCACGCCCACCTGGGACCGGAACCCGCAAGTTCTGTGCATCAAAGGCCCAACAGGCTTGCCGTGTAGGTTTTTCAAAGATGGTCAAGGAACTTCTAAGGCATCATGTGGCCCACTATCTGAGGGAAGTACAGGGCAGACCCCATGACCCTTGGAGGTCACTTTTGATAGAGAGCATCTTCTCTTGGATGCTGACCTCCAGGCTCGCGTGCTACTTGGCCATGGTTTCTAAGGACCATTTGCGACTAAACTCTTCTTCCCTATGGGGTCCTCAAAACGGAACCATTATCTTTATCTCACTGGATTTCCTGGCTCAAATCGAAGAGGCACCCCCATTTCAGTACATTCAAAATCACTCTTCCCTCTGGCCTCATGGCACATCAGCATTATCAAAAGGTCCCCGGGATGTGTCATTCATGTTCCCACCCAAATCTGGATACTCAAATGCCACACAGACAAAAAGGTCAGCCATCCATCAACATGCTGGTCAGCAAGAGGGAGGCCGGCATCACAGACACCGGCACTCTGGACGCTGCGGAAGCTGCGGACTGGACATCGCCGTGAGCGCTGGGGGGAGGGGAGCATGGAGGAGGAGGGGGGGGAGTAATGAGGGGGGGAGGGGAGAAGTGATGGGTGAAAGTGGTCAAGGGAGAGCCTGGCCGGCCTCCCCTTCCTCCGTCCTCACCACCCAGTCTCCATTCGTGTGACACGCGTTTTCCTCCCAGGTGGGGCGCCTTGGAAGCTGCATCCCCTTGAGACCAGTGGCGGGTCCCCTCCGTCTGCAGGGCATCCTGGCTCCTTCCCTCCATGGGCTCACCACCACCGGGACACACTTCCCGTGGTGGCTCAGGGCTGACTGAAGACTCAGGCTGTGTCTGAGCCCCTGACTTCTCTCTGCAGACAGTAGGTCTGAGCGAGCCCGTGAGGGTGCTGGGCCGGATCGAAGGCAGTGTACCTATCAGCAAGAGCCAGTGAAGAGGAATGAGATAAAAACCATGTCGCAAGCCAGCGCACGAGACGGTTTTCTTTGTAGAACAAACTTCTGCAGCTGCCATCTTTGGAAATACACAAAACGACCCTTCTCTTCTACAACTGCAGGCAGCCTACAGCACAGAGGGCACAGTCAAAGGTGAGCAGGACGCCTTATAAAGCACGACACTCTCGTGTGCCACGAATGCTTGGTGAGCAGGACGCCTTATAAAGCACGACACTCTCGTGTGCCACGAATGCTTGGTGAGCAGGACGCCTTATAAAGCACGACACTCTCCTGTGCCACGAATGCTTGGTGGCAAAGGAAAAGCCGGGCCCTGCATGGCAGCCGGAGTGGCCATCAGCGCCCCCTGGGGCAGCAGGTCAAACAAGGCCATCCACCTGCCCATAAACAACTTCCTAGAAACCCAGAGTGCCGGGTTTATGAGCAATTCCTGACCGTAAGCCCGTGAATTAGGCACAGACAGGTTCAGGGATGACGCAGGGCTTTTGGCTGCCACGCGCTTTCCCAGGTACCAGGGTTATGGCAACCTAAGTGCGTCCTGCAGGCTCATTAAAAGTTGCCTCAGGTGACCCGGAAGCTGGGGCCCCAGGTAACATCTCTCCAGCTACCTGGGACAGGTAATAAAGAGAGTAAACACGACGGCCTGGCTCCCAGTGCCATAAAACCAGGTTCCTTTCAATGTTATCCGTTTCCCTGCAAGGAAAAGAGTCACATACTCAACTAAACAGCTCTTCAAGCTCTCTCCTGTCCACGGAGACAGCACGAATCACACCAACAGATTTTATACACACACACACACAAATGTACAAAAATTCAGCCTTCAGTAAAAAAGGACATGCAAATAAAAGAGTGGAAATCGTTTTTAGTTTTTGCCCATTAGACTGGAAACACCCTGCGAGACCTGGGAAAGGGACATCCAGGCTGAATACAGCTTTGGAAGGAGCAGGAACTCTTCCGGAGGGCGACCCGGCAAGATGCTTTAAAATGTGTAATGTGGGCTTCCCTGGTGGTGCAGTGGTTGAGAATCTGCCTGCCAATGCAGGGGACACGGGTTTGAGCCCTGGTCTGGGAAGATCCCACATGCTGTGGAGCAACTAAGCCCGTGAGCCACAACTGCTGAGCCTGCGCGTCTGGAGCCTGTGCTCCGCAACAAGAGAGGCCATGACAGTGAGAGGCCTGCGCACCGCGGTGAAGAGTGGCCCCCGCTTGCCGCAACTAGAGAAAGCCCTCGTGCGGAAACGAAGACCCAACACAGCCATAAATAAATAAATTAATAAATAACTTAAAAAAAAAAAGTGTAATGTGCACACAGTATTTTTCATCTGAAGCGATTCATTCTGAGGAGACCTGCCCAAAGGATGGGGCCTGCAGTCCGGTCCACAAGCAGGAACCGTGGAAGATGAGCCCCCGTCTCCCAGGATGGCACCAGCCAGACAGACGTGTCAGGACCGGCCCCCGCCGTGCAGTGTAGACGGGGAGGCTGTAGCGCCAGGGTCACTGGATTCAGCCCCGACTTTGGACTCTGGCTGCTTCAGAGCCACAGCGGGGGTGGCATCCACGCCGGGAGCGTCCCCAGGTCCCTCGCCCACTCACAGCCCGTGAACCCATGGGCTCCTGGTCCCGGCAGGACGGACCTGTCTAAAACCCCTCCCGGAAGCACGTTCTCTGAAGATTCGTGTCTCCTCTCCACGATGGAGCCACAGTCACAGCCAAAATCCACAAGTAAGTACTGGAAATTGACAAAAAGCAACGGCTGGGCTCAGAGTGCTGTTAGTAAGTGGAACAAAGGCTGATGAGAACCGTTGATCAGAACCCCAGACAGGTAAGTCCCAGGGGGCACACAGGCCGGGCCACGGAGAGAGTCGAGGTGAGTGCTGGCGGTCAGCCATGCACTTGGGGTCCCCCACACCTGCCCCTGCTGTTCTTCACCAGACCTGGGGCGCCCCAGCCCCAGCTGGGCCCTCCCTCTTCACACACGTTTGTACCCTCCCTCTGCATACCCTTCCCAGAGGCATCAGTGCCAAAGAGCAGGACAGAGGCTTCCAGAAGCGTGGAGTGCCAACAAGCTGGCCCTGGGGACCCCGCGCCCTGGCCACTGGGAGAGAATGTGTGTAGAGGACGTCTCTTCCTGGACACTCCTGGGGGCTGGGGCCCCCCCGTGCTTTCTCACTACCCGCCCCCATTTGGTCTGTAAGAGGTTTAGAGGAGGTTCACTACCCCAGCTCACTTCTGCCTTTTTTTATTAGAAACACAACAGAATGACTGATGGTTAAATCTAAGGTCAATTCCTTCTGTGTTCACATTTAACCATCAGTTTACTTATCAAGATCCATCTTCAAAGGTTCACGTTCTTAGAAAAGCCCAAAGACGGATTTGCTTGCTGCCCATTCTCCTAGCCCTGGAAACATCAGAGAATTAAATGGAGCTATTTCATTTTTTTCCCACTTAATGGCATCATCTAACGTGTGGAACATAATATTCTCACAAAGATAGGGTGATCCTGATTTTTACCCACTCGATTTGTTTCCATTCATTTGAGTACTTTATGTACATACGTAAAATCAGCTAAGTAACTGAGAGGAAAGTCTGGGTTCAGGGGTCCCCAGTGCAGGCGTGTGGCCAGCCACAGGAAAGGGCAGCAGCAGTGGCGCCCCTGGTTCTGGACGATTCTGTCTTGCATTCGCACCCTGATGCGCACTGTGGACAAGGCCATCGGCGTGCACACAGAGCGTCTAAAAACAGAGCCATGTGCTGATGACCGTGCCTGCCAGATAACGTGGCCTGCCTTAAGAAGCCCACTGCGGGCACGTAACCCTGACCACCAAACCCTTGAAATTTATCATTAAACCCACATTAAGAATGGCTGTTCTAGGGCTTCCCTGGTGGCGCAGTGGTTAAGAATCTGCCTGCCAAAGCAGGGGACACGGGTTCGAGCCCTGGTCCGGGAAGATCCCATATGCCACAGAGCAGCTAAGCCCGTGCGCCACAACTACCGAGCCTGCGCTCTACAGCCCGCGAGCCACAACTACTGAAGCCCATGTGCCACAACTACTGAAGCCCACGCACCTAGAGCCCGTGCTCTGCAACAAGAGAAGCCACCGCAATGAGAAGCCCACGCACTGCAACGAAGAGTAGCCCCCTCTCATCGCAACTAGAGAAAGCCCGCACGCAGCAACGAAGATCCAACACAGCCAAATAAATAAATCAATAATAAAAAAAAAAAGATAAAAAAGAATGGCTGTTCTAGACACGTACTGTATGATGCTACTCATATGAGGTCCCTAGAGCAGTCATTACAGAGACGGTAAGTAGAATGGTGGTTGCTGGGGAGGAGGGCCTGGGGGAGGAGGGGCTGGGGGAGTGTTGAATGGGGACAGAGCTTCATTTTTTTTTTAATTTTTAAATTTTATTTTATTTATTTTTTTATACAGCAGGTCCTTATTAGTCATCCATTTTATACCCATTAGTGCATACTGTCAATCCCAATCGCCCAATTCATCCCACACCATCCCCACCACCCGCCACTTTCCCCCCTTGGTGTCCACACGTTTGTTCGACAGAGCTTCATTTTTGAGAGGACGAAAAAGTTCTGGAGATGGATGTTGGCGATAATTGCCCAACAATGTGAATGGACTTAATGTCACTGAACTGTACACTTAAAGATGGATAAGATGGCAAGTTTTACGTTATGTATATTTACTGAGATTAAAAAAAAAGTGAGTTAGCGGTTTAGTGGTTCCTCAGAGTTAAACGCTGAGTTATCTTACGGCCCAGCAATTCGGCTCCCACGTATATACCCCAAAGAATTGAAAACAGTTGCTTAAACCTAACTTGTTCACTGATGTTCACTGCAGCACTATTCACAAACGCCAAAAGGTGGAAACAACCCAAATGTCCATCAATAGATGAATGGGTAAAGAAAGTAGGGTACATTCATACAATGGAATATTCAGCTATAAAAAAGAATAAAGTACTGACACATGCTATGACGTGGAAGAACCTCGAAAATGTTATGACAGAAGTCAGACGCAAAAAACTACGCATTATTGTATGATTACATTTATATAAAATGTCCAGAACAGGCAAATTCAAAGAAGAAGGCAGATGAGTGTTGCAGGCGCTATGGGGGGCAGGGGGTGGGGTGGAAATGGGGCATAACTCTTGGATATCAGCGCAGGGGTTCTTCATGGGTTGATGAGAATGGTTCGGAACCAGACAGCGGTGATGGTTGTACCATATTGTAAATGTACTAAATGTCATTGAATTGTACACTTTAAAATGGTCAAGTGATGAGTTTTATGTTATATGAATTTTACCACAATAAAAAAAATGAGTAAGGGAAAAACTAAGTATTTTCCATAAAGAAAAGGGAAAAAAACGAGCAGCCACCTCTCTCTGGGCTCCGTCGGGTGAGAACGAGCACAGCCCTGAGACTGAGGACGACGAGCAAGGTCCCCGTGTGTGTGCCCCAGGCCCTCGGGGTCCCTGGACGGCTGCTGGGGACGAAGGCAGAGCCTGGCTTCTCCTCCACGCTCCCCATCCTACCTGACGGGCATCAGGAGAGAGTAGCCTGCATCGGCAAAGGAAACGGGCAAACTCACCTGTGATGAAAACGATCAGAATCCTGATGAGTGCTAGAAAACTACCAAATAGCTCAGGTGATGATTAAACTGTGTCTGGCACCGACCCTGCCAACAAGCTCTTCTAAGAGAAAAAGGCCAGGTCTCTCCACACAGGACCCAGGAAAGGCCTTTTGTCCTTGGGGAGTCACCTGCTTTTATTTACCTCTGCAGCCCGGGAGTGTGGCTGCCTGACTTGACACCACAGGAAAATGGTTACAGGCCTGGAGAGGGTGCTTCCCATGCAACCCTGAGGGAGACCCCAGCACAGGGAGGAGAGGCCCGGCTTTACCTAGCTCTCCTGCAAGCCTCACGCCCAGGGCAAGCCCTCACCCAGGGTCCAGCCTCGGCCACACAACCGCAGTCCATGGCGTGGGCAGGGCCCCTCACGCACGTGCTGTCACAGATAACTTTCCAAGATCCCAACGTGGTTACGGAAGTTTTAGTCAATGCATCGAGACCAAAAGGGAGGAAACAATTATAATTTGCAGATGACATTATTGTCTACTTAGAGAACATGAAATAACCAATTACAAATTTCTTAGGACTAAGAAGAAAATTCTAGACATTGGTTGGCTAACAAATAATAATGAAATCAAGAGCTCTACACTGACAGTGACCAAGTAGAGAATAAAATGAAGAAACATTCTATTCATAACAGGAGAAAATATATAAAATACCCAAGAATAGTTAAATATAAAATCTACAGCCCTTATATGAAGAAAATAAAACAAGACTTTTCTTAAGGACAGAAGAAGCCTCAAATCACAGGTGGTAATTCCATATTCCTCGATTAGAAAGTTATTAGTAGATGTCCTGCTGATTTATTAACTTGCTGCAACTTCAGTTAAGTTTCCAGAGCAACTTTGGGGGGACGTTATGAGAAATGATTCTGCTGCTCACCTGGAAAAATAAAAGCTCACCCGGAGACAAGCTGAGGGAATTAAAAATGAAGAACAAATGTGTGGGGAGTGGAGACCTGCACAGTCGGATCCTGAAACACGAGCACAGGCTCCTGCTGACACTGGGCGGGGCTGGTACGAGGAACAGAGGGGGCCGGAGACAGACTCGGCCAGATAAATATGCGCTGATTATGGGACAGAGCTGGCATTTTTTAAATCGTTTAGAAAACTGCTTTGCTTCGTGAATGAGGCGAGGCCAAGTAGATAAATGACAAAATATAACGGACATTGAAATAACGCCCTTAATTTATAAAGAACACTCATATACTGATGAGAAAAAGACAAGCATTGCAATAGAAAAACAGCAAAGAAAATGATAATTGGTAGAAGAAATGCAGCAAGCGTATAGAAATATGGCGAACCACAATCAAGGAAATGCAGGCACGACATGAGACAGAATCAAAATAGGATGTGAACAAGTTCCACTAATGCATCAGACTGCGGGGTCAGCCCTGGCCCCTCTCCTCTGGGAGGGCAGTCACTGCTCGGCCAGCCCGCTGTGTGCGGACCATGGAAGAGGGAAAACGGGGGGCGGGTAGCGACCCGCGCAGCAGGCTGTGGGTGGGAGAGAGGGTGCCCTGCAGCGCCCCACAGAGGCAGCTACCACCCAGGACAGGCCAGCAAGTGCTGGCTGTCGTGGTTACTGCTGCTTTACTATTCTGCTCTCGGAATGAGCAAGGGGGGTGTGTGTGTGAGAGAGAGAAAGAGAGAGAGACAGACAGACAGACACATGCATACCCAGGACCTGGTGTAGCTTTTGGAAAGAAACATGGCAACAAACAAAAGCCACAGAAAAGGACTTATCTTGGGTCAGCAATACCATTTCTGTTTTGTTTAGACAAAGGCATGTGATTCATGAACGAGGACACTAAAAACAGAAGAAAAACTGGAAATGACCTTAATGTTCAACTCTTCAACTATTAGTGCTTATTTAAATTCATTGGGGTTCATTGTACGACTACAACAAAACCATTAAAATCATGCTTTTGAAGTGTATGTAATGGTAAAGGAAAATGTTAACAATACAGTAAATAAAAACCACATGTCAGTATAATCCCAATTCCATAAAACTACAGGTACACACACGCACAATTTACATAATATAAGGTTACGGGAATCCACCCCAAAATGCAACGGCTTTCCTAGCTAACAGCGCTGGAATCACATCTTCTCTGTGATTTGCAATTATTCAATAATTAACATTAATGACTGTGGCGATCAGAAAGAGATCATGATGAAAACATTCCTCGTGAAAAACGACACTGTCTGGGATGCAAATAGCAGGGCCCTGCTCCTCTCTCGTACACAAGCCTTGGGGAGTCCGGGGGCCCGGGACCTTCCCCCTCCTCCTCCCGTTTACCTACGCAGGTGTTCCTCCCGGGGTGCAGGCGGCTCCAGGGAGATCTGTGGGGAGGACGCTGTGAGCAAACGGTTAATGAGGAGGTCAGACGTGTGGGTAAGCGTGGCTGAGTGGACACAGGCATTCACTCCCACTCCTCTCGGAACCGCGAAGAGGAACAGTGCTTTTTAGGAGACACGGATCCACATGAACAAAGCCTGCAGGAAGGACTGGAGAGCAGGTTCGTCATCAGAACTTTGGAAGATGCAGAACTGTGGAGATGAGACGCGGCAGCACCCCAGAGGCACAGCCCAGATGGCATGGTCAGCGTCGTGTTCTACTCCGAAGTGCTCACCACGTCTCCATCAGTGAAATGGAACATTCGATACGTTCCCAATACAAAATTGTCAGTATTTGCCAAACAGCGAAAAACCACACATTTATGGAAACATCACTGCCACGGACGGAGGTCAAGGGGCGGCATGCCTGAACCCAGAACCTTCAGAAGGCGGCCAAGGGATTCTGGCTTGCACGGGGGGCTCCCAGCGTCCAGGCCCACAGCCCTGTCCCCTTCCTCCTCTCTTCACGGTGCACCCCGACTTCTCACTGTTTCCCTACCCCTGAGCCCTCCTCATGTGCACCCCGACTCTTGTCAAAATCACGGTTACCACGCCCTCTCCCGCCGTCCCTGGACTAGGGTGAGGATCCCTCCTGGAGAAGATGACTGCACTCCAGGCCCGGTCTGTCACAGCCCTGCAGTACCCATTCCTCCGGGTGCGTTCCCATACGAGCTCTCACCCTGACCTTCAGACTTGCCTTGGCCAGTGAGGCAACAGCTTCCATGACTTACATGGAGGCTTAAACCACTCTTGCCCTCTTGCTGAGCTTGGAACTCAGAAACCAGCAGATAATCCAGCTGCCAAGCACCAGCCTGGAAGTGAGGCTACTCCAGGTCACCCCGTCACTGGGCAGCTCACAGCTGATCACAGGAGCACGAGAGAGAGCCCAGACAACCCTCCACAAACAAATGACTGCTGTAGTAAGCACTATATTTGGGGTCGTTTGTTATGCAGCCAAAGCTGACTGAGACACTCATGTAACAGAATCTTTGTGGTCTTATAAAATAGTGGCCATCACCACTCAAGCAGGAAGGACTTTGTGCTGGCTTATATCCTGTAATTGTTTTCCTTTTTGCATAAAGCAAATATTTAAACCATTGATCCTGATTTAGAGATATAACAGATTCATATTTCAGATACTTTGAAATGCAAAAATCATGTTACTACATCATTATACTTAAAGATAGTCTGCAGTACAAGACTGAAACTGTAGCCATGATCACCAGAGTTTGCCCACAGTGAGAAGAGCTTACAGGTTTCTCAGACTGTGGGACTGGATTTGCATTGGAGCATAGGGAACTCACCAATAGGAAGGGAGGAAATCGCTAACTCCAGGGAAAGCTAAGAGCTGTATCAGAGAGGTCATGAAGCCATTGCATGGTGTGTGTCGGCAATAGGCACCCCCACAGACACAAGAATGGAGCCCCTGATGGTTCTTTAATCAGAAGGATGGTCTCAGTATATGAAGCACCCGAAAAGTGGCAGTGTATGTGTGTGTAGGGGGGGGCCGGAGATGGAGGGCGAAAGCCTAGTCTCTCCGGCAAGCGGGAAATAATCACCCCATGGGATCTTTAATGCAAGGACGAAGCCGACCATCTACAAACAGGGAGCAGAAGCCAGCAGAGACCTGGGGCTGGGCAGCAGATGGGAGAGCAGGGGGGGACCGCTTCCGCTTGTCTACACTGTACTACATTTCCATTAGAAACATTGGAAATAGGGATTCCCTTGATAAAATTTAAAAAAATTAAAAATGACACACAACAAACCCCCAAAGCAGCAAATCTAGGTAAGGCTACATTTGCCAGGTGATCACCTAGGCTATCCCAGCTGACAAAAACACCCACCGACACCACACTCACTACTCTCACAGACCTGGGCCTCAGTGACCATGCTGCCTGGACCCCATTCTGGGGAGAAGAAAACTAACTGCGCAGGACAGAAAGGGGAACGGGGCTCCTGCATCAGCCATGACCAACAAAGACACTGCGCCTAGTACAAGTGCAACACTGAGTGTCGAAACCCCAGGAAAGATCTTCTTTACCCAGGGTTAACCATTTTAGTTACATTTTAAAAATTATTCTCTTTTTAACTATAAAATCCTATTCAAATTCACTGATGATTTAATGACACTAATTCGATTGTGTGCTCAAGAAATCCATCTGACAAACACCACTGCCAAATGTCACTAACAATATGATACCTTGTGAAGAGAGCGTAAATCATCAAAACAGAAGCCAACTGATGGTATGATACAATTACATAGTTTAAATGGCTTTAGACGAATGATCTCCATTTTAAATGGAGAAACAACAAACGATTAAAATGCAGAGAGCATGTAACCTTGAGATGCTTCCTGAGCTGCGTTTCTGGGGCTCCCACCATCTCTGGGAGCACCCAGCCTGTGGGTCAGGGGGAGCTCGGGGTACCCCTGACTTCCGGGCCCTCTCTGCGCAGGTGCTGACAGGAGGACCCAGGAGGGAGACTGTTCCATCTCAAAGAGGTGACACTAACTCCTGCAGCACCAGAGGAGGAGAGAAACTGGGGGTCAGGGAGACAAGGCCCACCCCAGGCCGAGGCCCCGGGACAGCGGGAAGCCCGGTCTCGCCCTGAGGGGGAAGCACCAACCGGGCTCAAGAGTGTTCCTGATGTTTCCTGCTTATTTGTGCAACCCCTCACCTGCGAGAGGTTGTTGATGTCTCAATGTCTCATGTTTTTCTTGTAAAAGCTACAGACTCAACCAACACAGACACGAGAACAGAAGCAACTAGCGTCCTCCTTAATCCTGGTCAGCACAAAACCCACCATCGCCAGTTTCCGGTATAGTCTCTCAATCAGGGGCTGTTTGAGTGAGGACGAGGGTGCAAGGGGGAGTGAAAACAGAGAGAGAAGTGCAAATCCCGAGTTCCTTCTTCAGCCAGGCGCCGTGCCGGCCCGCAGACGCCAGAGGTGGGTAGCTGTCCGTTACCAGGTAGGCACGTGGATGCGTGACCTACGGGGGGAAGGGGCACACACAGGGCTCCACCTCCCAAGATGAAGGGCAGTGCCGGGCCCCCTGGTCGCCAGGAGCCCAGGTAAAGGGGGGCGTATCTGAGAGGACCGGGAAGACACAAGACTGCAGTGATCCTTCAGGCTTCTGAGATGAGACCAAGATACGGGACGGTGATGGCCAAAGTTCAAAACGCCGGCTGGCGAGGAGGAGAGGAACTCGCTCCGCGTGGGCGAGCAGCGCTACTGGTCGGGAGAGAGCCAAGGCTGAGCTTCTAAATTGCTTTCAGGGGTCACAGAAATGTGAGGCTGCAGCTTCAAAGACAAAAGGAAAGAGGCGGCCTGTGGGGGGGGTCTCTTGTCAGTACTGAAAGGCAGGCACCTCGTCGGGCGCTGCTCACAGCCAAGGACCCTCGGGGCGGGGCCTCAGCGGGAAGCCCCACCCAAGCCCCACCCACCCCATCCCCCCACCATCCCCGCATCCCCCGCACCGCACAGAGCAGCAGCCGTGAGCAAGGCGCTGGCTTCCCCACCGGCAGGGCAGGTCCAGGCTGCCTCCCACGGAGCATCCCACGGGGCCTCCCCCTCCTCCCAACAGCCAGGAGGAAAAGGCGCTTCGCATCAGGGGAGCAAAGCGCACCGCGCTCGCTCTCGTGGACCCTCGACCACCCCACCCCAAACTCAAAGAGCGCTTATTAAACAGCAGAGGACCACGATGGCCGCTGGGGCGTCTCCGTGGAGACAGGTGACCTCTCAGTTAGGCAGGAGCGCTCTCTGGCTCAGAATCTACAGCCAAAGCCAGGAGGCCTGGACTTCCAGCAGCTCTGGAGAGTGTTCTCTCCTTGGTCTGTCCACTGCCAAACTCAGAAGCCCCACGGGGTCAGGGCAAAAGGCAGCAGCGGCAGCAACAAAACTGCCAAGACCCACGGCCTCGGGCGCAGCTCTCAGCTGGCCAGAGGCAGAAGCAGACAGTGCACGGTTGGTTACCCTGCATGGCACCAGTGCGCACACACCATCTGGGCGCAGGCTAACGAGGAAGCCAAGGCTGGCCTCAGCGACATCCAGCCGTAGGCGGTGTTGGTCTCTATGGAAAGGGCATCTCAGAAGCGTGTGGGCTTTTAATTCTCCACATCCCTGCTGTCCGGTCCAGTAGCCACTAACCACATGTGGCCGCAGTGCAGCTGGTCCAAAGGGAGATGTGCTCTGCGTGTCTGGTCTGCGATGCTTCACTAAGACTCAGCGTGAACAAAACTATTTATACGGATCACAGGTTGAAATAATATTTTAGAAATATGAGGTTAAATAAAATACATCAAAGTTAGTTTACCTTGTGCAGCCAGGTTCCCAATGACCCCAAAGATTCCTGCCTCCTGGTGTTCACCCCTTGTCTGGGCCCCTCCTGGGAGGGTTGGTCATATGACAGTAGAATAAGGTAGCAGGGTTGGGGGATGTCACTTCCAAGATTTGGCCAGAAGACACCGAGGCCTCCTTCTTGGTCACTTGGATCTCGGGTGCCCACTTCGGGGAAGCTGCTGTTAGAGGCCCACGTGAGGAGGACCTGAGGCCTCCTGCCCACAACCACGGGCGTCAGCTGGGAAGTGGGTCCTGCAGCCCCACCCAGCCCTCAGATGAGACCACAGCCCTGACTGGCAGCTCAGCAGCACCTCACGAGAGACCCTGAGGCACAGCCAGCAGTGAGGCTGCTCCTGGGTTCCTGACCCGCAGAAGCTATCAGATAGTACACGCTTGTTATTTTAAGCAGCTAAAAAGCTTGTGGGTAATTTGTTAGATAGCAATCAATAACTTACACAATCTGGTTTCTTTTGGTGTTTTAAGGTGGCTACAGAAAATGTAAAATTACCCACGTAATTTTAATATATACACATTTCTATTGGACAGCGTTGCTCTCCATGTTTCCAAGTGCAGTGAGCACGCGTTATGATCACAGACGTCATAACTGCTCCCTCAACCACATGACGTGACTTCTCCATGCATCACTAATGCATGTTTCTTTCTAATATGTTTACTTTTAAAATCTGAGATCAGATTCAATACATGCAGAGAGTGGGTACCAAAAAACAATCTTAGTTTTTTTCTTATTCCATTTAAAGGAAAAGTAAATATTAGTATCTTTTTCAAATCATAAAAAGTGGGAAAAATGGAGAGTGGACGGACAAGTCCCAAGAAGAAAATAAAGATGATTTGCAAACACGGGTGTTTCTTCTTGCCGGTAACGTTGCTATATACGGACATATCTTATCTTTGTAGATGAAGTCAGATGATAAGCATTTCCCCTAATTTAAGCACGCTTCTACAGCGTGACTTTAAATGCTGTTCCCACCACTGGCCACATCTGCCCCAATCTACTCAACCAGTGCCCAAGTGCTGGACACGCAGGTGTTAACTGCCCAGCAAGCAGTATGGCTGTGCATCAATCTCAGCGCTACCGCTGGTTATCAGGGACGGTCCTTAGCGTGGGGACCACGGGGCCACGAAGAGCGCGCGGGCTCTGCGGGCTCCCGGGCGCGGACGGCAGGCGACTTACTTTGATGTGCTCGTGGAGCTGGGCTTCGTGCTGCCGGGACAGCTGCTCGTGCTGCCTCTGGAACTCGGCGATGAGGAGCTGCCTCTGGAGCTGCTGCTTCTGCTTGAGCGCCAGGAGCTCCTGCTGCAGCTGCTTCTCCCGGACGCCGGCCTCCGTCGCGGGCAGCGGAAACTGGTGATCCAGGCGCAGGTCCATCGGCACCGCCGGGGGGGCCACTGGCAAAGGCAGAGCCGAGGCCACGTCCACTGTGGGAGAGAGCACAGCACAGAGCGCTGGTCACCGTGGAGCCCCCAGCCCCGTCCACCCTCCCAGAGAGCCAACAGTCGGCGTGCCCACACGCTGAGGGCTACTGTACACTTTGGACGCCTCTGCACCCCCTCCCTCAACAGGCTCAAGAGGCACGACCCGGAGGCCTTTGAGGTTTCTATCCCTCGGGCAAAAATCAGTGGACGTCTGGACCAGGACACACACTCCCGCAAACTCTCTTCCCTCCACCCGACCCTCCACGAAGGGTCCCCTGCTCTCTCAAAGAACCTTGCTGCAGGCCCGGCGGCCTTTTCTGACATCCTTTTTGAAAGTCGACGAAGAGAAAAAGCAAGTAAAAGGCTCTGAAAAGCACTGAACACCCGTAAGTAGAGAGGCAAATTGCCCAAGCTTTTCTTCTCCTTTTCACAAAGCCACGGAAGAGTTGTGTGCAGGAACCACAGGACAGTGTGTGCCACTGAAGTGGTCCAAACGGACGCTCCGGACGGGGAGAGCGTTTCCATGGTGAAGCGAGCGCCCTCTGGAAAACAGGTTTACCGGCTGCAGCCAATAAAACGCTCCCCCGGCTCGCCCGCACAGCTTGCGCGTCAGGGTTACATGCTTCTGCGCTTCGCCGGGAAACGGACTGTCTTCACTGCACTGATGTGTGGCCGAGAAAGAGCCACAAGTGACTGATTAGAAACAGAAGCTGAATCGATCTTAAGGCTTACAAATCAATACCAAATTAAAGTGAGAAAAAGAATGCAGAACGCAAGCCTTAAATTACGGACCTCACAAAATAACCCGACGTGGGTGCTCCTCCCGCGACAGGACGGCATCTGAAAAGCCCAGGGGCGCCGCTGGGAACCCCTTACTTCCCGCGAGCCTCCTCTGCTGCTTCCCCGCCTCGCAGGTGAGCGCCCTGGGCGCTGCTCGTAGAGAGAGGAGTGAAGACAGCCCGGCACCGAGGCCCACGGTCCCTGTCCCTGCCAAAAAGCCGCCCTCACAACCTGCTCTGGGCTCACGCAGCGGCACGGACCAGACCCGGGGACCGGAGGCTGGGGCCTCGCCCTCCGGGGGGCTCAGGGCTCCGGTGGGAGCCCAGACTCAACACCCAAGGGCCGCCAATGCCAGCTCCTCACCACCTGGCACGGGGCGCCTCATCCTAGCCCCTCTGCCTGGACCCTCTGCAGGTCGGGCTTTGAGACAGACGCACTTTGCCTCGTCCTGGGGTCTCCCTGAGTGAGAGCGGGCCACTCACGGGCTGGACATAACCCAGTTCCTCAGGAAGTCTGTGCATAGATTCTGGAAAAACAGCCCGTAAGTGGAACCACCCCTCAGGACAGGGCATTTCTGTGGTCACTGCCAGGCGGCAGGTCCCATGCCGACCATCCTTCTGATGAGCGAGGCGAGGTGGGGCGAGGCCCGGCTCGGGCAAAGCCCTGGGTTCTAAGCCCCGAGCCGACTCCCTGAGCCCTGGAGCTCTGGACTAGAACGTGGCCTCGCACCTGCAGGGCTGCCCGCCTCGGGGGAGTGCGGGCCGCTGCCCGGGGCAGAGCGGGGCCCTGGCTCCGGGGCTGACGTCACTGTCTCTCCCACCCCCGGGACCAAGCCCTGGCCTCCACCCCAGGCCCCCAGAGCCTGGAGCAGCTTCCATGCCAGGAATGCCTGGGACCTGGCCACAGGGAATGGAGAAAACTCCTCAATATTCAAGCAGTTTCAGAAAATATCTAATTCTCCTCTCTGAAGCCCTAACAAGCCTGGGATAAATACCAGCTGACTGTTTTTCTTCGGTTTCTTCCCCCAACTTTTTAAATGTATGTATTTCTTTTTTTTCTAGAGGGGTGTGAGGCTTGATGTGTGACAAGGTCTTTATCTGATATTTATGTGAGAAAAATCTGCACAAATGAACTGTTTTCGTGAACAGGCCCGGGGACCGGTGGACCCCACCAACCTCCACTGCACACCAGCTGGTAAAGACTGGCTTTTATTAATTTCCTTTTTCTTTTTTTGATCATTTTTATCATGCAATATATGAAAATGGAAAAACAGTGCAAACAACACCAGTTTTATAAAACCTCAATCAATATTTTCTCCCATTTGCTTCAGACTTTCTTTTAAGGAACAGAATATTATGGAGGGCAGGGAGGAGGGCTCAGGAAAGAGACTTAGAGAAAAGAGAAAGTGACCTGATGTCTTAAAGGAAATTCAGCTGATGCTTTTCTTTCTCCGGTGGGGAGAGGTGGTGTATATTATCCTGCTTTCACTAAAGACAGTGCTGAATGCTTCCTGAAAAACATTCTTACCGTGAATGATGGCAGGTTTTGCCAGCTCCCTTTCTGCATCCACGGATGTGATCAGAAAGTTTTTCTATTAACCGGTTAACCTGCCTAGTTCCTTCATGGATTACAGGTGAGTTACATAGCCGACCTCCTCAGGTTAGTTGGCCTTTGCTTTCTTTTTTTTTTGGTCTGCGTTAGGTCTTCATTGCTGCGTGTGGGCTTTTCTCTCTACTTGTGGCGACCGGGGGCTACTCTTTGCTGCGGTGCAGGGGCTTCTCACTGCGGTGGCTTCTCTTGTTGCGGAGCACGGGCTCAAGGCCCGCGGGCTCAGCAGTTGCAGCACACGGGCCCCAGAGCACGCGGGCTTCAGTAGTTGCAGCACATGAGCTCAGTAGTTGCGGCATGCGCGCTCTAGGGCGTGCGGGCTTCAGTAGTTGTGGCGCACTGGCTCAGTAGCTGTGGCTCGCGGGCTCTAGAGCGCAGGCTCAGTAGTTGTGGCACACGGGCTTAGTTGCTCCGCGGCATGTGGGATCTTCCCGGACCAGGGCTCGAACCTGTGTCCCCTGCACTGGCAGGTAGATTCTTAACCACTGTACCACCAGGGAAGTCCCCCAGTTGGCCTTTGCTTTCTAAGGATAAACCCGACTTGCTCTTCCTGGGTTACACACACACACACACACACACGCACACAAAGAGTCGCTGACGCATTCAGCCTGCGACTGTTTCATTACGCACATTTGAATCCATAGTCATAATAGGTGAGACCGGCCTGCGGTATCTCTTACACTCTGCTTGTCTGGTCAGGGAGCGGAATTTTAGCTTAAGAAAATAACCACAGAGAATCTGTGAAATAACCATACTGCCTGCGTTTTGTAGCAGTATCATGTCACTTGCCCTGACAGCAGGGGTGGTCAGACGTGGCCCCTGCTCATGCGACGTGCCAAGGTGACCTAAGACACTATGTAGGAACAAGGCCATCCCCACGATGCGGGGCAGAAGACGACCCATCCACTGCTCACTGTCTCATACCCTCTCCCCACTTCTAATTCTTCCTAGGCGGGGTCAGGAGGACCAGCAGAAATGTCTAGTAGTTAACGTCGTCAAAGACTGAATATAAAACAACTTGAAGGGATCCAAAAATAAGATGGGCCAAACGTTTCTAAGCGTGCGTCCATGTACCGCGGAAACACTCCTGCTCGGTGCTGGGCACTGGCGGGCTGCTCCCATGCCAGCCTGTGGCAGGTCTGCTGTGAAGACAGGCAGGAGGGGCAGTGGGGCCCATGGGAGGCCTGGGGAAGGGTTCACACGGGGGCTGCATCTCTGAGGCGGGAGGGGCGCTGGGGGTGAAAGAGGTGGGGTGGTGGCCGCAGGGGCAGGACGGGAGGACTCGCGGGTGGCCGGGCAGGACTGGGCCCTGTGGATGGGGTGGCAGGGCGGAGAGGGGCGTCACACCCACCACCCGCGAGCTGAGCCTCGCTTTGTTTACTGCACCTTCTCTCAGCCTCCTCTGTGTCTGGGAGCGTAGGGAACCTTAGAAGGAAACACCCCCTGGTCACGCCACAGACACCGGAGCGGATGCACCCTGGGGGTGGGCGCGCAGGGTGGCGAGGAGACCGCCCCACCCCCGGCAAGCCCCTTCTGCCCGCAGTGAACAGACAGAAGGGAACGGGGTGGGGGGGCACGGGGGGGGGCCCACGTGCTGTCCTCGGCCCAAGGCATCCCTGTTCTCACCACGTTCCCTCCACATATACTGTGAGAAAGGGATGCAAGTCCTGCCTGGGTTTACCCTTTTGAGGTTTCACATAAAACTTCATTCTTCTGCTAGAGAAAGTCAAAAGCAGAGCAAAGAGAATGCAAAGCTAGACATCACCTCCGTCAGACGCGCCGCGACCAGCTCCTGCCACTTCTTCACCTCTGAAAACAGCACTGCGTTTACAGACATGCAAACCAACACGGGAACTTACACGAGGCCAGGGGACCCAGGCAAGGTCCTTCTCCCGCTTCGTGTGCCCAGCCTCGGGAAGCCAGGCGGGTGGGGAGGTGGCCGAGCGGTCCCCAGGCCTGGCCTGGGCACCAGCTGCGGGGTCCCCATTCATTCCCATCGCTGGCGGGTGCGTCAAACATGACTCGGACTATTTCTGTATCAAAAACTCTCTGAAATGCCATGAGTTCCCAACAGAAGCTGCTGGTGCTTTTGACCCAAAGAGCCCTGAAGAAACAATGAAAGCTTCTCTACTTAAAGAATGCAGCATCAAGACAAAAAAGCCTGTATTCTCATGAATATTTTATGGCAGAGTAGAAAATTGCTTTTATAGGTTGTGCCTTGAGAAACATATTAATACAATCAGACTCATGACGTTAGTAAAAGCACAAAGACTATATTCAGAGTTTCAATAAGAAATGGCAAGCCTGGGCTGTGAATTGTAAGTTCTCAATCAGAAATAGAAAAAATCTGCTAGTCTCTATTTTTTTAACATAAATGATCAGAAAAAAAGAAGGACACTGTAATTTTCCATTACATGGGTTGGGTCCTCTTTTCAGAACACCATTTCATGTCATCATATAGATAGGAAAGAAAGAGAAGTACTATTCTTTAGAAAACAGGGCCGAAGTTTAGGGTCTGTTCAAGTAAAGAACAACTCATTCACATCTAGGGGACAATAAAAGATATTTCATCCACGTAGCCACGATTTCCTCTTACCATGACATTTGCCTGCGTGCGTGAGGGTTAGGGAGAGAAAAGACTGCAGGGGGCGGCGGAGGAAGAGAAAGAAAGGGAGGGGTATATAAGAAACGCAGAACTTAGTTCAAAATATTGTCATCTTTTATGGTGAAATGTGTCACACACCCTGGAGAACAAGAGGGTTAAGGGTGACACAGTCACCCCCCCACCCCAACCAGAACCAGAGCATTGCTCTCCGTGCCCCCCACATCACACGCCTGTGCCCCCAGCAACATTCTGACTTTGTTCAGCATCCCTGCTTTTCTTTCTAGTTATAACATCTACAGATGTATCCCCAAACGTGTGTTCTCCACGTGACCGCAGTGAGTACAGGAGCAGTGGGATGGGAGGTGACAAAGGTTCCCAGGAAAAGACAGAGTCTCGAGTTCAGGCTGCCTTCAGCTTCTAGGACAGTTGACCAAAAAGAGCTCTGTCCGGGCGAGGTCAAGAGTGACCCCCGGGAAGCCAAGGGCCGCCCCCAGTGCAGCACCCGGGGGGGCCATCCCGTGCACCAGCGCTGCCCTGCTTCCTGCCGCTGCTGCATCCAGGCTGTCCTCCAGGGGTGAGGCTCACAGGAGGCCCCGTGGAGAGATCTGCCTCGTCTGGTAAGTGAGGCCGGAGGGCAGGGGGGTCCAGACAGGTCAGCCCCCCTTCCCACGCCCGCCCCGGCGGCTGCTGAGCTCTGGTCCAGCCGGGCGGCCCAGGATCTCCTGCACAGCCGCCCTCCTGAGGCCAGCCCCCTCATCCTCCCTGGGATCCCACTGGTCTCTGTCCCAGGGTAGATCACCTGATCCCTTTATCCCACTCTTCATTCTTCTCTCTCGGTTCATTCTTTTTCTGCAGGAACTCAGGCTCCAAGAGTGTCTTGAAAAAGGAGGAGTGTGAGGTTTCATGTCTGAAGATGCACTTACTTCCCTGTCAACGTTATCATTACTTGGGCTGCGTACAGAATTCCAGCTTGAAAGTCGGCTGCTCTGGGGCGGTGAAGGCAGTGCTTCACGGCCTCCTTGTTCCCAATACTGTTATTAAAAAAACACGAAAAAAAACCCAAAAAAAACACGAAGCCGCTCTGGCTCTGGACCCTTTGTGCTTGCCTTTCCCTCTGGATGTTTATAAGACCTTCTCCCTGTCCCCAGTGTTCTGAGATTTGAGAAGCAGGTGGCTTGGTGAGGCTCTTCCTTCCTCCACCGTGGGGGGCATGCAGCTGGCCTGTTTAGTTTCTCCAGTTGTGGGGAACTTCCTTGAGTTATTGGGTTGGGCAAAAACTTCGTTTGGGTTTTTCCGTAAGATGTCATGGATATTTTGTTGACCTCCTTGTTTCTGTTTTCCCCTTCCAAAACTTCTTGGGTGGTAAATCTCCTGGAACAATCCTCTGATTTTCTCTTTCATTCTCTCCTATTTTCCTTTTCTGTGTCTAATGCTCAACTTTATTCGAGACTTCCTTAAATGTATACTCTAAGCTTTTCACCGAGTTCTGCATATTTTCTGCGGATGTGTCCCTGAGTACGAGCGGAGGCATGAACCCTAGCTGGAAGCTGCAAGCAGAGAGGGGTTCTCAACGCTGAGCTTCGCTGGACGGTGCGGGGAGCTGGCCTTAGGATGCACCAGGCACCCTGGATGGGGGCTCAGGCGCCCAGCACGGCGGGGCATCTGCTTCTCTGACAGCCTGCATTCCACCTGGCCCAGCCCCCTTTTGCTCCTGTCCCGGAGGGCGGGACGGAGGGCGGGACGTGGGGCTCTTGGTTGCGCTGACGGGAGGCTCGGAATCTGGCTTTTTCTGCCTAAACTGCCAAATCAGTTAAGACTTACGGCTCTACTTTCCAACTTTCAGACTGTTGGTGATACTGTTTCCTTTTCTGCTCCCCCAACTTTGTGAGCTGATGACATTTCCCTGGAATATATATTTTTATTTTTTAGGGAAAAATTTCAAAAACACACAAAGGCAGAGAGAACAGTATAATCAACTCCCAAGAATCCATCAGCCACCTGCCACCTCATGGCCAACCTTTTCTTCTCACTCCCACCCGCTGCACTTCCTTCTAGATCATCCTGAAGCCTACCAGCCGGCCCAGCATGTTGTCCATAAGGCCTTCGGTATCTCTGAATGAACTCTTAAAAAACACAGTCGAATACCATCAACCTACCCAAATAAATTAACAACTCCATGACATTATCAAATAGCCAGAAGGTATTCCCATTTTCTGAGAGAGTCTCACACACATTTTTTAAACTTTATTCAAATCAAAACCCAACTAAGGTCCATTCACTGCAATTGGCTGATCTATCCTTTGAATTCTTTTTAATCTAAAGGTCCCCCACCTTCTCCCTCACTCCTGCCCCCTCCAGCTGATGGGCTGAAGACACTGGTCACCTGTCCTGTGCTGACTGTGCCTGAGGTGTCGGTTCCCTGGGAGCTGGAAGTGGGTCTGGAGGCCCAGGGGATGCAGCTCTGGTTCCTAGCAGGGCCGCCTCCCTGGAGAGGTCCTGTGGCCCTCGGGCTCCTGTGTTATCGGCAGCTAACATGCTCACCGATGATGTCTTCATCACTGTAAATAGGGCTTTTCTAGCTCCACCCACCCCTCTTGATTTGCTAGCTACATTACTTCTATAGTGAGAAAGGGTCCCAAGTCAACCATCTTGTTATTCTCACAAAGGGTTTTTAGAAGAAAGGCAGGGCGAGCGCTTGATTCTCTTCCTTTATTTGTCAATTTTTAAAAAGAACGAGCTGGCCCTGTAGCACGCTCCACGTGTGAGCAGGGAGGAGGGTTTTGGTTTTCGGGATCATGGTGAACGGAGCCTCTGTAGTCCTGTCCTAAGGCTGCCGCGTCACTCTGTCACCCTGAACCCACAGGCCGCCCAGGAGCAGCTCTCTGTGCAGCTGAGACAAGGTGTCCCAGGCTCTCCCTGCACTTCTTGGGCCCCACAAGGAAACAGACGTGTCTCCAAGGATAACTGGGTCCCTTTAGTGGGAAACGGTAGAGACCATCATCTAGGTTCGGGGTGACACGGTTTATAACGAATATACCTTTACTGGAGCTTTTGTGAATTTCAGAAGTGAGTGAAATTAGATACACGTGTTCAATCTGTCATCTCACCGCGGAACTCTGGGTGCATAATTTATTAAAACTATCATTCAAAAGGGCTGAACAGTCACAATCAAGTTCCATTCAAAATACTGATTTATATGCAATATCATTTTCCCCAAAGGTGCTCTTAACTGAATTACAATTATTCTATTTAACTGTGTGTGTGTGTGTGTGTGTGCACGTGTGTGTGTGAAAGGGAAATGAGGTACAGAAGTCAGAAGTGCTTTTTAATGTAAACATTTAAAAATATTCTGTAAGGAATGTAAATAACACAGGTGACCCCCACCTCAGCTTCTTACGCAGACGAGCATGTATCTCCTCTCTCTTTGCCTCCTTCAGATGTATGTACGCAATGCCAAAGAGATAACTTACGTGAACAACCCACATCATATAAGTTATGCTTGAAACATAAAGATAAAAAATATTATGGTGCAAGAACAGGCTGTTATGTTTTACATTGTTTTGTTTTCAGTTGAGATCAAAATGTAAAGAAATAAATAAACGTATAATACATGGAAGTATTTATATGTGTACATACAGGAAGGTTTTTAAATCTGGTCTGGGGCAGGGAGAGAGATGTGACACACGTGGAGTCTATTAAACATAACCCTCTGAGCTGTGTTTTCCGTGCACGCAGTTTCCTTGCACACATCTAGTCGTCAAGAAGGGAGCGGCCCTGGCTTACCCATGCTTCTGCCTTCCAGACAAGAAGAGAGTTGATTCCTCTTCAAAAGCAAGGAGAAATATATCGGAGCAGGGCACGGGGTCCTCCAAGCTGGAGGCAGGAGAGGATGTCTGGGGCAGGCACACCTCCCCCCCTTCCTCCAGGTCAGTGAAAACATCACGACGGGTTCACAGTCCTGTGGGCTGCTGGCCTGGGCTCACTTAATGTGTCAACAGGCACGCTGTAGGATATGGATGGATCCCAGCGTTATCCCCATTTGACAGGTGGCGAAACTGAAGTTCGGGGAGTGTAAGTGACTTGCTTGAGGCGACACAGCAAATGTCACCGGCAGACTCAGAACTGCATGCTAACCACGGGTACCCCAACAGTGACGTGATGCAGAGCAGGGAGAGCTGGGGGCGCGCAGGTCACCCTGGGGCGGTGGTTCGCAGGCTGGGCAGCGTCAGCAGCTTGGGGACTTGGGAACAACGGGGTCCGGGCCCTGCTCGGCTACAGTGCACGGCGTCCCTGGGGGCTCCAGCAGCGCTCAGGCGATCAGGAGCCCCTGAAGCCCGAGAACCCCCAGCTCCGGAGCTCTGACAGCGCCTCCCACACCAGCGGGCCTGCTGACCCCTGGCCTCCACGCCCACGCCTCCGGCTTTGGACTCCGTCCTGACCACAGGCCGGGTGTCCCCCGCGATCGCCGGCTCGCTCTAGCACCCTGCAGTCCAGTGCTGTCCGTGGGAGAAAACTCTACTTTTCCTGAAGAGCTCCTGAGGCTGGGGCAGCCACAAGGCATCACCTCTGCGAGCTTCTTCTCACGGCCGAGACAACGGCCCCAAAGGCACAGCCAGGCCGGGTCTGCACCACCCAACCGGCACCAGGAAACAGGTTGAAAAGCACCGCCGAGCCAAATGCAGCCTGCTGAGCAGAGGCGGAGACTGAAGATCCCTGAAATCTTATTTTCACTGCTAAAAAGATAAAGCTACCGTGAACACCAGGGTGATGTTTCATACCACTGTCTCTTCACCTAAGTCAGATTTCACCACCACCCACTCACACCGCGCCCCCGAGCGACAAGTTTTCAAAGTGCTTCTCCCTGGCAGAGAGTCTAAGGCTGTCAATACCCTGAGGCCTGGCCTCCAGTCAGTGCCTCCACCAAGGGGGCCTTTCCCACAGCTACTTCGATCCCCCCTGGGGTCCCCACTGGGCTGCCCTGAGTGTCCGCAGACACAGCGAGGACACCGCGAGCCACCACGGGGGCAGCGGAGCCAGAGGAGGGACCGTTCGTGGAAACCAGCTCTGCGGCCTCCACTTCCAGGCGCCAGGGAGGTGTTTCCAAGCAAAGCTAGTGAGAGAAATCCAGGCCAGGCCCCCTGCGTCAGCGGCTCCTGGGGCCCGCGGCACACAGACCTGGTCCCTCAGACATCCAGTGCGGGTCAGAGCGCGAGGAGGGCACGATCACACACGCAGCAGGGGCGGGGCCGGGGCGAGTTCAGATCCTACCGGGGGGCCAGCAGGTGCGTGGCCGGGGCCGTGCGTGTGGCCCAGCGTCCATCACGGGGCCGGGATGCAGCCTCGAGCCTGGAGGCCTCTGTCGCAGGGGCCGCGCAAACGCAGGGAGAAGAGCCCGGGGCGGCGGACGCAGCGGGACGGGCGTCCAGGCGAGGCGGGCGGAGCTGAGCCCATCTTGCCTCCCGGGCTCCTGAACACCTCTCCCCGCAAAGTTGGCCCAGAAAGCGCTTTTTACTGAGGGTGGTGAAAACCCAAGGTGAAGCCTTGCGGTCAGGATGCAGGAGAGACCCCCCAGAAGGGCGCCAGCTCACCCTCGGCATCCACACAAGTGACAACTGAAGACAGAGGTCACGGACATGCGTGAGGACACGTGCCCACGGCGCCCGGGCTCGGGTTCCCGGCAGCCCGGACGTGAGGCCCCAGAGAACGAGCCTGCTGGCCTCCGCCACCAGCACCATCCGCTCTGCAGGCCGCAGGGCACCAAGCCCTGCCCTGGAGGGTCCAGCCCTCGGGCCGCTCAGCCTTACAGAAGCTTCCAGGAGCTCCCACAGAGCGAGGAGAGAGGAGGGGAGGGGCCCCGGGCCCGGCGTCAGGTTCACCGTCTGGGGGAAGCGCGCTTCACTTGCAGGCATGGGACGGCAGCAGGGGCCAGCGCCCTAAGGACGAAAATTCTCCTTTTCATGTGAACAGGAACTTCCCTTTGTAATGATCAGGTTATTTTTAGCCAAGTCAACTGTAGATTCATAAAGGATAAAAACAGGGGGCTGAACGTGCTCAGATACTGGAAAACTCCATTTTGGGCCTTAACCACAAGTGAAGATGCCTGATTGGAAACCTTGGTAACGAGGGATCACAATGTGGGGACCCCTAAGGGAAGGAACCGCAGGCTCTTCTCCCTCTCCTAGAAATACAAACCCACAGGGGTCCTTTGGGTCCTAGGCTGGAAACCCCATCAACTGAAACAGACTTGGGGTTTTGCAAACAAACAGACTGGGGCTGACAGTCCCAGGACCGTCTGCAAAGGGCGGGCAGTGTGGTCACCCGCGTGGAGGACAGCGGCACAAACACTGGGAAGAAAAGGAAAGACGGGAGCCGTCCTCCATCCTCCCTGGCTGTGACCCCGCCGGGGGGCATCGCCCACATCTCCGCACCCTCCAACGCCAGGAGCGCAGAGCCAGGTCTGCAGCGAGCAGCCTGCCGCCTGCCCGTTTCCAGTGGCGCTGACCCGGCCCCGGGCCGGCCTCCTGCTCCGCCAACTTGCTGTGCTCACAGCAGCGCAGGTGAGGGGTCCCTGCGTGCCCGCAGACACGGAGCCAAAACGGATTCTCAGCTTCAGGTGTTGTGCACAGGACGCAGAGACACGCCAGCTTTATGAGGCACCGAAGAACGAGAATGCATCTATTTAATGCAGAGCGAGAAACAAATCCTGGCTTCATCTCCTCAAGGCTGGGTGCTGATCCCACAGCAGCTGCTGACGCGGAGTTTAGGTCAGATCTTCCCCCCTCCTGCACTCCCTTCTCCTCCTTTGTCAAAGGAATAAAAAGCTCTTTGTAGGATAGGAGCACGTAGGGAAGAGAATTAAGACAACAGGGCAGAATCTAGGTGATCTCAATGTTTCTGTTTAAATCAGACCATCGTTTCAATGAGGCCCTGCTCCTCTCCTTTCTCACTCACTCCACCCCACACCAGCCCCCCACCCTCCAGCCCAGCTCCCCACCACCCAGCAGGGAGCTCAGAGCCTGCAGTTCAGGCCCGGGTGTCAGTTCCAAAGTGTGGGCCCCCGACTGACTGTGAAGGTCAGAGGTCAGACCTCAGAGGCAGCATCTGAAGACAGACGGCTGAGCATTTCCAGGACTGGTGGGAGACAGGGGAGGCACAACCAAGCAGGGAAGCAAACCGATAACAGCAACAGTCAAGACGATTTCAAAGTGGAACCACAGACACTAGAGAGAAAGGTCAGCAGACCCTGAGGACGAGTGAGGCTGCCCGACCAGGGACGCACAGCAACAGCCAGAAAGCCGTGACCAGCTCTGAGCGCGGAGAGAAACACCCGCCAAGCTAGAACTACGTGCTCGGGGAAACTGCGATCAAGGCTGAATGCAGGGGCTTCCCTGGTGGCGCAGTGGTTAAGAATCCGCCTGCCAATGCAGGGGACACGGGTTTGAGCCCTGGTCCGGGAAGATCCCACATGCCGCGGAGCAACTAAGCCCGTGCGCCACAACTACTGAGCCTGTGCTCTAGAGCCTCTGAGCCACAACTACTGAGCCTGTGTGCCACAACTACTGAGCCTGCACTCTAGAGCCCGCAAGCCACAACTACTGAAGCCCTTGCGCCTAGAACCCGTGCTCCGCAAGAAGAGAAGCCACCGCAGTGAGAAGCCCACGCACCGCAACTTAAGAGTAGCCCCCCGCTCGCCGCAACTAGAGAAAGCCCACGCGCAACAACAAAGACCCAACGCAGCCAAAAATAAATAAATAACTAAAATAACGTTTAAAAAATTATATATATATTAAAAAAAGACTGAATGCAGAACATGCACAGATGGAGGCAGATCAAAGACCAAGACAGGTTACAGACTCGCCGACAAGCCTTTGGTTAAGAGAAAAGCCCACAGGACGTCTGAGATGAGGGAGAGCAGGTGAGTGCAGAGTGTGACAAACCTGAGGCTGAGTCCAGACAAACAGGCAGGAGACGGGTAAGAGCATCTAACTGGGGAGCTGAACTGACAGTGAACACCGTGGCTGGTGGGGAGGGAGGGGAGCGTCCGGGGGCCCCGGGACACCTGCCCGCCGTGGGCATCGGCGTGACGGTTCACACTTAACTGCTGGGGGCAGAGGGGAGGCCTCCCAAAGCAGTGGCGGGGCGCGGCAAGATCAATAAAAAGATTTTAAGGAGAAAACAGGACACGTGGCTGCTAACCTCCCCCCCACCCCCCCCCCCAGAGTTGGGCCCTCCCGGTGGACGTACACAACTGCATCTAGAGTCGGGCCAAAAATAATCATACCTGAATCGGATCAAACCTCCAGATCTAACCACCAACGTACAGGAAACACAGGCAACAGAGGTCCATTTTAAATGACAAGACGGGGATGAAATCAAGCAGAATCTAGAACACAGGGAAACCCTACAGGACAAACAACCCCAGTATCTTCAGAGATAAACTGCAAAGGGCAAAAAAAGGAAGGGAGACACTTACAGATGAACTGGAGACAGACCAGTCACCATGCATGAGCATTAAATGGACCTCAAGTCAAACAGTAAAGAAGCACATGTTTTAAACACCATCAGGATGAATGGATAAAGAGGACGTGGTATTTAAATACAGTGGAATATTAGCCATAAGAAAGAATAAAATCTTGACATTTGTGAAAACATGGATGGACCTCGAGGGTATTATTATGCTAAATGAAATAAGTCAGACAGAGAAAGGCAAATACCGCATGATTTCACATATGTGAAATCTAAAAAACAAAACAAATGAACAAACATAACAGAAAGACTCACAGATACAGGAACAGACTGGTGGGTGCAAGAGGGGAGGGAGTTAGGGGCGTGAGGGAAACAGGTGAGGGAGTTACGGGTCCGAACTTCCAGGTACAAAATGAACAGGTCACAGGGTTGTAACGTACAGCACAGGGAACACAGTCAGCAAGACTGCAATATCTTTCTATGGTGGCAGATGGTGACATCTTTTAACGTCTAGAAATACCGAATCGCTATGTGGTGTACCTGGAACCAACATAGTGCTGTAGGTCAATTCCACTTCAATTAAAACACACACACACACACACACACATATACACACACCAGGGACATATAAATACTAGGTGAACATAGAATAAAATTTAAGAATTGCTGACCTTGTTTAAACATGAAAATGGCATTGTACTTATGTTGAAAACAAAGAGTTCCTACCTTTTAGGGAGACAGGTAGGTACTGGGATAGTTACAGATGATATGATACAATGAGTGGGATTTGATTCAAAATGACTGTGAGGGTGGAGGTGGAGGGGTGAGGTGGGACACAGATAAAACACAGCTGGACACGCCCTGACCCTGCTAAGTTGGCAGATAAGAACCCGAGGGCTCCTTCTACTAGGCTCTCCACTTCTAAGTGTGTCTAAGATTTTTTTATGATACAAAGTTAAAAGAAATTTTTAAATTACATTTCTAACTATCTTCTGTGTCAAAGAAGAAATCCTAACAACCACTTAAAAATAATTAGAATCGAAAGATAATGGAAAAAGTACATATAATAAGTTGAAAGGTTCTGCTCTTACTATACTTAGAGGAAAACTGATAACCTTAAACGATTCTATTTGACAATAATGAGGATACAATTAAAGAAGCTAGATAGATGTATCTTTAGAAAAAACACTAGAACGAATCCTAGGAAAACAGATGGAAGGAGGTAATAAACACATAAATAAATGGAAAATGTTCATTACACTCATACATACCAACACAATAAGAAATTGGTTCTTTGAAAAGACCAACAAAATAGATAACCTTCTGAGAAGAGTGATTTAGGAAATGAGAGAAAAGCACAAACTTAAAACATTAGGAATTTAAAAGGTCACCAAAGTTCAGATATGGCAGAAATTGAAAAGACGGTGAACAACTTCAGGCCAATCAATTTTAAAACCTACATAAAATAGATACATTTCTAGAAAAACATAACTTTCCCAAGTTGACAAAAAATAAAAAATACAGCAACTCTATAATCATAAACTAAAGTGAAACAATACTTGAAAATCTTTCCACACAGATCATATTAGAGACAGTATTATCAACCTTTCGACTAAGTGATCATTCAATTTTAAACAAAATTTAAAAGAGAACAGAGAAATAAAGAGCGCTCCTGGCTCATCCTGTGAGGCTAGTACAAAACCTTGTTACAAAAACCGAAGACAGTATAAAAAAGAAAAATTACAGTCCTGGTCATGAATATAGCCACAAAATTCCCAAATGAATTATTAGCAAGCTTGATCTAGCAGTCTATAAAAAAGATAATAGACTAAAATAAGCAGTATTTTAAAATGAGAAATGCAACATCTACATAGAGCATCTATAAATGTAATTCACTGAATTAATCATGAGCATCATCATAATAGAAATAAGTATATTATAAAATCCAACAACTGTCAAAGCCCTTCACAAACTACGAATAAAAGAGAATTTCTTTAACCTGAAAAAGGGGATCTATTTAAAAAAACATAGCAGACTGGCGCCGGGGCGCTCGTTTAGTGTGCGCACCCTAAGCTTTGGGGCTGAGCTAGCGTCTTGGGTTTTCTCTTATTTCTCCTTGCTTTTTGGTTTTCTCCGGTCGCTGGTGTCTCCGATTTTTGATATGCCGTCTTCTTTGCTGGGCTTGGCAATGCCGGCCTCCACGTCGGCTGCAGCCCTGCAGGAAGCTTTGGAAAACACCGGGTGGCTCATCGACTTGTCAGTTGCAAGGAGACTGCGTGTACCCGGGCCTTTCCGATCTGCTCATGGGGTCTGCCCCCAATAATCCCACTGTTTCTGGCATGTCAGATATGGTTTATCCTCTACAAGGACCTGGTTTGCTGTCAGTACCCAACCTGCCAGAGATCAGTTCCATTCAAAGAGTTCTTCTCCCACCTGAACTCGTTGAACAGTTTGGACGTATCCTATTACTTTGTATGTAACTCTTTAAAAAATTTAAAAATTGGTATTCTCATTATAATTCTAGTTTTGTGTTTAATTAGCGTATTGTGTATAAGTTCATATAAGGGTTTTATTTAAAATACATTTAAGTATGTGGGTAGTTTGCCACATGCCTAGAAAATTTCATGTAAAATTGAATGTTGAAAATTGAGTCACATTTTAATTGTTTGGGGACACTGGGGAGAGTAAGTTGTTTACAAGCAACTCTGCATTTTTAAATGATATATGGCAAGGCATTACTTTCTAATTAAGTGCTATACAGGGAATTTTTTACTACCACGCTTTTTCAGTTCAAAGACCCATGATTTTTGTTTCTATTTTTTCCTATATTTTAACATTTTAAAACTGGGTAGTGGCTCTGAAAATGTTTAACACAAAACTGCAAGTTTTTGGTGTGTTTTTACACTTACTGGTGTCTTAGAATTAAAGTTTATAAGTTATTGTATTTCTAAGGATTACAGCAAGAATCTGTATCTAAAGCTATAAGAAACTGAAGTATTGATACTAATGCCATCTTCATAGACTGAGAAGTTAGATGAGTTTTCTTATCCTCTAAAAATAAGATTTTATTTGTTTTTCTTAAAGGGTGGCATACCCTATAAAAGCACTATATTTATAGTTCTTTGCTAGGAAGTTTTTATAAAAATCAGTCTGTAACTCTCATAATAAAGACATCAAGATGCTATATAAAAGTTTAATCTGAGACTTTTAAAAGTATGTTAATCTGTTCAGGGTGAAAGGGCTTCATATTTCAATATAGTGTGATTTAGAAAAAGAAAAGAAATGAAAAATTAGGGAAAATGCTTATAAAATAAATAGAAAAACTAGTAAAATCTAATCTATCTTTTCCCTAAAATTTTCATTGTTTCTCTGAGACTTTGTAAAATATTGTTATTAAATAAATAATACGCCTTATCATATACTCCGAGACAAGATTGCAGGCAACACCACCGCAGAGGAGCTGGCTGATGGAATAATGCAAGCAGAGAGGCAAGACACACCACCACGCTTCACAGACGCTATGATCAACATATAGAACTCTTCTCCCATTAAAAAACAAAAAAGAATTACAGAGAAGTTAATGAGGTCATTTAACAAAGTACTGGGTAAGGTCAACATACAGAAAAACCCACCTACATTTCAATATTAATGCAACAAGTAGAGAACCCCAGTATTTTAAAAAGTACAAAGTACCAAGAATTATATGTAACAAAAGATAGAAGAGACCTTTATAGATATAGATAGATATAGACATAGATATAGATATAGATACAGATATAGATTGTGTAAAAGATGGGGTATCCCATGTTTCTTATGGAAAGAAGATGGAACTCATCCCTATTCACACTGTACACCAAAACTAATTCCACATGGACTAAGACTCAAATGTGAAAGGCAAAATTTTAAAACTTTTTGAAGACACTCTTTGGAAAATATCCTCAAGACCTTGGAAAGAAAAACTCAAGATACAGATAGTGCTCACCACAAAAGACAAAACCGATCACTTAGACTACATTTACATTAAGAATTTCTGCTCAAAGGCAGAAATAGAGACACAGACATAGAGAACAAACGTATGGACACCAAGGGGGGAAATCAGGGGCGGGGTGGTGGTGGTGGGATGAATTGGGAGATTGGGATTGACATGTATACACTAATATGTATAAAATAGATAACTAATAAGAACCTGCTGTATAAAAAAATAAGTAAATAAAATAAGATTTAAAAAAAAGAATTTCTGCTCATTAGACACTGTTTAAAAGCGAAAGCCTGAGCCCTGAAGAAGGTGGTCCACACTGTACATAACTGACAAAGTACCTGACAAAGGACTTGGCTCTATAACATATACGTAACTCCTACAAGTCAGTACAAGAAAGATCAAAGAAAAATGGCAAAAAGTACAAATAGGCTTTTCACAGAAGAAGGGCTCTTAGTGGCTGAAAAAAATAGGTTAAAATGCAGGACCACATTAGCAATGCAGGAGAGGCAATCAGACCACCGTGAAATGGGAGACTGACATCCACCCCATTCTGGAGTTATCAAGTGTCGGAAAGGTTACGGATGAGGATGGACTTTCTGGAAATTCATCAGCTTTCTCTTATAATGCTGAAACTTGGTTCTCTGACCCACTCCCAGGTATACCCACGCTTGAAAAATTCCTGCCTGTGTGTCCAAAGAGAACAGTGCAAGAACTGTCATTACAGCACTACTAACTGGAAACAGCCCAAAGAGCCATCAACAGATCAGCTGTGGGATATTAAGAGTGCGTAACTATTTAGCAGTGAAAATGAATGATTTACAGCTAAAAAAGAAATGATGTAATGAGTCTTGGAAACAATACTGAACTTAAAAAGAAAAAGCAAGCTGCAGAAGACTGTATCAGTATGATGCCACTTTTAAAAATCTCAGAAAAGTAAAACTAAACAGGATGCTGTTTAAGAAAGCAGACATACATGGCAAAGTAGTTTCTAAAAGAAAGTAAGTTAAAAAAAAAAACTCAACTGCATTCCTAAATAACTAAATAAACGAAAGCAAGTCAACGACAAACACGAAACTGAGAACAGGTTTCTGCTAGTGGCGAACGGCCGACTACACACCCCGGCACTCGTTACTGGGCCTGCGAGGAAAAGGGCCGCGTGTGTGTGGTTGGCAACGGGGGTGCCCCCTTTGGGGAGATGAGCCCAGTGGAAACCAGCCCAAGACAACGTCTCTCTCCACTTTTCACCACGTGTGATTATAAAGGACTGAACGACAGCCCGCAATTCTACCGCCCTGACTTCTTAGGGACGGGGGGCGTTCCGCAGCTCCATGTACACAATGGTCACCAGGATTCTTAGCTGGAAGGAGGCTGGACCAACGGGCTAGAACCTCCCCAGTGGAAACCAACCCTTGTTCATGGAGCCTTGGAAGGAGGCACAAGACAGGACACATTCCTTTAACGCCTTATGTTGCACTAACCCCACCACAGAACCTTTAGATCACATCCCACAAGTACCGAACCTCCTTTATAAAATACTTAAACACGTCCTCAAGAAAAGGGGCAGGCATTGGCTGTTAAGGTCTATTGATACATTTCTTAAAAGGATGAGATGAAGAAATCGTAACTGCTACATAATTAGGAATTAGAAACACGATTGCATGGTGAAACCCTCTAGCTTTAATCCCCTAAAACCACTTGCTCCCAAAATAATTCATTAAAATTCCACTTTAGATTGACCTATTCAAAACTAATTTTAAGTGGAAATTCTTGACAGAAGGAAATATATTGTTTCTTCCATCTTTTTTTTAATGGTATGAACACAGAATCGGTGCCCGCACAATACAAAATCACTCAGGAGCACAAAATCCAGCTTCCCGGAAGCTGGAAATAATTAAGGAAAGCTCTGTCCTCCCCGAGGGCCCGGCCTTGCTGCTTCTCCCAGAGGGCTCAAAGTCCCTTTTTTAAGAGTGACAGCCCCCGGGGACAGTCTGGGGCCCCGACAATCACCCCGAGTGGGTGTGCAACGAGGATGCAGAAGGAAACCAAGAGCACTGGGTCTTCACATGACAGAAACTGCGAGGCTATCGCTGTCTGCATTTGGTGAACTTGAATGACGGGCTCACGGCCCGCTCCTGGAGACTCCAGTCTTACGGCTCCGTCTGAAGGAAGGGCTGGGTCTCTAACCCCAGTCACTCAGGAGCAAAGCTACAAAAACAGCTTTAAATCCAGACAGGGACTTCTCCCCCTTGGCGTTTATTGAGCTGCGGGACGCTCCCCGGCCCCTGACACATTCCCCAGAATCTGGCATCTTAAAACATCTTCCAGGACTTTTCTTTCAAATACAAGCAAAGGAAAACCCCCCCAAACAAGCAGACAGAAGGTGGTGACAGCGAGCATCGCTGACTGGCCTCGTGGGGAGCAGGTACGTTCTCTGTGGCACCAGATTCAGGGTGAAGATAAAAAGCGGTCCATTCCCCTCAGCACAGTATTTCATCAAATTGCTGCAGAGTCTAGGGTCCTTTTAAACAACACCTCCTTTACAGATGAAAAGTGCTCGTAAAGACTTCGGAAAGTTCCTCCAGGGACCAGTGAGGATGTGGGGAGACAGCTTTTCATTGTTTCATGGATGTTTTAACTTTGAAGCCCAGCAACAAGTGTGTTCAAAAAGAAATGGATAAAAGTGATTGTGAACTGGGATGTTTAAACTTTCTGGAGTGTTATGTGGAGTCCAATTAATCTTCAACTTAAATTGTGAAAGTACAAATTTAAAGGGGCTCTACACTCACCACCTCCTGGCTCAGCTGAGGCTGGGGTTCATTCTTGACGTTCAAAGAGCTGCATGTTGTGAAGGACACATCCTGACGGCACCCAACCCACCCCCTCCCTCCGAAACTTCCACTCCAGGGACAGCAAAAAGACATCAATCTTTCCCCCAAGCCCCATTTCTCACGGAGACCACAGCCATAGAGTTCTTGAAGCTGGGAAGGGACCCGGCTGACCAGGGACTTCTGAGGCTGGGGCAGGTCAGGGTACAGTCAGCCTCTGGCCACCACAGCCTGCCCACCACACACGGGGACTGTCCCTCACCACCCACCCCCGAGAAGCTCCCCGCTGAGGGCAGGAGCTGGGTGCCAGCCTAAAACGGGGCACTCCAAGCTGATTCACCGAGGGTTGGCGCAGGGGCCAGGCAGGGACCCCCAGGAAGGAGTTGAGAGGGTGCTGTCCGGGTAAAAGGATCAGGCCAAGACAAAGGACAGCAGGTCCTGGCTTCTGGGACACTAGGAAAGGACCAGGCCCCTGCCCATCACCTGGGCAGGGAGGCAGCCAGTGCATCAGCCCTGCTGGCTTGTGGGAGACCCACCGTGAGCTGCGGGCCAGCCCCGAACGTGAAGCCAGAGCAGCCAACCAAACCAAAGGTGCTCTGCCCAGCCTTCACGCGCTCACCGTCTGCTGCCCCTCGCCCGCCCCCAAAAAGGCAGGAGTGTTTACGTGGCTCCCTGTGGTCCCCCCAGAACCCGGAGCGGTGCCAGGGAGAGGGAGGCGGCCGTGAGCCTGGGGGGGTGATGGTGTGGGGTGGGGGGGTGGGGGGCGTGGCCCTGCTCACCAGCCCCAGAGCCGCACAAGGACCTCCTGCCAAGCTGGGGCCGGGCGGGGGAGGGGCCCATGGGCATCACAGACAGATGCCGCTCACCTGGCGCTCACCTGGCGCTCACCTGGCCGAGACGCTGCGGACTCAGTCTTGGGGGGAGTTTAGAAAGAATACATGCCACCGGAAAATCCAAGTCGACGGTACCGGCCAGGTGCAACCACGCGAGAAGGCACAAGGTGAGAATGAGGGGCCGGCCGCCCCCTGCCTGCTCTCTGAAGACGGCGACCAGATCCACCCCACCCAGGGGCCCGACTCTCCGGAAGAAGGTCCCCCTCAGGCAAGCCCCCTGCTGCCGCTGCAGCCGCTGGGTCCTGGAGACCATCTGTCTCTCCTCCGAAGAGCCAGGTTTGTGTTCCTTCAGCTCTGAAAGCGGCCTGAGCCATCTTCTCTGCCCCAGCAACACAACACCCGTAGGGTCAGACCACAAAGCAGCATCAGGACGGCCCACGTGCTGCGCGCTCGCTGCGGTGGGAGCAGCGCTCGGTCCCGGTGACCCCGACGGTGCTGACCCTGCTTCCGAGTCTGCGCCAAACCCTCGGCACAAGCCTGGCCTCCGTGGAACACACGGAGAGCGGGGAGGCGGCGACGGCGCACGCGCGCACGCGGGTGATTAGGGGACCACATGGTTGGTTAGCAAGACAGGCAGATGCTCCTAACCGCCTGCTTGCCCCCACTTTACAGATGGGGAAAACCGAGGCACAGGGACACAGAGACGTCTGCCCGAGGTCACGGTGATAGAAACTAGAAAAGCTGAACTTGGCCCAGCATTTGTGTTAACAGGGTCACCCTGTGGATTAGTTCCCTGTGGCTGCAGAATGTAACAAGTTCCTACAAACATGGTGGCTTGAAGCAATACACATTTACTATCTCAGAGTTTCTGAGGCCAGAAGTCCGGAATAGGTTTTAGGGAGCTGGAATCAAGGTCAGCAGGTCTGCGTTCCTTCTGGGGGCTCAAGGGGAGAGTGTGATCTCGGCCTGCTCCAGCCTCCGGGGCGGCCTGCATTCCTTGGTCCCGGCCCCTCCACTTTCAAGGCCAGGAGTCCCACCACCGTGACCTCTGCTTCCGTCCTCACCTCTCCTTCTCCGACTCTGACCCTCCTACCTCCCTGTCACAAAGCCCCCGGTGATTACGTTGGTTCCACCCAGACAGTCCAGAATGATCTCCCCACCTCAAGAGCCTGACCTTAATTGCAGCTGCAAAGTCCCTTTGCCATGTCAGGTCACACGGTCACAGGTTCTGACTTGGGGCACAGACACTTGGGGGGCACCCATCGTTCTGGTCCTAGGCTGAGGTCTGACTGAGGGGCAGGACAGAGGCAAGGGACAGCGGGACAGCAGCTTCACGGCCCGGGTGAGGGGCAGTGGGGCTCAGGCCGAGTCCTCCGCGAAGGCAGTGAGAAGCAGCCAGGCTCTGCACCTGTTTAGTAACTTTACCGAGGCACACTGTGCATTTCACACTTTTCACATGTACAGTTCAATGATTTTTCAGTAAATTTACCAAGTTGTGCAGCTACCACCATAAATCAGTTTCGGAACATTTTCATCACTCAAGCGTGACTCCTCCTTCCGCACGTGTTTTAAGGGGCAGCTGACGGCATTTGCTATAACTGGCTGAATGTGGGACACGAGAGCAAGAGGGCTCAAGGGTGACCCCAGGGCTTCTGAGGATGGAGGTACCACTGAGTCCGGGGGAAGCTGTGGGAAGGGCAGGTTTTCAGGGTAAGATCATGAGTCTGGCTTCGGACACGTCAGGTCTGAGTTGCCTATTCAGCACCCACGGGGGGATCCAGAACCAGCCGCTGGCTCTAGAATCTGGCTGGAGCTAGAAATCTGAGCGGCAGCAGCATCAAGATGGTACTCTGAGCTATGATTTGATGGGATGGGACCAGTGGGATCACCAAGGGAACGCGTCGACAAGAATGAGGAGCCCCCGAAGATGAGCCTGGGGGTACCTCAATACTGAGATGCAGCAGAGATGAAGAAACCGTTTGCCTGGGGCCTGAGGACAAGTAAGTGGCCAGGGCAGTGGGCGGGCACCAGGAGCGTGTGGTCGTATGACAAGGAGCTTCTAGAAGAGGGTGGTCCATGGGCTCAACGCTCATGCGAGGCCACCAAGATGAGGGCTGGGACGTGGCGTTATGGGATTTGGTGATAAGGAGTCACTGGTGGACGTAAAAATGGGGACTCTGCACCGTTAACCAGAGTAAGCTGACTCTGCAAGATGCTGCGGACCCGCCTGGAGGGTGACACCCACAGCCAATCTCAGCTAGCTCACCTCACCTGGAAACGAGGGCAGACAGCACTAACCACCAATGCCAAGCTCACGGAATCTGGAGGGGGTGAGGGCTCAAGGTGCGTGGAGCTCAAGGGGCAGGGAGATGCAGTATCAACCACCTGGACCCCATCTTTCTTCTCTGGATCAATGACAACGAGGGCAGGGACACCGGGAGACAGCCCCACAGCAAATGCCAGCGCTCTCTCCAGATCTCCACCCCCCCCTCATCCCCACCAACCAACAAAACAAGGACAAAAGCCCCAGACCAGCCCGGCCAACCAAAGCAGAAAGAGAGCACCGACTGGCCGGCAGGCTGACCGGACCAGCGTCCTCCTACAGCGCTCTCACCGAGGGGCCACACTGCAGCTGCCCCGGCTCAGCAATGGCAGTCAAAGAGTCCCTAAATCTTAGTTCATCAGAAGTCACCGTGAATAAACAAGAGTGGAACAGCCTCTCTGGAAGGCAATTTGAGGATGTGCATGAAAATCCCTAAATAAATATTTATACCTTTGACTTCACTCATAAAAATTATGATCTATCCACAGCATGCACCCAAATTTATTTTAAATATATAATCCTAATTGTTCAAAAGGTCAAATATATAAACTCTTAAGTATTTACATATACTTCTGCTTATATTCTGTATAGTTTATGCATTTCAGTTAGGACCATATTACGCACAGTTTTACCTTAGCGGTCGTGCAAACACTTCCCACATCACTGAATATAGAAATACACATATATGTTTATATATATATATATATATACACACACACACACATACATATATATGTAACATTTATACTGAAAATTCCATTCAAGAACAAAAATGGAATGTTCTCATTTACTTTCCTAGAGGAGAAAAGGAAAAAGGGAAAAGTTTCCAAAACACGTTGGCTCTAAATGATTAGCTTTTACTCACATTGCCCTGAGAATAAACAGTACTGACGACACGGCATTTGCTGAGCACTTACACCTGCGCATCGCGGGCACCTGGACGGGGCAGCGCCAGGCTGCCGTGGTCGAGGTGCTCTGACGCCCACACGTGCTGCGCCCCCCAGCCCACCGATAATCAAGCCTTCTGAAGAGGAAGGCTCGCTGAGTCTGGTTCTTAAATTTGATGGGTCTCCTCAGCAGGGGCAGAGCCTGCACATGAAGCAAGGTCTGTCCGGGCACCTATATCCTCAACAATTTCTAAATGCCACCATCTCTGGTTTGGCAGAAGAGAAGTAATCACCAAAAGACTTGTTTAAACAAGTGTTCCATTTCAGGCCATTTTCCCCTAGCCCTGGCACGTCATCCCTGTGAGGGGTTCATTGAAAGCTCTCCTCATAAAAATGGAACCCCTCGGCCACCTTGAGGACTTGGGGGAAACCACCAGACAACCCCGAGGCCATGGCAGAGACCAGGCACATACTCAGCCAAGGTCAGTGGCCTCAGAGCGGGGACGGGAACACACCTGTGTGGCCCTGGAGGCTGAGACCAGCCCAGCACTGGCAGGCTGAGGGTTCCAGCAGCCGACAGCATCACTCCGAGGAGCAAGGGGTCCTGCCCTCCCCTCCGTGAGGACCAAAATGATGGCATCTTTAGACCCTATTGTCAGAAACCTTAGGGTTAACTTAAAATTCCTTACATTCATTCATTCATTTATTTATTTATTTATTTATTTATTTTTGGCTGTGTTGTGTCCTCGCCTCTGTGCGAGGGCCCCCTCCAGCCGCGGCAAGCGGGGACCACTCTTCATCGCGGTGCGCAGGCCTCTCACTATCGCGGCCTCTCTTGTTGCGGAGCACAGGCTCCAGACGCGCAGGCTCAGCAATTGTGGCTCACGGGCCCAGCCGCTCCGCGGCATGTGGGATCCTCCCAGACCAGGGCTCGAACCCGCGTCCCCTGCATCGGCAGGCGGACTCCCAACCACTGCGCCACCAGGGAAGCCCCCAAAATTCCTTACATTTTAAAAGGAAAGTCATAAAACAAACCAAGACGTGGGAGAAGAAACTTAATGTATTCATTTTCTCACCCTTCTTAGTGGTCAACCAATACCATTTTAAGGTTAATAAATCAGTAAATGGTAGGTGGTAAGCATGTTATTATATGTTATAAAGAGAATCACCTGAACTAAAAATAACACTGTAACTAACAAAATCAGAAAGCGAGCAAGAGAAAAGAGGCCAGAGATACTGCAGTTTGCTAATTATCTGATCTCTCATGAGGGATTCACAAACGCTGCCAAAAGTTGCCATATCAAGAAACAGCCATATAGCTAAATATATGGGCCTATAAACGGTCCCGTAGTAAGATGTGGAAAGAGGACACAGCCTCCCAAATGACCAAAAGGACAACACAACTACTGATACTAAACCAAAGAAAAGGCCAGAAAGCCCACAAACAAGAAGCCCAAAACCAGAAGCACTGAATACAGAAAATAGAACATAAAAACTGGATGAAAAGCGTAGAACTAAATATATCTGTTGTGTCACCAAATATAAATGGGATCTATTCACACAAAGGTGATCAGATTAGGTAAAAAACAAAACTGAACAATTACTGTCTACATAGAAAGCATCCAGAACACAACGGGCAAACAGTAACTGAAAGAAATCTGAGGTCAAAATATCAGTATCACAAAGATTAAATCTAAAGCAAATGCTACACAAGATAAGGCCCGTTTCACATGTATAAGGTACACAATTTGCATTAGATAAGAGTGTCCTGGAGATGTGTGCTTTCTAATGAAAGACAACACAGAGAATGCAGAAAAATAAGAAGAAAGGAACAGGAACACAGAATTAGCCGCTGATTTGAACTTGCTGTGGTACACTTGACAGCAGTGATACAAAACGTAAGCATGCAGAGGATTTGAAAAATACGATGAGCACTTCAGCTAAGCTACACTTCAAATGCTGCACGATGAAAGAATTTATGCTTTCTTTTTCAGACCCCCCACAAAACGTTTACAAAAATCAATGCCACATAAACAAAGAAAGTTTCCAAATACATATACAAATACCCAACATACAGGCCACAATCCCTGAGCATACTGCAACAGAATCAGAAATGAATAAAACCAGAAGAAAAACAAAAGTCCAACTATAGGAAAACAGAACACCTTTCTCCTGAATACTCCAAATCCAAAATGAAAGTGAAGAAACTTTATAAAGATAATGAGCACATCCCCTATTGAAAATTTCAGAAACTGCTTACAGCGAGCTCAGAGAATTAATTCATAGTCTTGTGCACTTAGTAATTTTTTTAAAAAGGAACTGAAACAAATAAATTAAGTATTGGACTCAAAAAGTTAGAAAAAGAACTCAAAAATTAAGCCATATGTTGTTCAAGAAAAAAGAGGAAGAAGATAATAAAGATTAAAGAAATTAAAGGAATCACTGAGTCAGGAAACAGGAAATCCATGGAATTGCTAAAACCTGCCACGGACAAAGTTTGCCTGTGCTTCTTGGGGGCAAAAACACAGGGATGACAGTTGAAGGAGGCTTTACAAACAAAACGAAAACAACCCTTTCGTTATGAAAATCTTCAAAGACACACAAAATCAGAGAGGACTGTCGCCAACACCCTTGTATACAGCTTTAACAAGTAATCAATATTTCGTTTCATCTATTAACATCCATTTTTTGGGTAACTGCATGGAATAAAATATCTCAACTTTAAACTGATAAAAGATGGCAAAGAATGAGTCATTTTTTTAAAAAACAGATTTTTCTCATTAACATTACGAAGTGAAAAAGTAAGTATAGATTCACAGGACGCTGCAAAGCTAGCACTGAGCGGGCCCAAGCATCCTTCAAGCAGGCTCACTTCCAGGTGCATTTCAGGGTGAGCTGAGAGCAGGACACGGGAATACTTCGAACTGAACAACAGCCATTTCCATACACTGTTAGGACTGCTTGAAACGTACGATAAACTCAAAAATCTTACTTTCAGCCAAACTTCACTGGTGGAGAGCCGCCTCTATACTGCCCACCAACTTGGTTTGATTCTCTTCTGGCTCGTGTTTTTCCAAAGGTCCTATTAAATGACAAGCTGAAACTACTGAAGTTGTTATGAACTTGGAAGAGACAGAGCTTTCCTTAACAGGTCCCTTAAATAGCTTTTTCTCCAGAGTCATAAATACACTGTATCAACAATGCAGAAAGCGTTCCAAACCTGAGTCTACAGAAAATAAAGTGACTTAGATGTAAACGTGGCTCTACACGTGCAGCCCTCCAGGGCCCCAACGACCCCTCCTCTCCCGGGTGGTTCTAAGAGGACCCGTAATGCTGGTTCAGGAACACATCCATCATGTCGCTGCAATTTTCCTGGCTTTCCTGGAGCCCGTGATGTTCTTTTCACGGAATCTGGTATGCATAACGGGACAGGCCATCTGCACTCCTGTGCTCTGTGATTTCAGATGAAGCCAAGTGTTAGATTCTCCCCCCCTCCCTATTTCAGAACTTCTCCTTAAAGCTCTTTGGAAAATCCTTGGACTGTTTCTAATTCGTTCTGTATCCCTCAAGAAGAGAAACTGTCTTTGGGAAATATTTGCAAGCTCAAATTGAGCAAGCGCTGTAAATAAAAACCTGGCGTGCAGTTGGGAACTTGGCTTTCGAGAAGCGCACAAATGTGCTTCCGGGAAACTGTAAATAGAAGCAGGCCTGCCCGGTGCAAAAAACGGGGAGACGTGCTATAAGTTCTCATGTACGAAGGCAGCCACCAAAGACAAACGTGACCCCTGGAAAAAGAGCTGGATGGAGCAATCCATTTGAGACTCTGCTGTGTAATTTTATAAACAGGTGTTACTGAGAACTCTAAGATTATACAATTACAATGCAAAGGCAATAAATTAGAAACAATAGCAGAATACCCAATGTCTCATCACTGAGCACCTATTAAAAGCGCGCCCCCTGGTATTATCTCCTTTGGCCCCCATGACCCCATGCTGGAGCCCCAGTGGTGACAGGATACACGGATGGGGGACCCAGGCTGGGGAGTTCTCAGCACCTTGCCCAGGTCGCTCAGGCAGTAACTGCACACCTGGATTCAATCCGGTCACACCGCTGCAGCCTCTGCACACCTCCACAACCCGCCCACACCTTGGGCCTGGGCTGTGCTCGCCCCAGCGTAACTCACAAGTTACTCTCTGAAAGCCATTTTGCTTACCCTAAACCCCATGGACAAAAACACATTATCTGAAAATTAAAAATAGTTCCAGTGGTCTAGGAAGGCCACAGATCTCCTTTGCAATCGTCCTTGCCATTTCAGTTACGTAAGGTCAAGTTTACATAATACAAAGAAGAAAGCATTTCAGAATTTCCTTCTTAGCAACCTCCAAACGTTTGGTTATGTAGTTCACCTAACAGCTGGGTTGCAGTAGGAAACAATATTACTTAATAGTAACAGTTGAAATATTTAAAAATAGAAGGTGTTTCTTCCACTTGGCAGAAGGAGGAGAGAGGGCAGCAGAGGGTGGCCTGAAGCAGGGCTGCGTTTCTGAAGGTGAGCTGGCCTTCTCCAGCGTGGGCTGGGGGGCGCCCTCTGGGGTAGCGGTGAGCATCCCCCCCGGGCTTTCCGGAAACCAATGTGCCCAACAAGGAATGCAGCATCCTTTCAGGGCTCTGTGGGTCATGGGGGCGAGGAAGGAGGTCAGGTTCAGACTGTAGTGTGTAGAAGGAATACCTGGGATGCTCGTCAAAAAGTCAGGCGCTTAATGTACGTGCAGGGAAGTTGGGAAAGTGACTTAGCCTCTGCAGCTACTACCACCGGTCATGGCTGAAGGGCCAGCAGCGCCAGGCAAGTTCCCTGTTACCATCGCTACCGCCGTGACTACCGCCAGCACCAGCGAGCCAGTGCGGGGACCCAAGCTCTGCTACGGAAGGCGGTGGGTGGCCTGTTCCACAACGTGGACCCTTACTCACCTCACCCTGCAGCAGGCGCTCCCGGTTCTACCCAGCAAGCATGACGTGGGGAGAAACGCACTGGTACCTCTAAAAGATCGTGGCCTGTAGGTCAACATTATAAACAATGTCCAGGGCATAGACGGGGCAGGGAGATCCACGCCCTCGGGAGATTTCATTTCCACACTGTCTCGACACCAACGACTCAGGATTCTCAAAGATGCTCAGCCCCAGCCCCAGCCCCCGCCCCCTCCCGCGCTGGGGCTCAGAGTCTCTTTTCAACACACCCATGTCCCACACCAGCCCTCACCTTCGCCCACGGGCAGCTTTGTGTTCCCCACCTCAATTCACAGCAACTCCGCCATCCAGACGCTCAAAGACGAAACCCTGTGGGACCTGGGAGCCTTTGCTGCAGTGCTGGCACTTGGACACACCTCTCCTTGAGCCACAAAATACAAAGAAAGTATATGGGACTAAAAATAACGGCATGCCTGTTGCAGTTGGGGCAAATTATGGACAAAAAGATACAAAAGACCAAAAAACCCAACTGTCACTTCTGAACAGCCAGGAGCAAAAGCTGGGCACTGGGCGTGCCCCCCTGCACACAGCACCACCACACGGGTGGGCAGACCACCTCAGCCACCCCTCCCACCCGACCCCATATAAGGAACCAGCTCACACCCCCCTGCCCCCAGGGAGCGAGCAAGGGAAACTTACTTGTTTTCTCTCCCAGCTGCTGCAGCAGGGGCCCCAATAAAGCCTGGCCTGAATTTCTTGTCTGGCCTCCGGTCAATTTCCATTGATTGGGGAAGGCCACGAACCCTGGTCAGTATCACCTGGAGTTACCATCCACTCCTCTGCATCCCTCCCAGCTCACCTGCCACCTCAGTAAATCCCACTTACTTCCAAACAGCTCTAGACCCGGAGCAGTTTCAGCCTGCCCACTGTGTCCACGCCAACTCACTGTCTTTACTGGTCATCTTCTGCTCCCTCCACTCTAATTTGAGCTCCACAAACACAGGGATCTTTGCTTTATTCATAAACACATGTATCCCAAGTGCCAAGGGAGGTGATGGGCACCTAGAAGGGCCGATCACTACGAAAGAGTGAGTGAGTGAGCCCAAAGCCTGCCTTGACAGGGAGGCCTTCCCTGACCACTTCATTTAAAACTGCAGAAACCCATCTCCACGAGAACTCAGCTGTCCTTAATTGCTTCTTCTTCCCCACAGTGTGGATCACCTTCTAGCATCGTCTAGCGTTCCACATCATCTACTGCCACCAAGTTGGATTTAATGAGCCTATTTAGAATCCTGCATCTGACAACTAGAGAATACAACTCTTCTAAAGCACATATTGAAGAGTCATCAACACTGGCCATAAAGCAAGTCTCAAAAAAATTCAAAGGCTTAGTCACCTCTAACCATAATACAGTATATTAGAAATCAATAACAAAAAGATTACTTGAAAAAGTCTGCACTTCCAGATGAAAAACACTTCTAAATATCTCATTTTTTCAAAGAAAAAAGAATCATCAAACACATTTTCAAGAGGCTACAGATTAACTACTATAAACTAGAACTTGAATACTACAAATAGAAGTTACCAAAGCATTTCCACTTGTCTCCAGAGAGAACTACAGAACCTTAAACGCTTACAGCAAGAGGAGGAGAGGCTAAAAATTAATGTGCTAAATGTTCAACCTAAGACTTTAGTACAAGAATATCCACATAAACCCCTCCACCAAAAAAAGCAGAATGGAAATAAGAACAGGAATGAAAGGAGGAGAAAATAAATGTACACGAGTATCACCAGAGGCAGAAGTTGGTTCTTTGAAAGATGACTGAAACGGACAAAGCTTGACCAGACTGGCAGAGTGTCCCCGGCTCCGACGACACCAGGTCTGCGTGTACCCTGTCCCCCTAGAAACCCAGGCGGGGTGCGGAGGGCGGGCTGGCTCGGGGAAGGACGGGCACGGCCAGCAGCTGGACTCCGCAGCCTCCCCACCCCTCAGCAGGATTCCCAGGCCGACTGCACGCACGGTGCTCAGGGGGCACTGCGGGGACCGAAAGGAGCGCAAGCCCCCTCCCCTCGGGCTCCTGACTCAACCGGCAAGACCCCCTCTGCTTCTCCCCGTCTGCCCCAACCAGGCACCCCTGCCCGAGGACACCTGGTCAGACCCCGGCCCCACCACGGCGCTTGGGAGCCAGCCTGCCAGGGACACAGAGGGCCAGGGCTTGGGTCTAACGGCTGCTGGACGGTACGAGTTGCTGTGAGGTTTCTCCTTCAACGACCACACTTTACCCTCCTAGGGGGCAGGCTGTTGGCAGGGCTGAATGATACAGCATGTTAAGTGTGACCACTTTCCCAGCAACAATAACAGCCATGGACGAGAGTTAACAAGAGTTGTCTTCCTGACCCTGCGGAGACACAGTTAAGCACTTTTAGACACATTTAAGGGGTTCCCAGACTCTGGATATATCTCATTCACACCACGTAGCCCTGAAGTACAGAACACAAAACCTGGTAATAAAGAGACAAAAAGATACAAAGTGCTTTGCCCGCAAATGATGTGCTCATGCATCCAGACCTTCCTGGCATCCGTGATGCTTCCAATGCACAAACAGAGCAAAATCCTGAGTTGGAAAAACACTGTATCTTCTGCCTAAAAAGCACTTTCAAATACACCACGAGGACATTAAGGTTTAATGCTCTATTTTCTGTGTCAACACAGATCTTAGGGTCACCACTGCCGGTACCACATTTATTCCTACAAGATGAAGAAACGGGGAGTCGCCGACCTCATCCCACTGGGCTCGTGCGGACCTGTGGCCAGCTTCAGGCGCACCCGAGCACGCGAGACACTTCCCAGCCAGCCTCCGGGGGCCCGCTACGCCGTAACCGGTAAATGTTTGCTTCTCTTGGCTCCTGTTCCCTCCTTCAGGCCCCACAGCAAGCTCCTTCTAACTCTCCGCGTCTATGGCAACAATCACAAAACAAACTTAATGGGGTGCGACAGCTGGTGATAAACATAAATAACCCAAACAATCCAATTTCCACCCTGGTTGGGAAGGCCTTTATCTTCCCTCCTCAAGCGCTGAGGATACCGAAAGAACACAGCTGGGGAACGAGGCCACCGCCATGCGGGGCAGAGTGGGCCTTGGTCGGGTGCCAGGGGTGGGCTCGGCCAGCCAGCCCGGGACGGGGCACCTGAGAGGCACAGGCGGGGCATTTCTGGTGGAAGACGGCAGACCAGACACCATCATTTAACCCCACTCCTCCAGAGCCCACTAAAAAAAATCACCAACACAACTGCAGATAAAAGGCAAATGAGAGAGAACAAAGTGCTAGGAGAAAACACATGGGTGAAGAAGGGGCACCTGCCTCAGCAGATACAAGAAACCGAATCAAAGCATCCTGAGGCTCAGGAGTGGCAGGACCCCCGACGCAAGAGAGGGACCCGTTCCGGGAGCACAGAGGCCCCCGGACCCCTGCGCAGCCCGCAAAGCAGGAGACTCGTCTTCCGGGAAGGTCAAGGGTGCTGCAGTGACAGCGCTGCCCACCGGGTGCCGGCGGCCTGGGTCACGCCTCCCAGCCGGGTGAGCAGTCTGACCAGCCCCACGGAAGTCGCGCCAGAGTAGGGCACGGAGCCCCGGCCGCCAGCACCCCCGAACCCCCGAGGGTCCCCAGCCTCTGGGTGCTCTGTCCTAAACACGAGCGGACAGGCCAGGAAAACCGTCATCGTGGAAGGCAGAGCCCAGACGGACAGACAACAGCACCTGGGTAGCAACCTGCTGCCCAGGAAGCAGGGCAGCCCCGCTGCCCAGGCGGCCCTCAGCGTGGAAGGCAGGCCTCAGGCAGACAGGGGAACCGGGCCTCGGTGTCCGGAGGGAAAGCCGTTTCCAAGCCCATAATCGCACACCCTGGTTTGGTGAGATTTGAGTGAACATAATAGGGAAACACAAGGAAGAAGAAGAAAAGAGAAAGGAGGCAAAGAGAAAAGCGACAGAGACGGAGCCCAGCCGGCCCCTCCGGCTCCTGGCACATTCGGAGCTGACAGCTCCACAGAAGCCCAGACAATGCGGACCACGTAACAGGTGCAGCTCTGTGCCCTGACGGGCTCGCAGCTGCAGGAACCCACACGGCTCCCAGCCTCGGGGCCCTTGCGACCGACTGTTAAGGCCAAAGGCAGTGAGTGACAGCGGGACGAACGGGGGACGGGGGCTGGATTTACGGTACGTGAAGCAGAAACGTGAGGACGGCTTGGCTTGCTCTCCTCTGGAAACACCATCCAGAGGCACAGGATCCAAAACTTTGTCCCGTAAAGAACTACCGGGGGGATAATCCATTTCCTAGTTGGTAAATTCCACTGCCAAGTGAATTTATCAGACTCGAGAGGGCAGAGGCCCCTGATGGGGAGCGGGCCGGTGCCGAGGCCTGAGTTCTGCAGCTACAGCCTCTGTCCCTCTCCTCTCTGGAGCTCAGTCCCCAGGCAGAAGGGTGGTTCCTGGGAGCACTTCCTCAGCCCTGGGTCCTGAGGGCCGGCGCTGCCACGCTGGTTGAACTGCTGAGGTTCTCGTGGCCACAAATCAAACCCGCACGTGCACCTGCACAGCTGTCGGCAGAGAGCGGGGACTGCCAGCTCATCCGCGGCGACGGGAGTCCTCTCTCTGTGGGCCAGACCCACGTGCCAGGCTCAGCATTAAAGATGGATACGTCAGCATCAAACATTAAGTAGGTCCGGGAGCTCGACGTAGCAAAGAAGCAGGCAGGCTTCTAACTTGACGACGCACAGCATTCAGAGAAAAGCCTTAGCAGACGTGAGCGCTCATCCTCAACATAACTCCAAGCATTTTTGCTGTTAAGCTTCTCTACACCGGCTGGTGTTGCTTTGTTTTAAACAGCAGTCCTAGGGGCCATCACAAAGGCCTTTGGGCTGGCTGGGGGGTGGCAGTCACGCTGGAGGGATCAGCAAAGCCGGGGCGGTGGGCGGGCAGACCACAGGGTAACAGTGAGGCGGAGCGCAGGGAAACAGAAGAGGGATGGAGAGCATCGCGGGGCCTCCCGTGTGCCCGATGCCCGCCTGCTGCCCGGGCGCCCGCTGCCTCTGCCAGGCCGAGCAGCCACGTGACGCCAGACAGGCAGCCCAGGCTCCGAGGAAGTGCCACCAGCTCAAGGCCACACGGCCAATGGAAGGCAGGCAGATCCTGCTGCCCGGCCCCCAGGCCTTGCAGCAGCTCTGCTGGGCCCAGCCCTGACCCTGCCCTCACTTCTTCTAACACGGAGCCCAAAGCGGGAGGGCGGGAGTGGAGCTCTCTGTAACGGGGTGAGGAGGAGAAGGAATGGGAACAGAAAGACGTTCTGCGTTTGCACCACGTGAGAGGCTGCCCCTGCCTGGCACGGCGGTGCTCCCTGACAGAGGCACTGCCCATGGGCGCTCGCCAGTCTGGTGGGAGAGGGGACAGGTGCGGGGGCTGGGAGGGAAGCAAGTGGCCAGAGAGAAAACGGGGAGACTCTGAAGACTCCCAGGAGGACAGCTGGGAGACCGGGAAGGGCTGGGGAAGGAGGGGTGGGGAAGGGCAGCCCTGGGGATTCTGAGTGGTGATGGGGAACCTGGAACCTGGGGATGGATCCCTGGGCATGACACCTGGTGAGCAAGGCGGTGACACAGGAGGACAGCGCAGGACGGCGCCCCCTGGTCCAGAACCACTCTTGGCTGTAAATCTACCTGTTCCCCCAGGCGACCCTGAGGCGTTTCCAAGCAGCTCATAGACGCACGCAGCAAGGCAGGGCCTCCACGGCCGGGGCTGTGATGACGCTTTGGTTCTGAAGTCACGTGGGCTACAGACGCCTAAACCTGGCCTTTACGTTATGACTACTCACCAGGCCCGCACGTGAACTTGAAGGAGGGAAGTGGAAAAATTCTCAACCTTTGTTAAAACTAAGCAAACAAACTATCGGAACCTTTTTCTAATTTTTCAAACTGTTGGATTTTACTTTATGTCTTTGTGTTCTATATTTTCATTTTCCTCCACAAATTAAAACAAGCTCACAGGAAAGGCAAGGCAGGCCACCTCTTTGGCTCGTGCACGTGCTCTGTGCCCCACTGCGCGCCTGCCCGCTCTCTGCTGCAGCCGGAGGGCAGCCGGCCTGCGGGCCAGCGGGGAGCTGTCACCCAGCGATGGGCCCCTGGCCTGCAGAGAAGAGCAATGTGCAGCGTCGGGCCTGGCCCCAGAACGAGGGGACCAAGGTCCGCTCCCTCCTGGGGTGGAGCAGGAAGTAGCCTTAGGGGCCCCCAAAGGTGGCTATCGACCCTTTACTGTGCTACATCTCAACCCCAGAAACCCAGCTTTGCATGAAAAACACACAAAGGAGGATCCGGTGAGAAGTATGACAAGTGAGGTTTTGTTACGGGGGATTTATGATCACCGTGATGAACCGCTTCCTGTGCAAGGAAGGGGCATCTCCTGAAGCTTTCCCCCAGGTCACGTGTGTCCTCACGCTGGCATTTGCTTCGCATTTTCTCTCGCCAAACCAAACCAAACAACAACACGACATGCCTGGGAGGCATGGTAAGTTTCAGGCACCAGCTAACCTCAGATAGCTCCTGTTCCAAAATTCGAGGACAGTCAAGCAATTCAATAACCCCTTTGACAGTGCAGTGGTCAAATACTCTGTAAGATTTGGGAATCCGTGGCTAGAGCCAAACCTCACTTTTTTAAAATTAGTTTGGATAAAGTTCTCTAGAGTTGGGGTAGTTTCTTCAAGTTTCCAGAATTTTCTTTTAAAAATTACACCCCTGTTATACAGCCTTGAAAGGAAACCTCGATAACTCTGACTGAAACCCACGTTTACGATGAGGGCGATGGAGCCTGTAGCAGAGTCTCCTCTTTGGTCAACACCCCATCCTTAAAGCCCTGCTGGTCCAGAGGTCCCCAGCATTCTCCAAAGTGATCTTTTGCTCCAGTGGCACCCCCTGGAGAACAGAAATGGGTCCCCGCCCCGTAACTGACACGCCGGGTGACCCTGGGGAAGCGGCCCTGCTACTCGCCTCTGGCGGGGAGCAGGCAGGAAGGGCGCGGGGCCCTCCAGCAGGCCACCAGACTGGGTGCCTCGACATGCCTCCTGCTGTATCTCAGGGCTCTTTTCCTCCCCTTTACTCCCGGGCACCGAGGCTGCTCCTCCAGCCCCTTCACTCCCCCCAGGCGCTGAGCACCTACACTGTCCAGCTCAGAGGGAGCTCAGCTTCCAGGTGTGGAACCAGCATCCCACACACTTACTACAGTGTCTCTTTTCTATACTAAACATGCCTTGCTTTTATAATCAGGGAAAAAGTATGTTACTTCCCCAAAAAGTGAAAGTGATTCAGAAATGAAGGACTGAAGTGTTTTTCAAGTCCCCTGGCACAGGCAGGTGTGTGATCTCTCTCCTAGAGGACCACCTCTCACCTCTTCCTCTGCCCTCAAGCCCCACCATCTCTCCCGGCCGAACTCTGAGCTTCCAGGGAACCCTCCGCGGCTCCTGCCACCCTGTCTGCGTCCCAAGTCCCCACCCAGGAAGGAAAAGGACAACCTCCCAGGAAGGGTGAAATGGTGTACCCTCATGCATAACTGTGACACTCCATTTAGTCCAAAAAAAATGAAGAAATAGGATGCTCACACAGAACAACAGTAATGAAGGAGATGTTGCAACTAAGTGGTAGGCACATGGTTGTTATGTTTTCTCTCTTTTATAATAGAACTATTTCACAACGCAAAACTTTAAAACAAGAAAAAAAGAAACACAAAAAGAAGGAAAGGCTCGTTTGCATATAAAAAGTTAAGGGGGAAGGTGGAGGAACCAGAATGAATCCAAAATAAACAGCATTGTAGCCTGTTCCTTCCGCAATACAAACTTTTCTAGTAAGAGAGATTCTTGCAGGAATGACCTCAAGTCTCAAGTCAAAATGGCCCAAAAATAGAAGGTATGAATAGTGCTTTTTTATTTGAGGTAAGACTTTACAAGGACTAACGTATTTAAAGAGAACCATTATCCGAAAGGCGGTTGAGCGTGCTGCCATTCATGGCCAGGAACAGACTAGAAATGAGCAGAGATCCAGGAGGGGAGGGCCACGTGGGCACTCCTCCACGCACAGCAGAAGCTGTACGTTCAAAGGAACAAGCTCCCATGGTGAATGCCTGAGTGATTCCTGCCAATTATACGCATGCATCAGTTTGTTTTCGTACCGCCGAGGGTCAAAAGAGTACTTAAGATTAAACTCAATTGTTGGAAAATGTGCAACAGCAAACTGGGATCGACATAAAAATACATCTAAAAATGTTTCCATGCCCGTATCATAAAAATGTGGCTTAACAGAAGTCGTCGTACTAATTTTCAAATTATTACGTAAGCTGAGATTCACATTTCTTTGTAGAATGTAGTTTACAGTGGTTGGAATGACCAAAAATGGAGTGTTAAGGATGCCCTTCACTTCAGCAGCTTCTAAGGCTCAGCTCACGGCGAAGCCTCCGTGGCTGGCTTGGGGCGCGCAGCCCTGTGTACGCCCCTCCTTCCGCTGCCGGCTGCTCACGGGCACCATGTCCCCCCGGTAGAGTCACCCTGAAAACACTGACCCCCGATGACACCAGAAAGCACAGCCTTATCCTCTGACTCTGACCAATGGAATCTGGAGGTGCAGTGTTACTGGCTCCAATTTCACCGGGGCCCCCTCCCCGATATGCCGTCTCTCAAGTGGGGCGCTGCCCCCAGAAGAAGAGAAGGGGTGTAACAGACCCCAGGGGCTGTCCTAGCACCTGAACACCGGCACTGTCACAGCCACGTCCCATGCCATGTTCAGTACCCGCCCACAGGACATTAAGAGATGACATTTCTCCAGGAACTACTAAAAATCAGACACAGAGACTTGATCTCTGTAAGAATCCTGCAGAGGCGGCATTATTATCCCATCTAGGAAATAAAACCGAGACACTCGGCGGCTTGCCTAGAGTCACACGGTCAGTGGGTCACCAGGATTCCAGGTCCCCTCCGTCCAGGACTGCAGTCCATGGTCTGTCTGTACGTGGAGCTGGGAGGCCCATACGAAGTCTCGACCAGCAGGGTGCGCTTGTCAAGCCAGAAAACTAACTTGAAGCCCACCCACTTTCTGGTTCACTTGGAAACCACCTTTTCACAGTCTATCAAGCTACTGAAAAGCTTCTTGCTCCATCCCACACTGGGCGAGCACCAGGAAACTGTCTGAAAATGCCCAAGCTACACAAGGCACTGGCAAAATGAACTCAAGAGAAAGGGAAATCAGCACTGGTTCCCTTGCTGGGGCCAAAATGAGAAAGAGAGCATCTTCGTCTTCGGCTGCTGTTTCCAAGCCCTCTCCCCCGCCCCGCCCCCAGCGTCCTCGGTTAACAAGTAACCTGCTCCACGGGCGGGTGGAGGGTGAGGCAGAGGCGTGAGCACCCCTGCAGGAGGCCGGAGCGCCGCAGACAAACAACCCGAGCTTCGCGTCTGGGGAGAGGCCAGAAATGATCCTTGGCAGGCTTCAGAGAATCTCTGTGCAAAGAAAGAAATCTCTTCTTTGACACTTCCAGCCCTGCCTCAAGCTTCTTTTTAAGAGGACGGGGAAGGTGAGGCGATGGGTGGGTCAGCCGGGGGCCGGGGCAGAGGCAGGCATCTATGTGCCCCCCGTCTCTGCCAGTCCTGCCCACGGAGAGAGCGGGCAGAGGGGGGACGGGGAGGCTGGGGTTCAGGAGGTGCCGCGGGGGACAAACCACATAGACGGAGGCCTTCAGGACACGGCAAAGGCAAGGGGCCAGCAGTGCCGCCCTCAAAACGCTGGCTTAAGAACGTATGTGGAACGCTGACAACGGTTCCCTTACATACACCCTAGGCCTTTACGAGGCTCGTTTTAGTCTCAATAAGGCCAAGGAGCCCGTGAAGAACGGCATCCGGGCTCTGAGTTGAAATCCTGGAGGACAGTAGATGGAGGGTTAGTGTTGTACAGAAAGAAAAAGAAAAAGCTCCCACGGCCATATGGATTTGGAAAACATTGCCTATGGCATGATATTTAGGAATCTTATATAGGGAATGAGAGACTTCTAATCACGGCTGATGCTTCGTCGTCAGTTACACACGGAAAGCTGCTTAGGAGACATCACTGACTCACTTTCCCCCCGAGGAGCCTGGGGCCCTGGACCCAGCGTGACCTGCCCTGCGGTGTCGCCAGCTCAAGCTCAGCGCTCTTCCCCCAGACTCTCATACAGCTCAGGGCCTGGAGTTAGACCCGAAACAAGCAGTTCTTACCTTTGGGAAGAACACACCCCATCGGAGTTCAAGACAGAAAGGACCTGCATGTCTGTACCACTTACTTAAGAAGCATTAAGCGAAGCCCACTACATTTCCAAAACCAGTGGCCTATTTTACCCCAGCAAAGAGCAGCCGACTTCCGTGGACCTGAGACCCCACCCCTTTCTCTCCACAGCCCCCCAGGACGGCGGAGCCCCAAACACCCCTTCGGTGGCGCCTCGTGCGCAGCAGGGCTGGGTGCGCAGACTTACCCGAGCCGGGCATGTGGTTCACGCGGGCAGGGTTTAGCAGCTCCACCGGCTGGTCTCGGCCAGAAAGTCCATCTGGAGGACAGAGAAAGCATTTGGCTTCAGAAACTGCTCGCATTTCAATTAAAATACTTTAAGCTCCAGGTCTGCAAGGAGCACTTCCCTGCAAACAATGGAAATGCATGTGTCCTTCTCCCTTTTAAAGGAGACTGGTGTTATTTTTATTTGCTGAATCAGAAAATAAAAGACCCTTTGTCGAACAACCCAACCAGTGCCCATCTCGAAGATGGCAAACACCAATTCCTGGCCTGAGGGCGTCCGGCCCAACTGTTGTGGTTTTACTGCTTTTCAGCAGCCGCCTGATACCACTCAGGGTTTCTGCAGAGACCACAAGCAGTACGACGAAGACAGACGAGTTACTCATCCTCTTCCCAGATATGGACCCGTGGCCCGAGGGCCACAGAGACATGGCCCCTGGAGGCCCCGGCGAGAGCGGCCGTGGGTGTTGCCCACTTGCGGGACAGTCAAGGAAACTAAGACAAACAAACCCGCTTTTAGGAAGATACTGGGCCAGGTTCTCACAATGGAAGGAATCGTTTCTCCCGGGTCCACCTTCCGATCGTGTTCTGACTGCAAAGATGGCACCGAAAGCACACCCCCCCCCTCCACCTGGCACAGGCTGCCTTTAGACCACATTCCCTCAGACAGACAAGAGAGAAACTCCGGCAAAACTTCCAGGAATCACACTTTTGGTGTAAAATTAGCTTCTGACAACTGGTGTGAACGCCCGCAGGGACAAGCGCGTCATTACTGACGCTGCCGTGTGGTCGGTCACACTCGTTACTGATTTTACGGAGAAAGCACTGGTTTCCCAGAGCGGCCATCGGCCCCCTCGGGCAGACTTGCAAATCGTGACAAAAACACTTAGGAGCAGGTCTACTGACTCTGCACTAAGGCTTTGCTTTTTGCCCCAAATGGACAGCACCTCAGGCAGCCTTCGAATGCAGTGTTCCGTGACCCATGTGTGTCTCTGGAGAGGTTCAAAGTCCAAGGACAAGAACAATGACCCCGAGGAGGTCCCAAAGCGTCTCCTGAGAACTGCAGACCCTCCCAAGGAAGCGGGGAGGCCTGTGAGCCGTGCTCCCACACCCTCGGGGGAAACGAGCTGCTCCCCTGCGGTGCCGGCCGCTCCCGGGCCACGCGGGGACTCAAACGCTGGGATCTGGGGTCTCCGCTCCACAGCCAGCCACCCCGCCCCCATTCTGGCAGCTTGAAGGTAGCAAAGTGGCTCTCACAAGACACTGGGCATACGTGGGGTTGGGACAGTCCAGGCTCCCCGAGTCAGGACGAGGGCTGGGGGCACACCCATGCCCAGAAGCAGACCAGGCCCGAACGCGCCGCTGACCGTCTGCACCAAGGCTTCCCTCCAGGCATAACGACCCACCCTGAGATGGTCTGATGCTGACCTGCGGACCTAATGCCATGCCCTGTGAGCCCCTTCACCGCCCCTCAGAAAGGGGCCTCAAGACAGCGATGGAAAGCACTTTCAAGCCGTTTTTCCTGAACGTGAATAAGTGAAATGAAAATTTCATTTTCAAAACTAAAAGGTTCAGAAAAGTCTACACGTATTTTTAAAAATCCTAATCCCACAGTAAATACTTTCAGAAACACCAAAAATCACTTTTGAAAATCCTAGTCTAGCTGCCATTTTCCGACGGCAGGGGTCAGGAGCAGGGTGCTTAGAGAGCCAGCCTGCCGGCCCTGCAGCTGCGTCTGAGCGAGCCTGGGGCATTCTCTCTGGTCCCACCGCACCTGATGTGTCCCCCCCCAAACCGTCATCTCCTCAGTGTCCACCTTTAGCTTCCACCTGAGCCAAAGTTCTAGAATCAGACACAGTTTAGAAACTCAGAAACCAGCACAGCTGCCTCTTTTGACAAATGAGGAAATTCCAGCTCCCGGGGCCGGCGCAGTAGCACCGGGCCTGCGCCCCGGCTCGTGTGAAGGCCTTTTCTGGAGTTTGGATCGAGCTGCTTGTGTCTGCCCCGAGCCCTGCAGGTCCACTTGCTCCAAAGCCACGTGTCCCATGATGCCTGATAACGTGACGTCCAGCCACGCTGAGGCGGGAAGACGCACCGAGTAGCGAGAGGCCGTGAGGCTGGGTGCACCGCCGGCAGCCCGTGCCCGTCCCTCCCCCCGCTCCTCTGCAGGCCACCCCATCACCCTGACGCCCCCAGCACACCCCACGCCCCTCACTCTGAATGGAAGGCCACAGAAGCCAAAAAACAAGAGGTCTTTCCACAGAAGGCAGTAGATAGAACGGCAATGGGCAGAAACCTGAAGCAAGAAGGCACCGGGCACCGGGAGACGAGGCCCAGAGAAGGAAAGCTAACACCAGGCCTCCCAGTCCCGGCCCTGGAGTCTCCCGCTAGCTGGTCTGGGTGCTCGAGGCTGGCAGGCCCGGGTGTGTGGCCCCGGGCATGCGGTGAGGACCCTGACATCACAGGGCGAAGACCCAGGCTGAGAACACGGAGGCGTGCAGGGCCCCCTCGAGTCCCTGGAGGATTCAGATCTAAACATGGAGAGAAGATATACCAAGTCCACAGACACCTGTAGCAGGGCCCTGTGCGGCAGGGGCTGCTCAGCACGTGCATGACAGTTTTAGGCACGAAAGTCAGCCGTGGGGACAGATGTGACGCAGCATTGTGGCTCCGTGTCACGGGGACCAGAGCTGGTGACAAACACCACCGAGGGCCTTACACATCCAATTCCGTATCACAGGGCTCACAAAACAGACCTGAGGCTGTGCAGCTGGACAAAACCCCAGGACAGAGCAGGGACAGAGAAACTGCGTTTGAAGGGGCAGGGGCTACAAGGGCCAGGAAAGACTGCTTAGAGCCCAGACGTAAGCGCCCACCAGCGTGTGACCACGTAGCCATGGAGCAGAGCAGCCAAGAAAGCAATGCAAGGAAACAAGGAGAAGGGAATCAAAGCACGACTTCCTCTTGGCCCGTGAAACACCCCTGCAAGCAGGTTTCCACCCTAATCTCTCTCCACTTGAGAGCCTAATTTTGGAAACCTCGCTGGATGGGGCTGTGGTACTTCGTGTGCTCAAGTGGCATTTTATCTGGCTCAGGGAGCTGGCGGAGGAGCACACATGCAGCAGAGAAGCAGGGAGCATGAGGGTCCTCCGTGTCTCCCTCACCACGTGACTCGTCCGTGAGTGAGCACAACGCACACGGTGGCACATGGGACGGTGGCGGACACGTGATCATGCTCGCATAGAAACAGCGCGGCCCATTTAGAGATGATGGGGTCCAACTTAAAAGCAACACTTGTCTGTAATTCAGTGTGATGGGCAGGCGGTATCTCTAACTAGAATCGTAGCCTTTGGAGCCAAAGGAACCTAACTCCCAACTCTTCTGGCCTATTCCCCGCCTTTACACGTGGGAAAGCAGCACTGCAGGGCTGAGCAATGTCTGCGAGATCATGTACTTAGCAGCCCAGAACCTGGCTCCGTCACAACTAGACCAGACACAAGCCTGCACTGGGCCTTGTACTCTGTACTCTGGTACTCAGCCAGACCTGTGCCGTTCAACCAGGGCTTCCAGTCACCAAGACCGAGTCCCCCCCCAACCCCTAGGAATTTGCCCTCATCTGGATTAAGAAAGAAAGAGGGGAAGAAAGTCGAGAAAGATAGGAAAACACCAGAAAAAAAGACAAGAAAAAGGGGGAGAAAAAGAAATGAAAGCATATCATAGTTGTAACTCCCCACTTTTCAGGTTCATTTTTCTAAAATTTCTAGAAAACAGCAAAAGAGTTCATAGAATCTTCTCTGGAACCCACTGGAAAAGTCAAGCAGGTCCCAGAGACACAGGCCCAGGGAGGCCCCAGGCCCCAGCCACACCAAGAGGTTGTATCCACGCTGTGAAGCCCTGCAAGCTGCCCACCCGGCCCCCACCCCACAGAGCACGTGGGTCAGGCCACGCACAGGCCACCAGCAGGTGCTTGCATAACGTGGATACTGAAGCCATTTCGATGACAACTCCCCCATAACCTACAGGACGAAAAAATAAAACCAAAACTTAAGACCTTGAACAGAAGGGCTCAACCCCTTCCCTGATGTACAAAGTTACAGAGGATCTGCATTTTACTGCCTGTAAGAGATTATGTTTCTCGGACCAATAAAAACGGTACACAAAACCCGATAAGAGACGGGGCTGGAGAGGCCGGAGGGAGGAGGGCGGAACTGTGACCAGGAAAGAGCCCCTGCCCTCCCCCCCCCCACCCCATCCTACCCTGATGGGGATGATGGGTGTTTCATTAAGGCCCAGTCTGCCTCTCCCTGAGGACCAATGACACAGCGCGTCTTTTCACATGTTTATTGGCTGTTCTGAAGTCAAGTCTTTTGCCCTTTTTAAAAATTGGGCTGTTTGCCTTTTTCTTACTGGTTGAGAATTCTTTAAAGATTGTCACCACGAATGGTCTGTCAGTCACATGTTGCAGACGTCCTTTCAGAGACTATAGTTTCCTTCCTTAAGGTTGCATTTATCAATCTTTCTTTTAAAGCTTTTGCTTTTTGTGTCAGGTTTAAGAAATTCTTCCTTATGTGGAGGTTGTAAAGATATTTTACCATATTGTCATCTGAAAGTTTTGTGGGTTTTCCCTTTTATGTGTAAGTCTCTCATCTCTCTGGTATTGACTTTTTTTTATATGGTATATAGTAGGGTTTTTGATTTTTTGGTTTTTTTTTTCCATGAGAACAGCCAAATGTCCCATTACCATTATTAAGAAGCCTTACTTTCACTACCTATCAGCAACATTAATTCTGTTACAAGCCAAACCTCTGTCCTTTTGGCCAATTTGTTCATACCTGTGCCAATAATCACACTAACTGCCATAACTCTACAACAATTCTTAACACCAGGCCAGGCAAGAATCTCTGCCTTCTGCAGAATCACCCTGGGCAATATTGGTCCTTTATTACATAAATTTTAGAATCAACTTGTTAAGTTTCACCAGCAAAGAAAAAAAAGAAGAAGAGAAAAAGAAAAAAGAAACTCTAGGACTGCATTGTATCCAGAATTTGGGGAGAACAGAATCTTAACAATATTATGTCTCCCAATCCATGAACATGGAATATCACTTCATTTCATTTCTCTCAAAAATGTTTTAGAATTTTGAGTGTAGAGATATTGAACACCTTTAGATTTATTACCAGACATTTGATGTTTTAAGTAAAATATTATAGATAGTATTTTAAATTTCAATTTCTCTCTGCTGATATATAGAAATACAATCAAGTTTTATATACTGGCTTTGTACTATAGCATCTGGTTAAACTCATATTCATTCTAATCACTTACCTGAAGTTATTTTGAATTTTCTACATGCAGAATCATGTCACCTATGATAATGACAGTTTGTTCTTCCTCTCCAGACCTGATGCTTTTTATTTCTTTTTCTTGCCTTATTCTACGGCTCAGATCTATGGTACATTATTGAATAGAAATAGCAAAAGAGGACACCCCTGTCTTGTTTCTGATCTTACTGGGAATGTTTTCAATACTTCACCTAGAGTAAGTATAACACTTGCTGTAAGTTTCTGACAGATAACTTTATTAAGTTAAGGGAAGTCCCTTCTATTTCTACTTTGCAAAGACTACTGTAAAATCATATATGTGTGCTTAATTTTATTAAGCTTTTCTGTATCGATTCATTTCGTTAAATAATTTCCCCTTTCATCTGGTAACTTCCTTTACTCATGTCAAACCAACTTGCATTCCTGGGATAAACCGACTTGGTTGGGTCCAGTGAGTTCTGAGGCAAAGGAAAGGAACAAAGTCGTACAGATATAAGGGATTCGAGTGCGGCCTGAAATCTTTTCTACTTTTGATTCCAAAGAGTTGGAGACCTAGCCACACATTTCAGCCTTAGTTCCACACTTGCTCTTTTGTCAGGTACATAAAAGAACTGGAAAAATTAATATTCTAAAATGTGCTTAGTGGGGCTTGTTCGATGTAGGTCACCAAAATGAAATGGGGGTGACAAGGCTGCCTGTCCCCCACTTTATATGACAGCAGGGCACACACCTCCTCCTTCTCACAGAGCTGTTTCCAGACCTGCGGCCACGGAATCTTCAGTATTTGGCAGCAGGAATAACTCAAAGTCTTCATTCCAGCCCATTTTCCTGTCCCTTTTTATACAAGCCTTTTATTTTAGAACAGCTGTGGATTTACAGAAAAATTAAAAATAGTACAGAGAGTCCTCACATACTCTGCACCCTGCTTCCCCTGTGATGAACATCTTACATTAGTATGTCTGGGCTGTCGTTAACTGAAGTCCATACTTTGCTCAGGTTTCCTTGGTTTTCCCCTAATGCTCTCTTGCCGTCCCAGGACCCCGCATGACATTTAGTCATCACCTCCCCTCAGCCTCCTCTGGGCTGTGATGGTTCCTCAGACGTTCCTTGTTTTTGATGACCTTGGCAGTTGAGGAGTACGGGTCAGGTGGTTTGTCGAATGCCCCTCAACTGGGATTGTCTGATGTGCTCCTGATTGGACTAGGGTTGTGTGTTTAGCAAGACCACGGAGGGGAAGTGCCACGTCCATCCTGTGGTACCACATCCCACCAACATGGCGCATCCCATTGATGTTGACCTTGATCACCTGGCAGAGGTGTGTCCATCAGGTCTCTTCACAGTAAGACCTGTGGCATTCTTTCCATATGGCATTCTTTGGAAGAAAGCCACTACAAACTGCCCACACTTGTAAAAAGGCCCGAGCTTTCCTTGACACATGACTTCTCAGGAGTTAGTACGAGTGGACCTGCTCCCAAGGAGGTAGTGGGAACACCGGGGACAGAGGGCAGCCCAGTTTTGGGTCCCAAGGGAGGAAGCAGAAGCCCGGGTACAGACGGGCAGGGCTCAGCCAGGCCCTCAGTCTGCATTTCCCAGACTCATCTTTGAAGGTTTGTGTGAGAATTAATTCTTATCTTGAGGGCTTCCTGGAGCCTGGTGAGAAGCTGGACTATTTTCTCGCAGTAAGAATGATGGTATGCCTCCCCTTCACCCCGTTTCCTCTCCCCTCTGATCTGTCGTGAATTCAGGTCTTACAGAGAACTTGCCAGAAGGTCTGCAAAGGAAAGGGGCTCCTCCCTAACAAATGTCTGAGTTTGGGTTTTCCCTCTGCCGCCCGGATCCTTAAGGCTCCCGTTCGTCTGTGATGAGGGTCTGGAGGGTGAGGTGGCCTCGTTTCCTGGCCACGGAGCCTCAGCTGAGAAGGAAGAGGCTTTCAGATCTGGAGCCGCACGTGGGTCAGGCCTGGGGAGACCAATGCTGGGGGGCGGAGGTGCTGAGCTCCCGCAATGTGGGGCCACTTCGAGGGCCGATCCTGCAGGATGGAAGCCCCGGGTCCCTACACACTAACTTAAGGAGAAAAGGCAGAATTCCTCCGGTGGAGATATTTGCGTTGCTGTGTGTGCTACTATAAAACTTGATGGAGAACAGTATGGAGATCCTTAAAAAACCAAAAATAGAACTACCAAACGAGCCAGCAATCCCACTACTGGGCATATACCCTGAGAAAACCGTAATCCAAAAATAGTCATGTAGGGCTTCCCTGGTGGTGCAGCAGTTAAGAATCCGCCTGCCAATGCAGGGGACATGAGTTCGAGCCCTGGTCCGGGAAGATCCCACATGCTGTGGAGGAGCTAAGCCCGTGCGCCACAACTACTGAGCCTGCACTCTAGAGCCCGCGAGCCGCAATTACTGAAGCCCACGTGCCACAACTACTGAGCCCACGTGCCTAGAGCCCGTGCTCTACGACGAGAAGCCACCGCAATAAGAAGCCCATGCACTGCAACGAAGAGTAGCCCCTGCTCGCCGCAACTAGAGAAAGCCCGCACGTGGCAACGAAGACCCAACACAGCCATAAATAAATAAATAAATAAATAAATTTAAAATATATATATATTTTTTTTAAAAAAAAGAGAGTCATGTACCCCAATGTTCATTGCAGCTCTATTTACAATAGCCAGGACATGGAAGCAACCTAAGTGTCCATCAACAGATGAATGAATAAAGAAGTGGCACATATATACAATGGAATATTACTCAGCCATAAAAAGAAACGAAATTGAGTTATTTGTAGTGAGGTGGATGGACCCAGAGTCTGTCATACAGAGTGAAGTAAGTCAGAAAGAGAAAAACAAATACCATATGCTAATAACACATATATATGGAATCTAAAAAAAAAAAAAGTGGTTCTGAAGAACCTAGGGGCAGGACAGGAATAAAGACGCAGACGTAGAGAATGGACTTGAGGACACAGGGAGTGGGAAGGGTAAGCTGGGATGAAGTGAGAGAGTGGCAAGGACATATATACACTACCAAATGTAAAACAGATAGCTAGTGGGAAGCAGGCGCATAGCACAGGGAGATCAGCTCGGTGCTTTGTGACCACCTAGAGGGGTGGGATAGGGAGGGTGGGAGGGAGACGCAAGAGGGAGGGGATATGGGGATATATGTACATGTATAACTGATTCACTTCGTTATACAGCAGAAACTAACACACCACTGTAAAGCAATTATACTCCAATAAAGATGTTAATAAACTAATTAATTAATTAATTAATTTTAAAACCCCTCGATGGAAAAAAAGTTTTTTAAAAATCAGTTGCCCTTTATAAGAAGCACGGAAAAGTACGCAGTTCTCGCGCCTGGTGAAAGGCGCCGACGCCGCCTGAGTGAAGATGGAAAGGACCGGCCAGCTGCTCGGAGGCCCGGCCGCCAGGATGGGCGCGCAGGGCAGGGTCTGCAGGCCAGGCTCGCCCGCTGACCCCCACCCCGGGCCCTCCCACGTCACGTGAGTCTGTGCGGAGCCCGCGGGGGTGTCCCAGGACGCTCAGGGGAGGCCAGCATTCCCTGCACCTGACCTGTGGAATCCTCCTACTGGAAGCTTGGCCCTCTTGTTCATTTAAATCATAAAAGGGGGCTCAGTACACTGAAATGTCACAGACGGAAATGATTCATCAGGTCAGCAAAATACTCACATTCCCGCAGGGCCCTTCCCCTGACCCCCCAGGGGTCTCAAACTCCCCCCAGCACCTGGCCTCCCTCCCCTCTGCTCCCCGCCTCCTTTGCTGAAGGGCCCCCCATCCCTCTGGCATCCTTCAGAGCCACATCCAACAGAGCCCCCGCCTGACTGATGCCAGCACCACTCAGGTGCTCCGTACACTCAGGCGGACCAGACGGGCACCTCCCCGTGACTTCTGCTAAGAGCCTCCAGCGTCTCAACCCATTAAATGTTTCTTTTCCTCATCATGCAAGCTGCGGAAAAATAGCAAAGTTCTATAATAAAGCTTGTGTGTGCCCATTAATATGAATTAAACTTTAATGAGCTAAGTGTTATGAATTCCTGAGGCATGTCCAACACAGTTTACGTGTACTTATCAGAGAAAATGAAAATGGAAGCTAGACCCTTTTTCTCTAGGCAATACTTTTCCTTCAGGAAAATCAGGCAGACTTTTGCAAAGGTCAGGGCTGATCTTTGAGGTTTTCTTGTCCTTCCCCTGGAAATCAAATCTAGCTCCAGCTACCAGTTTATAGGAAATACGTGTTTAAAGGAACAGGTTCAAAGGCCACCAGGAGGCTCTGATCCGTCAGGTGTGGAAGGACAAAATCGAAGGGCAAAAGCCCCAGCTCCTCGGGGCGGGTAGGAGAGCTGCTACAGAGTAAACACTGCAGACCCGTCACTCAGTCCCAAGGCTTGCATCCTGATTTGAACAAATAACAGTACCAAGACTTTTTTAAAGACAATGAGCAAAAATGGAACATAGCTTGGGTATAAGATGACAGTTGGGAATTAGTATTCATTTTGTTGAGTGTGACAATGGGATTGTATCTGTTAGAAACACACGCTGAAGTGTTTATGGGAAAATGCTGTGGCATCTGGGGTTTGTTTTAAATTCTCCAGGGGATAAAGTTTGGAGGGGGGGACCTGATGAAGTGGGAGTGGTCAGAAAGCTCAGGGTTTCTATGGGCACAGGGATCTCACTATATAGACTACAGTTCGTCTTTTTTTTTTTTTAATCTTTCATGATAAGAGTTTTCGAGAGATGCCAAGACATGCCCTCTCTTCCTGTTCCTTAGCATCTGTCCTCGCGTCACATCTGCCAGCTCCTCAGTCTAACTAGTCCTCTCAGTAACGTTCCTAACAATCTCCAGTTTATTACCAGCCCCTAGCCGTGCAAGCAAACAAACCCTCCCAGCTCACATTCAACTCAGCAAATGGGTCCTGAGCAACTGAGATGTGACGATGAGCAGGACACAGGCCCCGGCTGGTGTCAGGATGAACTCAGCCCCGGCAAGGGTGGACCGGCCCTCACCGATCTGAGATACGACCCACAGACCAGAAAGCTCTGGTAGTGAGGAAGGACACACAGCGAGTGTGGCCACCAGGAGGGGCCTGGACCAGAGCTGCCCGGGGCGGAGCAGGCTCTGTCCGGTCCCCAGGTCCCAGGTCCAGCTCGGAGCTGCACGACGGGAAGGAGTGAGGGCCAGGGAGGGATATGCGAGGGAGCGAGTAAAGAAAACAGCTTCGCGGGTGGGCAGCGCTGGAGCCCAGGCCGCTGTGCCCTGGGAGGCCAGACAAAGGCCGGCTCTGTTCTCCCTGGTCCCGGGCAGCCTTTCCTGAGGGGAGTTTCTCAGCTGCCTTTCAGATGGTCCTCCAGGGACGGTCTGCTCCTCCTCCTCCCTCCCTAGCGAGCCGACAGCTCTCAGCTGCCCCCATCGCGTGGCCCGGCCCAGCTCAACCGTTAATAAGTGACTTAGAAAATCAGGAGAAAGTGTCCTTGCCCGCCTTTGAAAACAGATCCGTCTCTGCTCCGGAGAGGCTGTCCCTCTGCCCTGTGGGGAGGACATAACTGAGTGAGTCATTCCAAAGCTGTTGGTAGAGCTCTGGAGACGTAGGAGGGGAAAGAACCTCGGATGCAAAAGGTGCAGATTTCTCAGACTCTGTGTAACAAATAATGGACCACAGAAGTCCCATGGGAGCCCCGCACAAGCGCACGCAGTGAACACGCATCTCTGCGCCGACGCAAAATAGCTTTCTGGACAGATACCCCCGGCTCACGTCCGTAATGACAAGAAGTAGCATAGTTACCGGCAAAGACTGAAAACTAGCTCTGAAGCCCACTTGTCCATCACCACGCTTCCTCTGGTTGCTCAGACCAATCCACACGCCTGTGAAAATCCACAGGCAATCCCGCCACCACTGTTTTCTGCCGCTGTCCTACCTTCTGAACCAACACCTCGTAACTGCCGAGCAGTCTAGGGAGCAAAGCTCCCACCTGAGTTCATCCCCTCACGGACAGAGCAGACCTCTGCCGGGAAGGAGGCCGTGTGGCCCCGGGGGACGCGGGGTCGGGCAGGCCTGGCTTCCCCAGCACGAAAAGCTTCATCAGTGATCACGTCGTTTCAACCCAGCCTCAGTTTCCTCATGTGTTAAGTGGAGAGGTAAACTGACACAGGAGTAGATAAAATAATGTAAATAAAGAAAAAGATACAAAACGTGCCCCTCCCACCTCATCCGCCCCTCTGTGATGCTAGCGGGCGGTCCCGCCTGCACAGAGGACGCACGTCTCATCCCACAGCAAGACACCCGATGGGGCGACGCATCTCCTGAAACTGTGGGTCAGCCACTAAAACCACTGGCTGGGTGACCAGCTCCCGCACGCTTTCCACACTGCTGAGCATGAAAGAGTAGCTGAGAGGTGTTTGTGGTTAAGTGACAGGAAGCCAGAAAAGAGGTACATGTTAATAAGCAGCTCACGAGAAATGAGCCACTAACTCAAAACAATAAACCCCAAATGGCCACTGGGAACAAGTCTGCGCAGTGGGAACAAGTCTGCGCAGGCAAGTTCACAGTGTGGCTGGAGAGCGTCTGCGGGGAGCGTGCCCCGGAGGCCCGGGCAACATGGACGCCCGAGCTAAGGCCCTGCTCACCCTCCCGGCCACGTCGGGCTCGAAAGCGCTGCTAGTTCTTTGTCTCGAAAAGGGCTCCTTTGCCCTTTCCCTTTAATGCAATGGGAGGGCCCAGAGGGACTGAGAGAGGCCGGACTGACGCGGCAGCAGCTGCCCCAGGGACACGCGACCCTCGTGTCCCTCCGGCCGACGTCTGCTGACGGTGTGCGGTGGCCACAGCGCCTTGGGTGGAGAGACTTTCTCCCCAGCTCTCTTTAAGACAATATTTAGTATTGATATAATTCATTGTTTCTAAACCATTGTTCTGGCCAGCTCCTAAACAACATCAATCAAGTTTACCTTCTAACTTAGAAATAACAGCTAACCAGTAACAGGCACTGATTAGGGGTCAGGTAACCGTCCAAGTCTTTCATTCACATCAGCTCGGTCAGTCCTCACCAGGAAACGAATGGCATAAATACTATTATTGTCCGCATTTTAAAGATGAAGAAAGTCAGCAAGAGAGATGGTGACGGTTGTCTTGATCAAGGTCAGGAAGTTCCGCCTCTAAGCGCTGACCCACCAAGCCACAAGGTCCAAATCACGTCATTCAGTCATTCAGCAAATTTTACTGAACTAGTTACAGAGAGATTGTCCTCATTCCAGGGGATACAGCCTTGAGCGACATCGAGTTCCAGCACCCCAAACTTCCACTAGTGAAGAGGAGGTGACACACATAAACAGATTGTGTGGGATCACGTGCTGAACAGGATGTGATGGGGGTTATTCCTTAGATAGGTCCTTGGGAGGTGGCGACATTTGAGCAGTGCCTGAATGGCAGGTGAGAAGGAGCCGTGTCAACTATCCCAAGGAAGAGCATCCTAGGCATGGGGACAGCACGTGCAAAGGCCCTGAGGTGGAACGAGCTTGGTGGGTCGCAGGCAGCAGAGCTGAGTAACCGGGTCTGAGTGAGAGAGACAGGGTCGGGGGGCCCCAGGCCTGGAGGCAGAGAGTATTGACCAGGGCCAGGAGGGACCGAAGAGGGGACAGAAGCAGGAAGAAGAGCTGGGAGGCTGTCTCTGAGGCCTGGAGGAGGACGGTGGCCACGGAGCTGGGAGCAACGGTCTGATTTGGGATCTATTTTGAAGGTGATCTGCCAGGACTTCCGGCTGGATGGGAGGCGGGTGGCTGGAAGGCAAGGCCCCTCTCGGAGTGTGAAGGACAGGGAGGGGACTGCGGTGGGCTCACGCGTGCTGGGGGGGGAGGCGGGAGATGAAGAACACAGATCACTGGCCTTGTTGGCTCTAAGAGACCTACTTTAAAGGGCAAACAGAACTTCGAAACCCCCTCTGATACTTTCCTTATGACTTTCTCAGAAAAAAATAGAAGTTCAGGATTTGTCAGTGGCTCAAAATTCAAGTTAATAAATATTCTCACTTGGTTTATTCCACTCATTGTGCCAGTTTTTAAGTCTGAAGGATGCTCTTCCCCGTCCGTAACAGCACCTTCACTGCTGTCCTAATTTCTGCCATCCAGACTCTCAGCATCTTGGGTGGGGCTGCAGCCTTCTGAACTACTAAGTTCTTTAGCTGAGCTGCTAAAGAAATAAAAAAGGAACTGGATATTAGATGATACCTACCCCACCCAGAAATCTTGTGTCAGGAAACGGTTCTTAAAATACATACCAGCGGTGAAAGTATGTTTCATGGATCTCGCTGGTTTTAGTGTCTCTCATGCCTTACTGAAACGCACAGTCCTACAGAGGCTCTTCATTTCACAACTTAACCCTCGTCTGGAGGAGGAGACCCGGCCGTGCCCTGCGGCCAAGCAGGTGTCTGCCAGGACAGCCTGAGCACCGGCCACCGTGAGGACGCTGCACGCTTCCCACCGGGCCGCACGTACGGCCTCCGGTTACAGGGACCGCCCTGGCTTCAGTTCCATTTCTCTGACCAGCACACCGTTAGGAGCCCAGTGCGCTCCAGACCCGGCCTCAGGCGCTGGCAGCCCCGCACTGACGGGAGGCCTGCCCGCAGGGACCGTGGGCCACGGAGGAGGCGTGCAACTCGTGACACCATTTCACCCTCGGCACCCAGGTCTCCAGAGACCCTGGGCCTCCTCACCAGAACCAGCGGGGTGGCAGTGAATTGGAGATTGGGCAGATGTGACCAGACACTCGTGTCGTGCGACCCGAGAACCGCGCGCCCTCCCAGGGGCTGTCGGGGCAGCTCCGCGTGGTGGCAGCTTGTCCCCAGTGGCTGCTCCGGGACCATCCCAGGCACCAGCCCCCAGGAGCTCCCCTGGGACAGGAGCAGCAGGCACAGAACAGAAGGCGCTCGATCACGGGCTTGGCGGGGCAGCAGCAGGAGTCCTGACGGCTCCGGGGCTGGTGCTCAGCAGTGACACGTGACACTCCACCAGGAAAAGTGAAAATCTCCAGGGCTCCGGCCCGGAAGTGGCCAGGAAAGAAGCCTCCTCCCCGACGCTGCCCTGCTCTGCGCCCCTGGACGGGAAGCAGCCTGACACCCGACTGTCACGTTCAGCCGGGCCCTGCTGCCGGGGATCGCGGCCAAAGGAAGACGGCAGAGGATTGGCTCGTGAGTGGCGCCCGGAGAAGAGCTGCCGGATCTGGGACTGGGTAACAGGCTTCCTCCGTCCACATGGTACCCCTCCGCCCCTCCCCCGTGCACCCCACATCTCATCTCAACTTACAAGTGCAGCCGGTGAGCCTGCAACGGGCCTCCTCACGGGCACGCGGTCCTCCTGGAGCGTGGAGCTCACAGATGCGCCAGCGGTGAGTGGACGCCGGCGGAGCGGCCGCCGTGGAGGGCGGGGGGCCTGCAACATGAGCTTCGAACCGTCTCAGGAAGCTCGACTTTCTCTCATTTCTGTACTACCTGATAACGTACAGCACGCTGTTCTTAAAGTTAGATCCACTGTCTTAACTTTTTAAAAGATAACTTCATAGAAGCAAGAGCGGGGCACAGAAACCACGCCCTGCAGATGCGCAGCTGTCAGCATCTCAGCTGATGCGCAGAGAGCCTTCCGGTCTCCCAGGCAGGTTCGTGCAGCCACAGCCCCACCGTCACCTGCTCCACGCCTCACATGTGCCCCTCGGAGCCTAGAGGACGGGCTCCCACTGCACGAGGCGGTCAGCTATTCAAAGGTGTCCACGCGTGCAAGAGAATTTCCTCATTATTATCTAATGCAGAAACACCCCAGCACACCCCTTCCTCCAGCAAAACTAGCTTTCCTGGGTCCTCTGAAAAGATGGTACACAAGCTGTAGAAATCACTATTGCGTTTTTGTTACACGCAAGATGGATATACTCTACAGAGCACAGCTTCCCCCAAATCAAGACGAACTAAACCTTATCATTATTCCTCTTGTAACCATTTTTATACAACACAAACTTCAGTTTCTAAAAATACAGTGATTACACTCTATCGTGTTCTATTTAACCTTCTAGAAATAGAGGTACTGAGAGGAGCAGCAGAGCGCTGTCAGACGTTAGCGGCGCGGACGTCAGTGACAGGATACGGGCGTCTGTCCTTTGCATTCTCTTCAGCCTGCGGTTTCTGCACGATTGCCGGGGAGTCCCGGGCACCCTGGCGGCTGGCACCGAGGTTCTGGCTGTGAGTGTAGAGACCGGGTGCCGGGCACCAAAGCCCAGATCTGCTCCTGGGTGCCCCTGACCTCACACCAACGACCTGACCTCATTTTCCACATCTGTAAAATGGGTGCATGGCTTCACCTCACAGGACTGACAGGAGGCGATGAGGCTCCCCGAGTAAAGCGCCCCCGACTGACAGCGGCTCACAGGTGCATGTGCCTCAGAGACCCCAGCCGCGGGAGTGAGCCCTCCTGCCCTCACTCCCGACAGCAGGCTGGTTAGCTCCCAGGGCATTTAGCAGTAATTACGGAGGAAAATCAAAAGGCACAAGGGAAGAGCGGGACAGAAGGGAAGCTTCTGCTCCCAGGGCTCCAGCGCCCCGTGGAGTCCTCCTCGGGCGGGCCCAGGGGCCGGTGCAGGCCACCTCCCTTCCCCTTCTCCTCCAAAGCACAGACGCGGCCCCGGCCACACCGGGAAGTAGCAGACTGTTTTCCAATTGCCAGTGTGTTAAAAATGGCTGTTTTAAACAACCTGCCAAACTTTGAAAGCTTCATAGTTCTGAGAACAGATATATCCAGATTTTTAGACGACAATCCCTTATCTTCCCTGTTCTGTAACGGAGTAATTTTTGAATGAAGAAAAAAGTAGAAACAAAGCATTTCTCTCCTCCCTCCCCCCGCCCCCCCCCCCGACAGACATGCGGAGCAGAGTAACCGGGTCTGAGTGAGAGAGACAGGGTCGGGGGGGTCCCTGACCCTGTGTCTCTCACTCTTGTAGAGAACTATCCAGATTCTTCTCTACAAGCAAATCACCGGTTAATGTTCTGCTTGCCCTTGGTTTTGAAACCGCACAACCCAGATTGGGACTTGAACCCACGGTCTTTTAACTGAGCTCACACACGTAGTCTCGTAGTCTCAGGAATTAAGGACTTAAGGACTTAAGCTCAGGTTCTTTATGTCTCGTCGCAGCAAGAATTCAGTGAGAGACTAAGTGATAGGTAAGAAGTGGATTTATTTAGAGAGAGACACATTCCATAGGCAGAATGTGGTCTGTCTCAGAAGGCGAGAGGCCCCGAAATACGGGGTGGCTAGTTTTTATGGGCTGGATAATTTCACAGGCTAATGAGTGGGAGGATTATTCCAACTACCTTGGAGAATGGGCAGGGATTTCCAGGAATTGGGCCACCACCTGCTTTTTTGGCCTTTTTTGGTCATGGAGCCTGTGGGTGTGTCATTTAGATGCTGATGTACTACAATGAGCATATAGTGAGGCTCAAGGTTACTGGAAGCTGAATCTTCTGCCATCTTGGACCTAGCTGGTTCTAACCAGTTTTTATCGTGTCCTATGGCTATGGCATTCTTTTAAAGGTTGTGCCCTGCCCCCTGCCCTCCTCTTTCAGTTTCAGGATGAACAGCCCCCTGGCCTAGGCGGCCAGAGGCTCCACCTGGCTAAGCCGCCTACACCTCACACCACCCAGCGAGAGTTCTGACCACCCACAGCAGGTAGATTCAAGTGAGAGCTTGAGGCACATTTCCATCCCCAAAGTTTACCTCCTGTCCAGATTACGCTGAACTGATGACATAGCTTAATCTTCTCATGAGACATTATGATTCTTGGAACAGTTATTTCCTGTCAAAGTTCAAATCAGATGAGAAATCATGTACACTCTCCGCCCCCCGCCCCCCATATTAGTTTGCTGACAATGAGTAGAATCGTGGGGCGAAGGAAATCTGTAGAAATTACACCAAAAAAACCCCCAGAAAAGCAGCCTTTCTTAATCTATAACCAATTTCTTTGGTTCTTATACCTATATAAACAGATTATGTCCAACTACTTAGGCATGACAGCAATCTGTAATGAAAATCAGCACCATCAGGTGGGTACTCGGTTATCACTGACCGATCATTAAAGTAACCACAGACAATTAGAAAGAAGGGCAAACCTTTTAGCTCAACTGCAGGAAAGAGGAACTGGAAAACAATAGTGGTCAAATCCGGGCTGCTTGGTTGATGTTCTGAATTAACAGGGGCACCTGCGGCAAAAACCAATTTCACGCTTTGGGAAACATAGATACCACTAGCGTCCAAAGTACAGAGTTGAACAATATACAAAATTAATCACAACCTCAGGCTCCTGAACCTTGCTAGACTTAAGTCATCCAGAGAATTATATATAATTCTCGGATTACCTCAGAAGAAACAGCACTGGATTGAGAGCTAACTTTTCGACCGAAAAAGCCAGAAGACAATAAAATACCTTAAAACTGCTAAGTGAAATACAAGTCACCTGCAGTTCTATACCCAGCTAAACTACCACTCAAGAAAAAGGGAGAAAAAGACATCTTCTGTCAAACAAAAATTGAGAACGTTTACCACGAAGAAACCACTGCTGAAATAACAACTAATGGGTTATTTCAGACAGAAGGAAGCCATTTCCAAAGTGAAAGAGTAAGAGCAAGGGTAAGGTAATACACTATTAACATGTAAGTCAATACAGATAAGGACTGAATACTAAGTTAATACAAACCGTCATATAGTTACTGAGACTACTTTCATTATGAGTAATACTGTTTCCTCAAACTTTTGCTTCAGTGTCTCTGTGTACGTGTGTTTCAAAGCCACTGCCTAAAACACCTAGTTGGTTTCCTCTTAAGAATGATGAAAATCCCAAAAATAAACAAGGTTCCCTCTTCACTTTAACAGGGTAGGAAACTCATGGCCAAATTTTAGTTTGTTTTTGAATAATTATGCAGGACTTAAAACATGCATTTCTGGGCTCTCCTTCTCTTTGATAGACCATCATTTGTCCTTTGCTCTGATTTCTTTACCTTTATTCATATAGCCCTCATTAATGAAATAAGAATTAACTATAGCTATCCTTGAAATTGCACTGACTAGGTCCCAAAGCGCTCCACACACCAATCGTCTGGCTTTTTCTCATTACAAAGAGGCGGCAACCAGTGAAATAAGGCCCAGTTTGAGTAACTCTTTACAAAACTATTTGCAGAAGCAGTTCAGTAGCACTGAGAACAAGGTAATAGCTCATCAATCCGACTTTAAACACAAAAAGCTACCAAGAATATGACTGACAGCAATCAATGCAGTGTTCCACTTGACACCATATTTGCATATTGGAGAGCCCTTCTCTGAAATCAGCTACACTTGTGCAAAAGCAACTCTTTGTGAGACATAATCAGCAAAAGATTGCTTATCCTTTGCAATACTCAGAAATTAGTAAAAAGTAGCCAGCTCTTGCAAAAGGATAAACCACTTTATGCAAATACTTTTGCAAAGGCTCTCTATTAATGCAAATATTATGTTTGTCTTTTATTTGAATGCAAACAGCATCTGTTTTGCACAGTCAATGGCATCGCTTTGTAGTTTGTGCTGAGCGACTCAAGTGTGTTCCAGCTGTTTTCTTAGAGTTTGAAACAGATTTCGTCACAAAAGAAAGTGTACTGAAGAGTGCAGAAAGCAAGCAAGTGTGGTGCGGATCCTGAGGAGACACCTTCACTTTTAAGGCAAGAGAGAAACAAATCCAAGAATGAATTCCGGAATTTACTTCTGGAACGGTTTGGCTTTGTGGGTGGGATTTTCCTTTTTAATAGTTTTGACTAAGGAAAAAATTAGAATTGCCTTTGATAAATTCCTTTTTTTGGGAAAATATACTCAGAAGACCAGCACATGTTGGAAAGGAACAACTGGGTGGCATAAGGCTGCCATCAGAGCAGCCAACCCAGAACGAAGGCTGGCCTCCGCGGAAAGCGCTGACCTTACCCGCTGCATTCTCCTCATGCAATGAGGGTGGTGATGCGGCAGGCTCCTTGCCAACATGGCCATCCTAACAGCACTGGATTAATTTTCTGCCTCTGCCACAAAATCAAGAGCTCCTAATAGGGATGAAAAGTTGACAGTTGTTTTTTTTTTTAATCCATGACCCTAAAACAATGACCAGTTCAGTACGGGTAGAGACCGGATGGATGGGTGAGTGGATGGGTGTGTGGATGAATCATGCTATAAATGAGGAAACAGATAATATGAAAAAACTGACCTGAGATCCTTCAGATTTCAAATATATTCAACTTCCAGATCTCTACCCAACCAACAGCACCTGGAAAGAGTGTGACCTCAAACATTAATAACACTAATTTTTACCATCCATTTGTATGGAATGCAGATATATTACCAATCAGATCCATTAGACCAATATCTTCATGGAATGGGCTGTGGAAGAAGGGGGAGAGCCTTGATACCTTCAGATGCCCCTCAAAATAAACATCTGTTCTCACATAAACTTGCCATTAAAACTCCAAAATACCTCTTTGGACAGATAACTCTAAACCTCCTAACAATCCCTTTACTAATTAACTTAGTTATTAATTACATTTCAAATTGACTAATTTCCCCAGATACACCGCTAAACATCTTCTGCTATTCATGCCTGCCTCTAATTCATATAGGAAGAGATCTGTTTTTGACAAAATACACTCTGAGCATCAATATTTGATGGATACACATGCTTTCTCCAAAAAACACAAGTTGCAAGATAAGGTGAAATAGGTCATTTGACCAAGTTTCAACACAGACGACAACCAGAAAAACTGAAGCTGTGCAGAGAGGAAAACTGCCTTAAAATGCCTGTGTTAGGGCCCATCCAAGGGTTTATGAACGAACAGCAAATCAAACTCAAGGAAAGTGAAAGGAAATAATAAAGAGCAAAAATTAATGAAATAGAAAAGAGATACAAACCCTTAAGATTAACAAAACAAAAAATTGGTACTTTAAAAAGACTAATAGAATAGAAAGATCTCTAGTGAGAATGATAAAAAGAAAAGATTTTTATTGTCACAACCGGGAAAGGGGAATTCTACTGGCATCTAGTGGGTAGATTCCAGACTTGCTGCTAAATATCCTATAATGTACAGGACAGCACCTCCAAACAAAGAATTAACTGCCCCAAATGACAACAGTGCCAAGACGAAGAAACTCTGCTATACCTCCTACAGATATTAAAAAGGTTAACAGGCGGATCTTATAAAAATTTTTATGCAAATATTGATTAAAATTAAAAATTGCTTGAAAAACACAACTTACCAAAACTGACATCCGAAGAAATAGAAGACCTGAATAGTCCAATTTCTTTTAAAGAAATATAATCTGTAATTTAAAACTGCCCCACAAAGAAAACTCCAGACAGAGATGACTTCACCCAAAAATTCTATCAAGCTTTCAATTAAGAAATACTTCCAATCTTAGAGCCATTTAGAGGAAATAAAGACAGGAAACAATTCTCAACTTTTTTCATGAGACAGCATTACCTTGATATCAAAACCTGACAAGAAAAATATTACAAGTTAAACTTATTCATTAACACAAAAGCAAAAATCATAAAATACTAGCAAACTAATACACTAAAAGATGCAGTATAGAAAGGAGACTACATTTTGGTCAATGTGAATTCAGTTCGGAAATGAAGGGTTGGTTTAATTTTTAAAAATTACTATAATTAACCACATTGACAAAATAAAGAAGAAAATTTATATCACCTCAACAGAGAGAAAAGAAGCATTCGATAAAATTCAACATACATTCATGGGGGGAAAAAAAAACCCTCACAGGAGACTAGGAACAGAAAGCACAACGTTGATTTGATAATGGGTCCTTAGGAAAAAAACAAGGAGAAGAGCTACAGCCAATATCATGTCAACTGTGACACGAGGGAAGTTTTCCTTTGAGGTCTAGAACCAGAGGACAACCACCATTCAAGCAGTACCAACGCTCCAGGCCAATGCACTGCGGCAGGAAAAAGAAATGAAAGACATAAGAAGTGGAAAGGAAAAACAAAACTGCCACGGTTTGCAATCAGCATGTAGAAAATTCCAAAGGATTTACAGATGGTACTAGAATTCAACAAGGTCAGTCAAAGGTCAATATACAAAAATCTTTTATTTCTGCATAAAAATAGAAAATAAAATTTACTAATAGATACCAATATAATAGCATCCACTAGCTAGGAATAAATCTAACAAAAGTTGTGGATGACCTCTGTGTACAAAATAAGGAAACAAGGCTGAAGGACACGGGAGACCTAGGGGACGGGTCACTCCTCTGGTTCTGGGCCTCCTTGCTCGGACATTTACCACGATCCCCCCAGGCCCCTGCCTGGCCTCGCCTGAATCCTTCCCTCCTCCTAATCCATTTAAGACACTCTTGCCAGTGTAATCTTTCTAAAACAACAGCTTGAACACCCTTTGACCACGACCCACGGTACGTACATTTCCAGGTGCAGCCCAGGTCCCGAGGTCCAGCAGAGGTGCGGCCAGGCCCAGGCGGCATGCAGGGACCACACGAGAACACCCCCAGTCCTCACGTGCAGGAGGAAGACTCTGGGGCCTGCCCTCACACACTAAGGCAACTGGACCGTTTCCAGAACCGGCCCAGCATCCCTTGGGTGGGCTGGTGTCTTGGGCGAGCGGGAGTGTCCAGCCCAGCAGGGGCTCCCTCAGTGCAGGTCAGTCAGGACACCCACTCCTGAGATGCTCCGGGAGCCTCTGTGCCCCACGAAAGGCCACACGGAAGCCCCCAGGGAAGCCAAGGCCTGGGAGGGGCTTAGGTGAAGACACCTGAGCCTGAAGGATTGAGAACTCGCCCTGCAGACAGACCGCCTGGCACACACTGCCAGAGTCACTGCGGGAATCCGTATCCAACATAGAAAAATGCTACATTTCTGCAGCGTCTGTCCACTGTCTGGGCTCCAGCCTCTGCGCCCAGAACTCAGAGCTGCTCCAACGACACGGGGGCCTGATGCCCGCTTGATGGAATGCCAGGCCCACCACTCAGCCCGCCAAGCTTACTGCCCGCTCTGTGCAGCACAGGCCACGGTGCAGAGCAGGGAGCTCCCCAGGCAGGGTGGCTCTTGGCACTGCCATGCCAGTGTCCTGCTGGGCCTGGTGGAGCCACTGCAGGAGGACGGGGGAGCTGGCGGACGGGAGCAAGGGGAGGAAGGCCCCATCCACACAGCTCACGAGGAACTGCCGAGGGCACGTTCTCGAAGGACACACGGGGCCAGCAGGGTCCGGAGGGCCTTGGATGGCGTCACCCGCCTGCGAAGGGATTTACCAGAGGCGGGGGAGGAGAGGAGGTGGGCACTGCACGTGCTCTGTCCCTGGGACAGGAACCACGAGCTGCTACCTGCCTGGGTCACCCAGTGCTCAGCTGGGCATCACCTCCGGGCCACCCAATCTACCGTGGCTGCCCAGGGCCCCCGAGGGGGGCTGGATGAAGGGCAGGTGAGGGGACACGGCCCTGGCGAGGAAGAGCGGTTCACTTCACCGATCCAAACAGGGAAGCTGGGGGTGGGAGGAGGGCGTCAACTCAGCCTGGCCTGAGGTCCCTCCTGGCGCCCATCCTCCCGAAGCCCACCCGCCCGCCGGCGCTCCCTCAAGCGCTCCGGAACGCTGGGGAAAGGAAGCGGTTCCTCAGCGCAGTCACCTCCACCCATCCAGCCAGAACTCTGGAGCATCGCGCAGGTTAAATCAGGCTTTGGTTTTAAATGTAAGCAGAGGCGTTTCCAAATGCGATTTACATTTACGAGGGTGCTGAGAGGGTGTGGGGGCAGACGATGGGTTTCCGTGGGTTGGCTTTCCAGTGTCTGCAAGGACAGTGCTAATGCAGGAGTCCTCGTGCAAGTCACTCAGCAGACGCGGTGGTCTATCCTGGAAAAAGAAACATGGTGTCCACTGCACCACGGGGCGGCCAAGCACACGTGACTCACCAAGAACACGCCCCGCGGCTGGACAAAGGCTCTATCCCACTCAGTCAACAGAGGACCTTTGCCCAGCGCTGTTCTTACACACCCACCCCAGCCTGCAGAGGAGCAGGAGGGCGCTGGTGCCACAGCTGTGAGACTCAATCAGCACTTCTCAGTGGGACCCTTGGGTCCCTTTGTAAGCACCTCTGTCCCCGTTCACCCCCCAGAAGAGAGGGGGCACAGTTCCCAGGCCTGGCAGGATCTCTCTCCTAAGAGGGCTGTTCCGTGCTGCAGGTCCAAGTGGGGACCCAGGGACTGCCCGTCACCCTTGGTGGGGGGCTGTGGCCATACCTCCCCCTTCCTTACTTCCTACAGACGTGACACTGATTGGGACACCCCCATGTTGATTGCGGCAACTTGTTTTTCTTTTGCCCACAAGCTGGAAGCTTCCTCAGAACTTTCCAGGTTCAGAGAAGCCCTCTGCTACCACACAGCAGGCCAGAGGCCAAATATGGGCGCTAAGGCACAGGCCACAGAGGTGGGCAGGGCTGGGGCCTGGCAGCCAAGGCCCCACGGAAGCCAAGGGCTGGGAGTGAGTCCTGGGCCCCCCGGACCCCCTGCCTGCATCACCCAAGGAAAGGACGCCACTGTCCCAGGTCAGCCTGTGCACTAGCACACAGCCACCTGACCCTAGGTGACAAGAGGTCCTCCGCACAAAGTGTGCTGGCCCCCAGGGTCAAGCACGCCTCTCAGAAAAAAAAAAATCACAGCTTCTAAAAATGCTCCTTCATAAAAGGAACCGTGAAATGCTTCCTTTTCAAACTTGTGATTTCTCAGCAAATACAACAGACTTTCTTATCAGGAAATCACTCTGAGACCAACAATGGGTGTGGCTTCAAAAAAAAAAAAAAAATCACTCCTCCCAAGAAGCCAAGGGCTCACGCTTCACGCTCAGAAACAGGCCTTCCAAAAACAAAAACCCCACTGTTTGCCCCCAGCCCTCAAAGGCTTTCCACAAAGCCAGCCAAGCAGCTCTGCTCTCCCGGGCGCCTTCAGGGTACAGCAAGGGCAGCCCTAGTGGGGACGAGTGAGTGCTGACTGGGCAGCCACCTGCTTCTGGGTCTTTGTCCCCATCTGGACAAGTTGTCCCTCTCTCACTGGAGGCACGCAGACCCCCTCCAGGTCGGAGCTGAACCCTCACAGGGAAGCTGATCAAGTCTGCGGTGCACCAGGGCCCGATGGCTCCACCAGGGGCACCAGGCCGTGTCCCAGCCCAGCGCCGCCCAGGGTTCCACAGCACAGCAGGTAGCAGAGACTTCCTGACCCCTCAGGATGCCATGGAGGCAGCTACAATCTCTAACTGTTCCCGGAAGGGTTCCACACACGACAGCAGCTATAGAGAGAGTCGTATACTCACAAAACTAACCGCAAGCCGGAAATGTCAAACCGCAGCTCCGTAGCACTCACTTCCTTAGGAGGAGTGCGGGAAGGGTGTGAGTGGCCAAGTGGACCATGAGGGCTCTCACACGAAAGGGCCTGCGCACGAGCAGCCCTCCGCCTCCATGTGGTTGCTGCAGGGCTACAGGGATGAGATCCTGCGGAGGAAGCAGACGGCGGCCCCTCCCCGGAGCCTCTGCCTCTGCACACAGGCCTCCTGCACTGTCCTCGCCAAGGACCAGGGACCGCTCTAGGTCAGCTGGTCACTTTTCCACACAAAGTCTGCTGCTACTCATTGTTTCCAGCTTCTTGATTTTTAGACAGTAACTCCCCATATTCCTAACGCGTAGTCTTTCAAATGCCATCTCACCTAAGAATAAAGATGTTTTCCTAAAAAGACAAAGATCATCAAACATTTTAAAAAACTGTACACCAAACTACAAGCTTTACTTGAATTCTGTACATAAATCAGCATTTTCTCTAACTCCTGTCTAATTAAATTCAAAGGTTTATCAAAGTAATCAGGAAATATCTATTTGATTGTCGTTTTTACATTTACCTAACTTTTCACTCGTTCCCTCTCCTTTCGAGGCGCGAACAGGCGCCGGGTGGAGGTCGCCAGGCCAGCCTGCTGACTGCCCACCGCGGGCCTGCGCCTCTCGGGGACGGGCAAAGGGCCTGCAGACAAGCCAAGAGGTCACAGAGACTGGAAGGGGTTTAGAATTTCTCGGGCTAAGTGTGATTTTGAAAAGATGTTGAGTCAGCACGCTGCACGTCAGGAACGAAGATACTCCTCAGACAAGTGAACACGTTTCTCTCCCCGAGTCTGACTTATCACAAAGAGGAATCAAAATACTTCATCCGTGTTTACTTTTACCAAGCGTTCTACAAACAAACACGCCTTATCCGGGATCAACGTGGGGTACGGCCCCGCCCCTGTCATCAAGAAGCACCTGGAGGCCTTGGGAAGGCAGGGGTCCCCAGTGGGGACGGGGTGGCCAGCTGACCCCCCAGCGTCCTGACAGAGGCAAGGCCCCTCTTGAGGCTGCGACAGAAAAGGGAACAAGATTTCCCAGGAAAGCACATCACCCAGGGCAGGACAGCGGAACTTCTCTTTGCTTTTTCATCCGCATCAGCCAAGAGCAGATCAGACAAAAGTGGGGAAAATGAGAGGCTCTGGGAGGAGACAAGCGTCCGGCTTCGTGCAGAGGCCAGTGGGGACCCCAGGGCACCGGGGCCCTGACAGGCTTGGGGCCAAGGGGCCGAGCGGGGGAAGGCCCAGGACCGCTGCAGCAGCCCCCAAGGACAGAGCAGGCGGACGCGGGCTCTGCAGCTGGGAAGGAGGGAGGGAAGGAAGGGGCTGGCTCAGGGGAGCTGAGGGCCAGCCACCTCCACGGCCGAGCTTAAAGCAACTCCGCCCTAAGCCGCTGCCTGTGGAAAACGTCAATCAGAAAACACCCCCGACGTGCACGCCAACACTCAACTCAGGAACAGATGAAAGGCATCCACGCACCCTCACCGCCCATCCGGGCCAGCAGACGGACGCCGACACGGCCGGCAGCCGCGGGCGGCGTCCACGTGCCCTCCCAGGGCCGGGCGGCCTCCAGGCCCGGGATGCTTGGGCTGGTGACAGCAGGACGACGCCCTCCCGCTGGCTCAGGAGGGAGACGGTCTCTCCCGTGGCTCGGCCGCTGTGATGCCCTCCAGCCCTGCCACCCGACGACGTGCGCAGAAGACGGGCCACGGGACTGCGGACGGGCGACGCAGGAAGACGACTCTGAGCAGGGACACCTGGGGACAAGCACGCGGTCACCGCGACAGCGCGCTGTCCCCACGCCACGTGCGAGGAGGAGCCAGCGGCCACGGGCTCGGCCCCTGGATGGGGAAGCAGGACTGGCCGAGGCTTCCTGAACACATGCTCCCCCGACCTGCCCTCTCCCCTGAAACGAGGCCCTGACACAAAACACAAACAAGTGACTCCAAGAAAAGAGCCCGTTCCCTAAGGCGGCCCTGGAGGCCACAGTCACACTGCCTTCCAGGAGCCCGCACACCCCCAGGGCAACCAGCGAGGAACCTGGTCCCGGAGGTGGCACCATCGGCTGTGACGCAGCCTCACCAGGGCACCCATGCCAACACTTGGCTGCCTGTCCCACGTCAGTATGTGTGAAAACAAATGGAGAATCGAAGCGGAAATGCACGGGTGCTGACGACAGCACAGTGGGGAGAGGGAGGGAAATTCTCAGCAAGTCAAAGGGACCATCAGTAGCCTCAAGGGGACAGGGCAGTTGTCCTCCGTGTGTCCCACTGGAAAGGGAAGGGTGAGCTGACGACATGCAAAAACTCGGAAAATACTGCAGCGAAACAGCGGAGTGTAGAGATAAAGAAAAGAAGGAGAATCGCTGAAAACGAGAGTTGAGATTAAGTACTAAGTTGTTGGAGGCTAAGAAACTAAACATTTACACCTTAATTAGGGATTTGATAATACTCCTGGGAATTGAACCAAGCTCCCTGTCCCAAACAAGTAAGTTCCACTTATACTCAAAATTTTTATAATGTATTATGCATGCAAATAGAGAACCATCTGTTTATTTTAAATCACTAAGACTTAATACGAAGAAGTTAGCCAGCCGGCTGACAGATTATCGTGGACGTGAATATTGCTTGTGAGCTGTCCAGACACATTTAAGCGGCTTGTAGTTCAGACCAACACACACACAGACCTTGGAAAAGCTAAGTATAGAGTAAATTACATACTGGTAGGCTAGCTTTTGGCAAGGAAAATGCAAAGGGACCCTTCCTCCCCGTGAAACATGGTGAATTTTTGGATTAATACTAAGTAGACCCTAATTAGCTACGTCGCTCAAAAAAAGTCTCGCGAATCAAAGGACTGGCTTTACCCGACGAAGACACATAGCTCTCTACCTTCTCATCAAACTGTACCTGAAGGAAATGAAAGATTCAGAATTTAACGTAGTAAAAAGTTGATGTTTAGTATGTTTTGTTTTCAGATGGTCAGAGAAGCAGCAGACAATTCGGACGTTATCCACATTTCACAAGCTGCTGTCAAACATTGTCACTTTCCGAGTGGCCCGTAATACCCAACAGGATTGAACAGCGGTTCAGAAAACGCCCCCTTTTTGGGGTGACTGTTCACAAGGCCAACAGCTTCCATCCCCGACAGCGAGTCCTCCTGACTCTCAGGCAGAGGCTGCCGTCACCCCCGTTTTACAGACATGAAGCCTGGGTGGCCAAGGCTGGTGACAACGAGTGACTGGGGGCCAGGTGTGCACCCCCCAGGCAGGTCAGAGCCCCTGCTCCCAGCCTCGCCTCTCAGGATGCCCGTCTCCCCGTGTGGAGCTCCGACGGCTCTGTGCCCCACAATTAAACTTCCAACCGGGGGAAGTAGCCATCTGTACAGAACACAGGGCCTTCAGAATGCTTTGGAATTTTTGTGTGGGCAGAGAAGGAACCTCTCTAATGCTGGGATATTCAGCAAGACCAGCAATGCTGATCTCAATGAAAATTCACAGCTGATGCCAAATTCCAACCAACTGCTCACAGTAACGATGAAAAACCACGGTTGAAAAAAATCAGCAAAGAAACTCGGTTCTCTCTGTGAAACTTCAATTTACTTGGCCATTTTCCCATGGACATTCAATTAAAAACAACTGTGGGAAAGGAGAATCATGGTTAGAACGCAGCAGAACCTAGCAAGGCAATGAAAAAAGCATCTCTCATAACAGCCGGAGAAGCCTTTTAGCATTTACGTGTGACACAAGCAGAAAGTCAGGAGCCCTAAGAGGGGGCACACACCATCACTGTCTATCCGATTCGACAACAATAAACAGCTTTGATATGACACCAAAAACACAAGCAACAAAGAAAAAATAAACTGGACCTCATTGAAATTAAAGCCTTGTGCTTCAAAACTTGTGCATCCAGAAAATGAAAAAACAACCCACAGAAGGGACCAGAATATTTGCAAATCATTTATCTGATAAAGGAGTTTATATATTCTAGATGTATATATCTAGAATATATAAAAAACCCTTACCTCTCAACAATAAAAAGCCCAATTTAAAAAACTGGCAAAGAATTGGAATAGACATTTCTCCAAGGAGGATATAGAAATGGCCAATAAGCCCATGAAAAAATACTCAACATCATTAGTCACCAGAGAAACTCACATCAAAACTACAATGAGATACCATCTCACACCCAGTAGGATGACTAGAGTCAGAAAGTCAGACAACAATCAGGGTTGGTCGGGATGTGAGGCAATCAAAGCCCTCACACGGCTGATGGGAGTGGAAAGTGGTGGGAAACAGTCTGCAGCGCCCCAAACAGTTAAACATAAAGTTATCACCTGATCCAGCAATTCCACTCCTAGGCATATACCCATGACAAAGGATAACATATATCCATGCAAACACCTGTACAAGAACGTTCACAACAATTATTCATAACAGCCAAAATGTAGAAACAAATGCCCATCAACAGATGATCAAACTAGCAAAATGTGGTCTATCCACACCTAGAGCAACGGAAAGGGATGAGAAGTGATACAGGCTACAGCGTGGGGGACCGACCTGAAACACGCTAATGAAAGAAGTCAGACACAGAAAGACCGCACACTGTATCAGTCCAGTTAAAGGAAATGCCCAGCACAGACACATGAGTAGAGACGGAAAGTAGACTGATGGTTGCCCAGGGCTGGCGAGGGGTCGGGAGGAAAGGGGAGAGACTGCTCACGGGCAGTAGGATCTACCACGGCTGTGCTGGTGGCTGCACGGCCCCGTGGACACACTGAAAACTGCGTGAACTCAGCTCAACAGAGCTGTGACCAAACATCAGTAAGTCAGTCAATGTCTCCCCCTCCCTGTCCTTGTTAGTCACGAGGACAAAAGCCCCGTCCTTTGTCCTTCCGCCCCAGGAGCCCTTCCCTTTTATCACAGTTCACCCAGAGGCCCAGGACCCCAACTGCGGCTCCGGCCTCGGTCTCCCCGTGCCAGGAGGCCTGCCCGGCGCTGGATGGAGAGGCTGGCTGAGCCCAGGCCCCCGGAGCTTCCTGAGCCTCCCAGGTCCCCCGGGGGCCCCCACCCCTCCTGCCTGTTCCGGCCTCCAGACTGGACCCCTGAGCTGCCAGAAACAGAGGGACAGGGACACGCTGTGGGCACCACAGGGCACAAGCAGTGACGTCCCACCTGGACACTCAACATGACAACCAGCCAGGTTCTTCAACGAATAAACTTCAAGGAAAAAGAGAGAGGGAGAGAGACCACAGGTGGACCTCAGTTAACACTTAACTGAACAACAACCAGGAAAAAAGTCTTCTGAGACAATTAGGGATTTTAAACAGTGACTATTTGACAGCATTAAAGCATCAATGTTTCAGCTGAGATAATGGTACGAGGGTTACATGTCATAAAGCGTCCTAATCTTCTAAGACATACGAATGACAGCCGGGGGAGGGAGACAGGCCACACACGAGCAAGACTGGCCCTGGCCGGTGGCTGTGGAGACGTGGGGTGGCCACCTGGTCATTCACGGCTCTGTTTTCTTTTACTTTCGTAAATGTTGGAAAGTTTACATAATAAACAAGCAGGAAGATGCCTGATGGAAGGGCTGGATTTGGACTCAGGGGCTCCTCTGCTCTGCTTCCTGGCCATTGCTGATTGGCTGTTGGCAGGTTCCTGCAGATGCAAACCTGAGCTCCGGGTATGGGAAGGTCACCCTCTCTAAGCGGGTCCAGAGAGAAACTTCAGAAGATGCCGCCCTCGGGAGCACTCCCGTCCCTCTCCTTCCCTGGAGCCGTCACACCTGAGCACATTTCCAGTCGCTGCCAAAGGGGGCAGAACCCAGGGTCAGCTCCTCATGGCCGGGGCCCCCACCTCCCTCTAAGGGCAGAGAGACAGGATTCGCTGGGCGAGGCCATGCTGGGAAGCAGGGCAGGGCATGTGCTCCCAAGATGCAACTCAAGCTGGGAGTAGCCAGGAACGAGGACATCAGCTAGTTTAAACTACAAGAATAATAACAGTAACCTTTACAGTAAAAATGAAAACCTCACGTGCCTACTTCAAACAAAACTCACTGAGCCAAGCCAGGAAACCGGTGATGCCATGGGCCTCGCCCCAGTGGGCCCTGGGTCACAGGGCTTCCTTGTGGGCACAGGACACCCAGCTGCTGGGCGACTCCACGAGGGCAGACCTCCACCCAGGGGCTGCTCAGCAAGGTTCAGAGTCCCCAAGGCGCAGACCAAAGCTCCCTGCTGTCCCACGGTCTCCCAGGGCCTTGGGGCCCTGCCCCTCCCCGCTCTGGAAGAGTCCCTCCACCAGGTGCATCAAGGGCGGGAAGCAGTCACAGCCCTTTTTTTTTTTTTTTTTAAATTTTTATTTTATGTTGGAGTATAGTTGATTTACTATGGCGTGTTAGTTTCAGGTATACAGCAAAGTGATCCAGTTATACATACGACAGCTCTTTTTAATTAAGCCTTTCTTACGAGGAATCTTTTCAAAGAGCCGCGTTCTAAAATCATTCTGTGACAAAGAAGAGGCCGTGGCTCTCCCTGGAACTGTCAACATTCCCGGAACCGTGACCCTCTCCCGCGGCCGCAGGATCACCAGGAGGAAACCAGCAAAGAGCAGAGACAACCCGATCACCACTGCGGGGAAGGGGCCGGGGCGGGGGGGGGGGGGGGGGGGGGGGCGGTGACCACAGGGCTGGGGCGGGCGGCCCCCTGAGGCTGTCCCTGGCCAGTGTCCCCGCGCTGGATGCCCAGCTGCCAGCAAAGCCTCGCTCGCTGCTGCTTTCTTCACATGTGGTTTGATTGACGCAAATCAAGAGGCAAGTGGGTGATTCATAACTGTCCGAGCCCCGGGCGCACACAGACGCGGCAGGCACACGAACCTGCTGAGTCACTGAGAGACGTCCCGGTCCAGGAGGTGCTGCCGGTTTGAACTTCCACATGGATGCGTGCACTCGGCTTCTGAGAGTGTGACAGGGCGGCCGCGTGGAGCACAGAGGAAGAATCGCCAGCCTCTGCCCCTGCAGCGGACAGCAGGGCAGGGGGGACGGGAGGGGGGGAGGCACGCGGCGGGTCAGCGACCACCAGGCCCGGGCCTGCCCGGCTGCACATGTGTGCCCCTGTGCGGGGCACTGGTGCCCTTCTACGCCAGCTCCAGTCCCAGGCTCCCCGGTACCTGCAGCCCCTGGTCCCACTTCCCAGCGCCATGGGTGCCACACGCACCTGGGAGGGTGAGGAGGCGACATGGAAAGCCAGGACTCTGTCTTCCAGAAGCTCAGTGAGGTGAAGAGATGGGGGCCCCAGAAATGCCCCCCGAGATGCCAAGGGCTACCCCGAGGGGCTACATAAGGGGCGGGGAAGACGCAGCCGCCGCTGCCTGCCTTGGTTGGGAAACGTCCCAGAGGAGAGGAGGCTTGACGGATGAGCAGGAACCTGCCAGGTGACAGGCGGGCAAGCTCCTTCCGGGCAGATGGAGCGGCACGTGCGAGAGGCTCATAGAACGGCAATGGGGGCCCCGCAGGGTGTCAGGGTGGTAGACGGGGCGGGAGGGCCACACGCGGTCATGAGGGACCCTGGATGCCCTCCTCCGCAGGTGGGGAGAACCAGGGACGGACCCAACACAGGAAGCCACCCAACCCGATGCTGGGAAGATCACGCTGGTGGCAACGCAGAGAACGCCGGAGACGGCAGACCAGGGGGCAGAGGCTGCGCTGGTCCCATGTAGACGGGGAGGCCTGACCCGCAGCACTGAGGGGGGCCCGGAAGAGGAGGAGAAGGCGTGAAAAATGTCTGTTAGCAAAGGAAACCAAGTCAGCTGTACTGCCCGGGTCTGCCCTGCTTCCTGCATCCTCTCCCCTCTGTCTCTGGGGCAGGGCTGTCAGATCACAGCTCTGCCCACCTGGACCCCAGGTCTCTAGTGCAGCAGGACCAGGAGGGAAAGGCAGCCCGAGGGTTCTGCACGTCCGATAGGCACTGCCATCTCAGAGGCCCTGGTGGCCCCCACAAGGCCATGGGCGCCTCCCCCAAACTGATTCATGACTGATGGAGAGAGAAGGCCCTCCAGCTGGAAGTGAGGCCGCTCCACGGACACGGTCCTGCTGCAGAAGGGAACTGAGGAGCAAAGCCTGGGAAGGGCAGAGCGGGCCTGGGGCCCGAAACCATCAGTGCACGGTCGGGACTGAGGGCCGTCTCCACTCTCGCAAGTTCTTTCACCAGCTCACAGGACACCCCAACCCTGACCCGAACCCCTGCACACACGCCCCGCTGGCACTTGGGGACACGTTCAGGAGTCAGCTCTGCGGTGCCCTCCTGCTTCTCTGCGGCCTGTAGGCAGCAAGCCCCGGCCCCGGGGCCCCCGTCTGCCCCTGCAGACGCACGGGACTCTGCACTGACGGCATTCTCGGCCATCCTGCTTCCTCGCTGTTCGGGGCCCCGTGAAAGCAGGGCCCGGGTGCCGCCACCTTGGTGTCGCCATGCTGCCCCTGTCCAGGCACAGCAGGGGCTGCACGATTGCTGGAGGAGAAACAGAAGAAATCGCACAGAACTTCCTCTGCGTGGTTAGCGGACAGCCAAGCTCCAGCCGCTGACAGCCCACCTCCAGCATCTCGGCTGTTCGAGCTCCCCCAGAGAACGGGCACCGCAACTTCTTTCCTGTTTCCTGTCCCCTTCGGCCTTCCCACAGACACAGGGGTGGGACCAATGCGGGGAGGGGAGGTAGGCGGGGGGGGGGGTCCTCCAGTCCGACCCAAGTGGGCACAGGGGCCACACCCTCGGCGGAGGGCAGGCCGAGCGGAAAAGAGCACATTTAAGGTCTCTGAAACGTTGACATCTCCAGCACAACTGTGACCCACCTCGACTCCCATCACACATCCAAAGGCAAATTTCTTAACATCCTTTATGAAATTTTATGAAACGCTCCAAAGCAGGGACCTCTGTTTCTGGGGGCATTTCTACTCGCCCACTGGGCCTGTTCGGGCACCTTAAGAGACCCCCAGGGGCACGCAGCCAGCCCGGCCTGAGCACCCTGCTCCCACCAGCACTGGGTCCTCGGACAGAAGGCCCCGCTGTTTTCCCACAGCGATGCCATCAGGCCAGGACGGCCTGAAGTAACACGAGCACTCAGGTTCTCCAGTCTGGAGGACGCAGAATAAATAAGACAACTCTTCTCCCAACAGGCCCACCTCCACACCCGACTCCGCTCTGGCCGAGGCCACCTGGAGGCTGCGGGGTTTCTGAGAAATCAGTGTGTGCTCACCACCGGCTGCAGACCGTTACGTCTTCAAACCCTCCACGACAGATGGGAAAGAAAGAAAAAACAGATCAGCAAGAGAGGGTCAGGCCCAGGGGCCAGGAAGGGCACGGCTCAGTTAACTCTGCGTGAGCTCCTGGCAGGGAAGGAGGCGGGGGGGTCCCCAAGAAGAGGTGTCTCTGCGACCAGAAGCATTTAAAAAACACTTGACAATCTAATTTGCAAAGAAAAATGCTTAAGTACAGAGACATATCTTGTAACACGTATCAAAGTAACTCGCCAGGCTTGCTTCAACTTACCTTCTAAGAAGGTTCTAGACCCTTCCTCAAACACTTTGGCAGCATTCTTCCTCTTCAAACAGAAAAGGCCATGATTCAGGGGCAACTGCAGAAACCCGACAAGAAGGGCAGAGCAGGTGTGAGGCCACACGCCCTCCGAGGCAGGGAAAGACGCCCAGAGGTGCCTTCACGACAGCAGCGGTCCACCTGCACTGGGGCTCTCCTCCAGATCACAGGACTCTGATCTCAGAACCTTGTCACATTCAAAAATAGCCTTTACTTGCAAAAACAAAGTCATGATTTGCAGTCCCCCATGAGACTTGCCCCTTCGAGGCCCAAGCCTGAGATCTGTGCCTGCAGAGGTGGTGAAAATACCCAGTGACTGAAAAAGTGAACTATTAATGATTCGGTGAACAGACTGTCTACATGGCACCAAGCTACAAGCTTATACTCAATCCCTTAATCCTCATAATAAACGTCCGAGGTGGGTCTTATTATACCCATTTTACAGATGAGGAAAGTCGAGGCTCAGAGAAACTAAGTAATACTCCCAATATAGCTAAGCAACAAAGCTGGGGTTCAGACCTGGTCTTGCTGACTCCAAAGCCAGTCCTGCTCACTGTTCCAGCAGAAAGTGGAGTCCCCTACCCCAGATGGAGCACAGAGGGAGATGGCCCAACCAGAGGGTGGGGCATGGCAAGCACAGGGAGGAGTGAGCCTGAAAAAGAAACAGCAGCAGCAGCAGCAAAAGCAGCAAATCTCCAGTGCAGCCCCCATGTGCCTGACAAAGGCTTCCTGCGAGCAGGTGACACGTAGGACCTGAAATCGGCCAGGCAGCCGGGCTGCAGGGGAGAAATGGGAAGACCCTGAAGTGAAGGTGTGTCTCCACCCTCAGAGCCGGGCTGCGTAACTGACCAGCGGTATTCACTCTGGGGAAGAGGGCTCTTGCAGCGTTGCTCCACACTTTGTGGAGGGCTGTTTACAAATGTTTTCAAAGAAACCAAAAGCTGTGAGTGCAGTGCTTCTGAGTTTCCCTCCCCACGTTCCAGAACCACTAACGATGGTCTGTGGAGAGTGGGCAGCCCCCACTCAGGAGTGGCTCACTGTTACATGCACCCAAAGGGGAGAGGACCCTGGGACCCTCTCCCCAAAGCACCCTTGTCTCCAAGAACTCTGGGATTCCTGGCTTGTCAGCTAAGGAACTGGCCACACCATGACGAAAGTTCTTAACACACCTGAGACACAGCCGGCTCTGCTTTGTCAACCCTGGAAAACGTGTTGGTCCAAAAAAAAAAAAAAAAAGCATCTGGTAATTTTTACTTTACATCCTCTCCTTTGTGATCATGCCAATAACCCCCGAGGCTGGGACAAAGGCCAGAGGCCAGCGTGCCATGCCCTCCTGAGACGCTCAGCCAAAGAAAGCCAGCCTTGGACCCTAAACGCCTTTGTCCCACGTCCCCAGGATGTGGAAGGGCACAGAGCTGCTTCTGGGCAGCGGCCTGGGTGAGCATCACTAAGCCGAGCCCGCTGGTCCCTCCGAGAGGTGACAGCACGTGATACATGACACAGGCACCACCTACAATGGCCCGACAAGGCGGCCGCACAGCAACGTAAGCGGGGGGGCGTGACCCAGGAGGCATCCCCCAAGGTGCCCACTGTTACCAGTGACTACACGAGTCCTCCAAATTTTGTCCCTGTGTGTGTGTGTAATGTTTTAAAAAGGCACGCTTTCACCCACGGGAGTGGTCCACGTGCACGCAGGCCCAGTGGCGGCAGCTGAGGGCAAGGGACACTCGCAGCCCGGAGCCCGCGCTCCGGAACCTGACGGTGAACGAATGAGTCGAGATGATCACAGGGGGCAGAGAGCCCCTGGGAAGCGGGCTGCAGGGGAGCAGATAGGGGTGCGGCCAGGGAGGCGTCCCTGGGAGCTGAGATTCAAGCTAAAACCTGAATGCAGGTGAGTCCTCAGGTGTCCCTGAAGTCAGGAGGGAAGGGGTTCCAGGCAGCCGGGGAGAAGGCCCCGAGGCCAGGAGCGCTGGGTTGGTTCCCCAGCAGCAGGAAGCCTGGTGGCTGGAGCGGGCCAGGCAGGCTGGAGTGACAGCCCTCGCCAGGGCGACGGCCGGGAAGTCACCGAGGCCACGTGAGAAGGGGCCTGACCACACCTGGGCGTCTGCCATACACGCAGAGGACGCGAGGGCGGGTCAGAGAGCAATGCACCCCATAACCGGGAAGCGTGGCCTTCAGCACCGGGCACCTCTGTTTGTGTGTCTCAGTGCACTTGGCCGCAAGGTCCCGTGATCTCAGTTTTACGAGGGCCGTGCTGGGCAGTCGGCTCTCGAGAGACGGCAGGGGCAGCACCTGGCCACCCCCCACCCCGGGGAGAAAGGGACGGAGGAGCAGGTGGGCCTGCAGAGTCTGGAGGAGGAGCCCCAGGAAGGGGGCACCAAGTGCACCTCGGGGTCGGGGAAAGAGAAAGACGAGAGGCGTCTCCTGGACTCGTGGCCTGAACACCTGGGCTGGGGACGGCGGCTCCACCGGGACGCCCCTGCCGCGGTGCGGCCGCGATCGCCCGGCGGCAACTGCACACCAAAACTCGTGTGAACTGTCCCACTATACCAACACCTCTCGGCGTCCACTCTCCCCTCCTCCTCGTCGTGGGAAGACCAACGGAGGGGGACCAGCAGGGAGTCCCCAGGAGGGGGCCGCTGTAGTCAGGGGGCTGGGGACCCTGAAGGTGACTTCAGGGAGCTGACAGGGAATGGGAGATGAGGAACCCCCCCCCGGGGGCAGCTGGGTGCACTCTCCGTGGACGTGGCCTGAGGGTCCTGGGTTCCCCGGACGCAGTGTTAGTAATGACTAATGAACCACAGGGATATGTTATCATTAAGTGAAGTCCATACTTCGCTCAGGTTTCCTTGGTTTTCCCCTAATGCCCTCTTGCGGTCCCAGAACCCCACCCAGGACCCCGAATGACATTTAGTCATCACCTCCCCTCAGGCTCCTCTGGGCTGTAATGGCTCCTAGTACGTTCCTTGTTTTTGATGACCTTGGCAGTGGAGGAGTACGGGTCAGGTAGTTTGTGGAATGTTCCCTCCGTTGGGACTGTCTGATGTGCTCCTGATTGGTCCGGGGCTGTGTGTTTAGCAGGGAGACCACAGAGGTGAGTGCCTGCTCCCGACAGCATACCAAGGATGGATACGATCACTGTGACTATCAGAAACCAAAATGTAAATAAAAACACTAAGTGTCAAAACCTGTTGGCTGCACATCACGCTGTATTTCAAGGACACGTGTGACTTATCATAGGAGGAAGGCTGAGAATTAGTGAGCTGCATACTCAACGGGAGAAGTTAGAAAAGGAACACAGACAATACCCAGAGCAAGGAGGAGGAGGAGGAGAGCAGAAATGGTAAAACCTATTACTAACGGCTAAGCAAGTGAAGTGTCAAAAGTTGGTTCTTAAAAATTTAACAAAGATGAATCAAAAAGAAGGATCTATAATGTTTGAAATGAAAAAGGGTACATAACTACAAATCCAGCAGAGATTCAAAAAGATAAGAAAATATCATTGAAAAACTCCATGGCTATAAACATGAAAATGTCGATGAAATGGACAAATTGCTAAAAAACGAATTAACACTATAAGAATTAGGCACTCAGACTACTAGTAACTATTCAAGATAGTATAACCAGTAGGTAAAAATCAACCGACCAAGAAAACATGAGCCCCAAATACTCTGAGATAAATTATTCTAAACTTTCAAGGAATAACTCGTTCTAGCCTTATACAAACTCTTCCAGAGAATGAAAAAGTATTTGACATTGAAAAAGGAAAATTACAAGCCAATACAGCTCAAGAACACAGAAAACAATCCTAAAGTACTACTAAACCTAACGCAGCCAGGTATGAAAACAACAGTATTTACCAAAATCAAGGTGGACATATTGCAAGAAGTCAAGGGACGTTTGACAGTAAAAAATCTGTAGGTGTAATTCAACACATTGAAAAATTAAAGGGGGAGCCGTACGATCATCACAGTGGGTTCAGTGAAAGCACTGAGCTCCCGAAACACAGTCACCCATCCTGAAAAGGGAAATCTACAAAAACCTATGGCAACCGGCGCTCAAGTTGGGAAATGTCAGAAGCCTTGCCTTTAAATGTCAAGGACAACAGAAGGAAGCCCAGCTTCTGCTCCCGTTTGAGGCTGAGCTGGGATCCTCAGCCAGCACAGGCAGACAAGGAAAATAAATACAGTCCCTAGAAGAAAGAGGCAGAACCGTCATCTGTCTTCACCCACTGGACACAGGAGCCCACGAGCACCTGGAATGACGTCCCAAGGTCACCCAGCCCGCCAGGGGGGGCCCGGGACTGCCACCCCTGAGCCGGCTCTGCCCGGCCTCTGAGAACGCCCGCTTCATACACTCAGTTCCCTGCTCCCAGCAGGGGTGCACAAATCCACCCTAACGCCTGCTGCGTAACCATCCTTCAGATTACTCCAAAACCCATCCTCTCCGGCTTCACCACTTGTGATTTTTAAAAAGCATCCATCTTTATTCAGCATTGTAGCTTTAGGTAAAGTGAACAGGACTCTGTCAGCTACAGAGAAGGCGTGTTGTTTTCTAATCAGAGCACTCCAAACAGAAAAAGCTATCAAGAGTTAAAAATACAAGTTTACACTTACCGACACAGTCTCTTAATTTAAAATCTCAAACGTATCAACGACCTTTACTAAATTTAATGCATTATTTCTTTTCCAAATGAGAGCTAACATTTTCCAAATTATCAGACCTGCCTCGTACTCACTTCCCTACCTTCTGAGTCAACTTCTCAACTATAACAAGGTCAGACTATCAAGGGGACACCCAGCGCCACGGACGTGGGACACTTAGGACCCACGGGCAGCCCGTTTCACCTGATGAAGGGCAGCGGGTGGTAAAGGGACGAGCCGGAGTCTTCGATGTCACCCAGAAAGTGATGGGAGGGACCCAGACGAAGGACTCGGAGGACTGATCTCCAGAGCACGCGGAAGGCCAGGCAGGCAGGACAGGCTGCAGCAACGGAGGGCGGCCCCCCGCCAACACACACACACACACACACACACACACACACACACACAAGACTACATTAGTCACCACGCTGTTTCTGCACAGCCACTGGGGAGGGGAGGGGCGGGAGGAGGAACCACATCATTCATTCAGCAATTATTCATTGTTCAGGGAGGACCGGGGTTGAGTTTTTTACTTCAAGGGTTTTATCCAGTCATGACTGATGAAAACCGGAAAAAAGCAACTCAGAAGTCCCGCTTATACCTGGTGGTGTCACACAGGACAGGGCCAACCCCACGTTCTAACAGCACTTCCACATGGAAACCCATGTTCCGAACAAAGAAAAAGCCCAACAGAATCATCCCAAGGCCCTGCTGGACACTGTTCTTATTGTGAAGCCTATTTCAAGAAGGTTGTAGGTCATCGCCGCCTGCCAGAGCTGGCCCAAGCCGGCCGGGGCCAACTGCGGGGCGGGGCGCGGGCCAGGCCCCAACAGCTGTGACACCAACCGGGCCTGCTGAAAATAGCTGGGTGTTTGTTTATGTCGCCTGTGCTGAGAGCGAGCCTCGTAGCCCCTGGGAGGGGGAGCGGGGCGGAGGCGGGGCCTGCTGGGGCGAGGGGTCTGGGGGGACACGCAACCAACAGTGGGGACGTCGGGAATGCGTCACCAGATGCGTCCGTGGAGCAAGAGGAGGGCTCGGGAAACGACGGAATTCAACCGCTGCTTTCTGGAACCGTGGGTCCGGGGTGCCAGCGTGCAGTAAGGTACGGGCGGGCCCGAAGCCAGCCTGCCTGCCGCTGAGACCTTGCAAGTGAAAACAGCTTTAGAGGACAACCTACAATTAACACGGGAACAATTATCTTCCTAATTTAGGTTAATTTCTACTTCACAGCGCCGGTTGGCAGATGGGGAGGCAGCCCTGGAGACATCTATGTGGGTGCTTTTCGCTTTGTTCTCCCAAGTCCACACGTCTTAAATATCGTAAGGAAGATTTCCAGCATCCGCCAGCACCTTCTAGAAAAGGACCTGAGCTCCAGAGAGTCGGTTCAGCTCTGAGCTCGGGCTGGCTGCACTTGCATGAGGAGGGAGCCTTGGGTCAGAAGAGCTCCTACTGGCACTGGCACTGCTCAGTCCTGGGTCTGCAGCACCCCAAAGAAACCCTGGGCAGGAGTCTGCTCTCGGGGCCCAGACCAGCCCTGGAGGGCAGGAGGGGCCGGGCTCCCACCACAGTGGGGCAGGCGGGCAGGGCCCTGGACGCGGGCACTGGGTGGGTGCAGAGAGCCCTGGTGTCCAGGAGCACCGGCAGGGCCTTTCCAAGGACACCTGTGCAGATGGCCCCGGGCCTCAGCACAGGCACGGCGAGGCCCAGAGGGCCCTGCCGGCCACGCCGTAAACCAAGCCCTCTGGCTGCTCTTCTGTGGTGAGAACACAAACCCTTTCAGCACTTGTTTGTTTGAGCCGTGACGCAGAGGCTGTCAGAGCACCTGGGATGAGGAGGGTGGTGGAGGGTAAACACCACCAGCCCAGAGCAGGGCGGAGGGGCACCAAGCCAAGGCATCTGATGGGCCGCCTGGACCAGGAATCCCCAGCACTAAAGCAGAGCGGCCCGGGGCCGGCAGGGTCTGAGGGGTACAGCTCTCCCGCCCCCTTATTTCAAATGCTTATCTTTAGTTCCACAGGAGCAAATAACAGGATCCCACCTGTTAAGTAAAATAACGGGTTGGTCAAATAACATGTGTAATTCAGGACCACCCTGATTTTCCACTCACTGGTAGCAGTGAGTTGGGGGGGTATGTAGGGAAGATACTGGTTCTGTTTTTTTCTTTCTTTATTGGGAATAGGGGAAGGACGGAGGCAAGCTCCCGGGAGCCAGGGGCCATGGTTCCTAGGGATTTGGGGTGGCAGCCCCCTTTAAAAGCCAGCCCATTAGCACTCAAAGCAGAGACCACTCAGGACCCTAGGCAGGAAGTGAACTTTCCAACTTTAGTTACCACCCAAACAACAAACAGGAGGCCCACTAGATGCAGTTTTACCTTTTTTTTTTTTTTTTTAAATAAAAAGGAGTGGGGCTTCCCTGGTGGCGCAGTGGTTGAGAATCTGCCCGCCAATGCAGGGGACACGGGTTCGAGCCCTGGTCTGGGAAGATCCCACATGCCACGGAGCAGCTGGGCCCGTGAGCCACAACTACTGAGCCTGCGCATCTGGAGCCTGTGCTCCGCAACGAGAGAGGCGCGACAGTGAGAGGCCCGCGCACCGCGATGAAGAGTGGCCCCCGCTCGCCGCAACTAGAGAAAGCCCTCGCACAGAAACGAAGACCCAACACAGCCAAAAATAAATAAATAAAAAAATAATAATGATAATAATAAAAAGGAGCTGCACATCCATCTAGAAAGAGAACGGGGCTGCCCACCTGGCCAGTGGCAGCTCCCTGGTGTCCTGGGGTCCCGTGCTTCCCAGGAAATGCTGGTCCTGGGGCCACCACCAGTCAGCCTCGGAAATGGCTTCTTTCTCGGTGCTTCCTTCTTCTCAGAAGACACTTCCCAGAGAGTGTCCCTGGAGAGGACCAGGAGCTCCCTGGGCTACAGGCTCCCTGAAATAACAGACTGGCGCAGGCTCTTTTAGAAGGACCTCTGCTGGGTTTTAGACTCCAGGGTTTGCCTTCCCGGCCAGATTTTCAGGTGAACAAGTGTAAACATCCTGTAAGACAATGGGTTCCAGAAAACCCCATTTGGTAAGTGCTGCCCTGCCCTCTCCAGGTGGATGCAAACCCCTGGGGCAGCTCCCATCGACCACGGGGGAGGCGCAGGTAGGGTCCCCAACTGGCGGGCACACAGAAAAGCGGGGCTGGGTGGGACCTCAGACACAGGGGCCTTGGCCGCTTAAGTAGTGCGGCCCTACCTCTGCACTCAAAGCGGGTAAGACTAGCCCAGGCGGGGCAGGGCCTGATGACAGCAGAGGTATGGAAGGACCACGTAGAGGGAGAGGGTCAAGACGAAGCTGCAGAGGCGCATGAGGGCACCAGGGCACTCCCGTGAAGGGCTGGCCCCATCCCTCCTCCTGAAGCGGCCCTCCGCCCAGCCGCCCGTCCCTCGGGCCCCCAACCTGCACTGAGACGCCCAGACACAGGGTTCGGGCGTGTGTCCTAACGCGTCTGAGTGGACGTCGTCGTGAACACCTTGAAGGCAAGGACACTGGCTCCATCCTTCCCCAGAAGACCTCAGTGGGAAAACATTGAATTACAAGCACTTGCTAAGCACCTGCTAGGGCCCTGGCAGCTAAAGGTAACAGGAAAACACTAAGTCTTCCCAGCACAGCAAGAAAAAGGAATGCAAGTTTACTAGAAGTTGTTTCCGGAACGAGCTGGGCCACTCAACGGGTCCCCTTCCCCTACCCCACCCTCCACGTTCCGCCACACGCAGAGCAGACCCTTCTCAAATGCAGGGGTCTGGGGTCACATTGATGTGCTCTGCCGCCCCCCCGACTCGGACGAGGACCACTAACCACACGGGGGCCGCCCGAGGGGAGGTGAGCGAGGCCGAGGCTGGGGGCAGGCCCGTCACGGGGGGCCTGGTCCTGCTTCCAGGGACGATGGCAACCCGCCCATCGGCTCCGCATTTCGGAAGGGCTCTCCAGCAGCCGTGGGAGGGGATGGTGGGAAATCCAGAATCTCTGTGCCTCCTGGTTGAGAGGCGGTGGTAGCCATGGCACAGAAAAGGCAGAGGGAGGAAACAGGTTTTTAGGAGAAGGACAGCTGCATTTGGGAAACTGACGAAATGTCAAGAGTGGAGATAAAGGGAAGAGTCCGATCAGGCCAGGTTCTGGTGGGTGGGGGGGAGAACAATGGTGGGGAACAATTAGGGGCATAGAGCTGTGTCCACGGGCACCCCAAAGCCCACCATGGGCGAGGCTCGGGCCAGGCGCAGGGCTGGACACGGAAGGGAGCGGCCAGGGCTGAGCCCGCCTGGGAGCAGGGGCCGGAGAGGGCGGGTGGGCAACAGCCTCAGAGGCGGCCCTGCTCCGGCCTCGGCTCCTCCGTGTCTTCCTCAGGGACACCGTGGGCACCACTGCTCAGTCCTGGTGACACTGGGCACCAGGGCAGGGGGGCAGAAAAGCTCTGCTCCAGTTCCTATTCCACAATCAACCTCCAAGACTCTCCACGTCCAACAGCGGAGAAAGCGTCAGGCCGGCTCCGGGACGACACCCGTCAGCACAACTCGCACCCCCGACCACTCTCGAAGCGCGCCCTTGCCGTATGGAAACATCGTTACAGCAGCGTGTGAGTGCAAGGTGCACGCTAGCACAACTTTACCGTCATCAGGAAGCCAGCCTGTAGAAACACCAGCACACGAGGAGGACGCAAGAGAAGGGACTGGGAAGAGCCGTGCCCACGTGCTCGCAGCGGTGACCGCCGGTGACCGGGTCAGGAGAGGACGGTGAGGGACCTTCCTCCCCGTCTGCAAACACTTTTACCCTCTTACAAATTTCCTAAAATAAACAGTTCCCACCTTTACGATTAGGAAAGAACAAAGCATCATTGTTTTTTCAAAGAGAATGCACTTGTCACAATTATTTTACAGTTTGCTGCCACCTGTATTCCTAAGGCCACCTTCCTTCCAAACCAGGTAGGGAGCCGTGCAGGAACCGGGAACCCGGTGACCTACATTCTCTTTCTAAGACACTTCCCTGCTCGGCCGCAGACTCACACTTCACTTACAGTGGCTTCTCACGGGGCCCCTGCCTCCAACCTTGCTCTCAAGTCAGAGACAGGGGCTGGAGCTCACAAGCACGGACCCTGATCTCACACAAGAGAGACCCGAGGACACGAGCACCCTCGTGCCCCATTCTACAGATGACACCGCTGAGGCCCAAAGAGGCTGGGGGCTGCCCCAGGCGCCCGGGCGGGGCAGGACAGCAGCCTTGCGGGAGCCTAGGCGTGGGGACGCCAGCACCTGCCCCGGGCACTCCGTCGGCACAGACGGAAAGGAAGCACGTCCGCAGATACGTGTCACATGCACACACAAGCACACACGGCACGCTCGGCCACAGGTGTGCCTCGGGCACGGAGGTGTGTCACTGTCCCACGGAGGAGCCTTCCTCCTCAGCCCCAGAGCAGGGTCCCTGCCTCTCAGCCACGCAGGGCAGGCACGCTCAGCCCCATCCCGGAGCACCACTGCCCACTGGCCGCTGCCCACTGGTTTCTCCTGGTTTCACTGGTTACTGTCTCTGTATTCTAAACGCAGATGGCCGGCTGAGTGCTGACACTCAGCTTCTAAGGGTCACCACTTTTCCTGGGGCCTCAGATACCCTGCAGGGCTTCCTGGGATCAGGGTCACAGCACTGGCTGGCATTTACGAGAACCCTCACTGTTTTTTTAGTACTTAGCATTTATCTGATCATCTCTGGCTCTTTTTCTTGAACATCAGTCACTAAAAAAGAAACCTGGGCAGGACTTCCCGATCCACCTGGGGACAGTGAAATGGGTGTTTGTCACACACCAGACTCTGTAGATGCGCTTCACGGGGCCAGGGTGGGTCGAGGGTGGAGCACAGGAGTCAGGGTTCTGTACCTGAACGGAGGGGCCTTTGGCAGCAGATACATTTAGAAAATACTGGATGAATGGCTAAACTCGCTCACCAGGCCTGTCTACATCAGACGATCTTGGAACTATATGCCTTAATTTCCCCTGACATTCAACATTTGATTATTCTTGTCAAAGAAACGAAACAGTAATCTCAATGGCTTCCAAAAGATGTTCCCGGGGGCACAGGAAAAACAAAATAACAAAATTATCGCTTCTGTTTATTTTTATATTTTAAAAAAGGAATTAGCGTTATGCTACTCAGCATAAAGGCTGAGCTGCGCCCTCACCCGGGTCCCTGTCAAGGGCATAGGGAGGGCCCCCTGGAAGCCTGGGTGGGAGCATCGGATGGCCCTCCAGGCCTGGGTCCCCTCCCGGCCTCAGGGGCCTGAAAGAGCCACACTGTTAGCTCTGCAGGAACCAGGGTCCAGGGTGAGCAAGCAGGGGGGCATCTGCCCCCTCAAACTTCCCATGAGCGGCAGGCACTTTCCCCAGCCTCTGAAATGGGGACTGGGCATCCGGAGCTCCATGGACACAGTGGTCTGCTCAGAGAATGGGCCTCGGAAGAAGAACACCACCCTGCCTGGGAGCTGTGCCTGGCGCCCCTGGCCTCTGGGGAGCCACAAACCAACCTCATTCATGATGTGAGCTCGGCGCAGGGGCTCAGGGGACCAGAGCTCGGGGTGAGGACCCCCTTCTGCGGCTTGGGGCGCAGCAGGGTCACGAGCTGACCCGCAGGTGAAGCTCTCGGCCTTTGTCTCTGTCTGGTTCACTGATGTCGTCGCTTCCGACACGGGACAGCCCAGTGTTGAGACAGAGGCTCCGGAGTTGCGGCCCAGGCTCTGCTGGTCAGTGCACGCGACCATGAGCCCTCGGTCCCCGCACCGTGCCTGCAGCTCCCCTAGCTGGAGGGCAGCACCTGCGCCCGGGCCGCATCCTCAGCAGCTGACGAAGCTCTGTGGCAGCAGGTCAGGCGAGCGTCACCCAGACCCTCCCCACAGAAATCCCGCTACACCTCGGAGACACCGGCCACCGTGGCTCCAGGCCTCGCTCGGGACAGTGCCTCCCTGCTCGAGCCCACCGGACACAGGCTGGGCCAGGCCCGCTCAGGCTGCCCCACCTCTGACGCCACAGACACCAAAAGAGGCCTTCGGGAGGCTGTGTTCATCCTGCCAGGACTCTGGAGAAAGCTGAGACCCACGGAGTGGCCGCTCCTTCTCTACACAGAAAGGTCAAAGGTCTTCTTCCAACCACGGAGCGGCCGTGGGCCCGTCTCACAGCCACCTCAAGGCCAACCATCGTGACCACTGCCGCTATGCGTGCGTCTACCCCGCGGCACTGCTGTCACGAGAAGATGCTGTAAAAAGACAGGGATTAAGGAAAATATGGAAGAGAGACCTGTGCATCCCGGATTTTAAGTCTGCTGAAACCATCATGGGTGAATGTATTCAATAGATTCACACAAGATATTCATATGATTAAAAGGACTCAGCAGACTAAAGCATAAACAAGAAACACCAAACCAAATACTCCTCCTCACCAAACGCCTGGAGGACAGCAAGCCAGGGGCATGGCGGGATAATGCCTGGGCATTCCGGAAGTGCACAGGCTGGGACCCAACCCAGGCTTCGTGACTGGTTTGGCTGGTCCCCTGGACGAACTGCGGCTGGCAGACCCCCGGGCATCACGAGGGAGGAGACAGGCCTCCAGGGCCCGACTCACAGTTGGGACCCACAGACACGACAGCCCTCGCATCTCAGGGGAGACCCGGGGCCCCTTCAGCTCAAGCGTGTACGCACTGCAGACCCACTAGAGCCGAAGCCCTTTTGTCACCATCGTCCCTCGAGCTGCCGAGTCCCCGTGTGCCAAGTGCTTCACGGGAGATTCCTCGTTTATCTGCACAGCGCGTCCTCGTTCTAAACTCTGCTTTATCTAAATCCCAGCGAGCCAGTGGTTGAGAATCTGCCTGCCAGTGCAGGGGACACGGGTTCGAGCCCTGGTCTGGGAAGATCCCACATGCCGTGGAGCAACTGGGCCCGTGAACCACAACTACTGAGCCTGCGCGTCTGGGGCCTGTGCTCTGCAACAAGAGAGGCCGTGATAGTGAGAGGCCCGCGCACCGCGATGAAGAGTGGCCCCCGCTTGCCATAACTAGAGAAAGCCCTCGCACAGAAACCAAGACCCAACACAGCCATAAATAAATAAATGAATGAATGAATGAATCAATCAATCAATCAATCAATCCCAGCGAGCAGCACGGGGATGGGCAGCATAGACTCTCTGCCACGTTGGACAAAGCCCTGAACTCACAGTCGCAGCTCATGTATCCGGAGCCGACAATGGGGAGATCATCACGCGTCACCTACAGGGGCTGGATATGGCACTTACCTTAATAAAGCAGAACGTCCGTCTTAGAATTATTTTCATGTGATTGCTAAGAATCTCTCACAGACTTAACCGTGTCACACGATGAATAACATGATTTACTCAAAAAAAAAAAAAAAAAAAAAGACTGTGTCAGGAAAATCCCCTTCTTTGTCAAATATTTAAAAATTGGGATTGGGTGGCAGCCTGCCGCCGTGACCAGTCCCCACACGCCAAAACACCAATGCCGACACATCAATGATCCATTTTTTTTTCTTTTAACAGTAGAAAGAACAGCCACCACCAAGCACAGCTATTTCAGGCAGGGACATCGAATGGCGCCATGGGAGCACAAAAGGGGCTAGAAGTTATCTCAACAGCTTAAGAAAAACACGTGCATGGTCTGATCCCAGGCAGACGCTCCGGGGATCAGAAACGAGAAGAGGCGAGCGGGGCTGGAGGGTGCCCTTGGCCACACGTGTGCAAGGCGAGGACGGCTGCACATATTTACTGGCACTGACGTTTCACAGGCTGATGACCAGTGTTTACTTACTGGCTAAGTCACTTCCAAACGTCCACACAGCAGCAGAAGATGAATCCCTGAGGGAGAGGGGCCCAGGGTGGGATCATGGAGTGGGTCTGTCTACACTGATGGCTCCTTGTGAGTTTCCAGACCCTGGCCTGAGAAAGCCCATCTGGACACCTGTCGGCCTGCGTGTCCAGCATCCCACCCTGCTCGAGCCGCATGCTCCCGGCTGTAACCCGAGAGGGACGCACCGGCCAAGCCAGGCCAGTGACGGGACACAGCTGAGGACGGAGCAGATGGGAGGGGAGGGGACCAACCCAGGGGAGGGGACAGAAGAGTGGGTGATGCCGCCTCGGGGCTTCCGCAGTTGTGTCCTGTGAACTTCTCCCCAGTTCCACCAGCGACCCCCCCCCGGCTTCTGTTGCACCACTGAGGCCAGATGAACCCCCGCCCCAGAAGGGTGGGTGGCCCTCTTGGCAGCACAGGACTTCCACTGCCCCACCTTCCAAACAGCCTCGAGAAGGGGCCTAAACTCAGTGACCGCTGCCCAGGCTGCTCCTGTCAAAAGCGTCCCATTCCCACACAAGCACCCTCTTTTTTTATCCCCACCAGGAAATTGAAAAGGAGTAAGCCTTGTACCTTCAAATAGCTGAACAAAGCCCTCAGCCTGGACTGCCCCGGACTGCGGGAGCCACCCGCCACCTGGGGCGACTTACACGGAAATCAACTACAATGAAATAAGATGTAAGACTTGGCTCCTCGGTCGCACTGGCCACATTAGAGGTGCTTGACGGCCACACGTGGCTCGTGGCCTCCACTGCGGAGCTGAGGTCACCCCACCATGCGGATGTCCCTGATCAGAGGCCCGAGGAGGGCTCTTCTTTACAAAGCTGTCTTTGTACCAGTGTCTTTCCTCTTCCTCCAGGTGAGCACGAAAAAACCCTCCCAAGAGGACTCGACTCTGTTTCGGCAAATGTGGTTTAATCCGACTGAGTTTTCCTGCCAAATGGACGTGAAAACACAGAAGTGGGACCAGCACACCTTCGGCGCCCAGCAAAGCTCTGGGAGCTGCCACCACGCCCAACCCCTCTCCAGTCCTTACAGAGCTTTCCAGACGGCCCTTTCCCCCTCCTCCCTTTTCATGATTGCTCTCTGCTTGATGGTGGGAGAAACGAGGGACGGGAAAAGCACAAAGCCCACTTCCCTCATCCCGCCCATCTGCACCCGGGCTGTCCCGGGACTGCAGGGCCCAGTCTCCACAAGCAAGGGCCCTCACTCTGGGCGTCCCCCTGCCCTGGGAGCATCCCTCCAGGGCTGCTCCGGTCTCTTCCCAGCCCCAGGGCAGAACCAGCCCCTGCACCTGAGCCCCTCAGGCAGGCAGACACCCAGAGCCCTCGTGGGAGGCGACCTGTCTCCTACCACCACTACCTACCAGCCGAAGGCACCCTCTGGAGAAAGGAGCCCCCCTCTCCCCGTGCCCTCATTCTGAAAAGTCAGCCCCCCTTCCAGCCTCTATCAGAAACGGCCGTCAGCTCAGGGGTGTGCTCCTACGGTTTGTGAGTTTCTCACTCCTGCGGGATGTTCCTTCTGCCTGTTTGGCCCAAATGTGACCGTCCTCTAGCTGCTCTTAAAGTAGCCACGAGTCTCCAGGGCGACGCCACCCTGGGCCCTCCACACTGGCCGGCCCGCGCGTCTGAATCCTTCTGACGCTTCATCCGTTTGTTTCCTCGTGAAAAACGCTGAGAGGAAGACGGAGTCATCGCCACTGTGCGAGTGCAGGTGAGGCTGCTGGACGAAGCATGTGACCGGGGCTTGTCCCTCCGGCAGAGGATGGGGTGGTCCCAGTGTCCGTGGTCATGCCCACCGGTGCTTCCCCAGAGCGTCCCGCTGCGTGTTTAGGACAAGAAGGCTGGTACCCCGAGCGGGGAGAGAGAAGGAGCCCGAGTCATGGCCACGGAGACAGAGGGGTCCTGATGGGGCACCTGGAGGCCAAGGCAGCTGGGGAGGGAGGGACCCTCCTCGGTGTGCAGGACGCCGGCCAGGCTTGTCCCCCAGTGTGAGGCCCAGCCCTGGGGACAGGAGCGAGGACAGACACGAGGTGGTCTGAGGACTGGGCTCCCAGGAAGCCACCAGGGCTTGACGACTGGGAAGAACTGTTTCTTTCTTTTTATCTGTTCTAATGTATTTATTTTTGTCTTTCTGCAGTGCCTGTTAACGATTCACTTCCTCTCATCGAGACCCGGACTCCACTGGAAAGGGGAATAGTTCCCATCCTATTGCAATCAATGCCAAGCAACTCTGGCAGGGCCCGTGGGGTGCGGGGCCCGAGGGGTGCGGGGCCCTGGGCTGAGGGGTGAGGGGTCCTGGGCTGTGGTGCCCTGGGGTGCGGGACCCTGGGCTGAGGGGCCAGCCTATCCTAAGCACACCGTGAACTGGACAAGCATCAGTGAACCCGGGTTTGCAATTCTGTTTATTTTCTCACTCCAGCTGTTTTGCTTTGTTCGCCTCTTGAAATCGCTTGTCATCATAATGTTTTCAGCTTTTTTAACTCACAGTTGAGAAAACCAACCCGTTGCGTCAATGCCTCCACGATCTTCTCATCAAGTGAAAGCTTCCAGTCGGCCGCGAACACCATCCGAGTTACTGGTGCAAATGGCTCATGTGTAAACTGCATACCGGAGCCCCCAGAGGCCTCATTCCTCATTCTTAAAAAGAAGCTTCAGCAGCTGCGTGTCCGTCACAGAAGCGGGACCTGCGCTCACCCAGCCTCCGGGGCAGGCCCGGGCCCCCGTGTTTCTGCCGGGAACTCTGGGAGCCCCCCCAGCGCCCCGATACCCAAGGCCCCCTTCCCCTGGTGTCACCATCAAAGTCCAGCATCAAGCCTCCATCGCGCACCCACTAAGGACGTGTGCGCCCCTGAGTCCGAGGCCTTGCAGGCCCTCCCCACCCGCTCCCACCTCGGCCCCTCCCTCACTGAAGCACCCAAGGCGGGCACAGCCCGCCACTGCGACCAGATGGCCTGCACCCCAGCCCGGCCGCCCCATCGGGGACAGCTGGCCTCAGCCAAGTCTTCTACCTGAGCTTGCCTCACACGTGAATGGGATCAGGGCGGGAAAGGCACACGGTGGAGCCGGAGGCCTCAATCCCCGCGGCCCGGCAGGAGCCCGCCTGCCCAGCACCTGGCCCAGGAATTTCAGTACCTGCTGTGAGGATCACACAAGCTAAGCCATGTAAACGGGCCGTGAGCATGAAGTGATACTAGGTGGTGGCCTGGTGTCACTTTCATTATTAATAATTTGAAAAAGCAGATTAGTGCACCAGGGCCGGCTTAACTCCCAGGGCCGCCATGAAGCGCAGATGGAATAACGTGACGGACGTACAGGAAAACATCACAAAAACTCAGGATGAATTAACTGTTCAAGTCCTTTAAACTTCCCGCTCCTTCTAAAGGCTGTTGTAAAAGGGGAGCTGGGCCAGAGGCAGAGTTTTGCACAGAGGACGATGTCCCCCTTTGCCAGGCCCCGTAAACACCACTGGGTCCCGTCAGGAGGCCCCAGGAGTCAGGAGCCCACTGGGCTGCTCCCCGGGCCTGCCGACACAGGGGATAACTGTTTCCTAAACCACCATTTAATAGGGATTAGGAAGGACAGTGAGAGCTTCTACCCTCAAGTGGGAACAGGATTCCAAGTGTGATCTTCTAAATTAGCAAAAAAAACCCAAACCCTATAAAAACGCAGATGACTTGGAGGCAAGGTCTTCAGGGTGAGCCGCCCCAGCCCAGCAAAGGGCATTCGGGGTGGTCGGCCGGGGCATGTCGGGGCCTGGCCTGCAGCCCCTCTTCTTAGCAAGACCTTCGCGTGGGGCAGCACACGCTGAAGGCAGTAAGGGGTCCTTCGATCCACGGCCGACGATAAATCAATCTGGTGGCGCGGATACCGCCACGTTCATCTGACTGTTAGTTTGCTATGTTTTCTAACTGCAATGACAACAACCGAGTAGTTGGTTCTCCCGCGTGCTGCAGTCTGTCGGTTTCTCAACGCGGGGGCAGACACACGGCACACGGGCAGGCGACACAGTATGTGGCAAACCTTCGTCCTCATTACGTTTTCGGGGTGATGGCGGGAACATTCCTCACTCCTTCCGCCCAACAGCTGTGCTGCGCCTGCCTCGGTGGCGCGCCGTGGGTCTATGTCCGCTTTCCTGGGGAGTCCGAGTGCCCCCCAAAGGCCATACCGTGGGAGCATCCCCCACCCCCGCACTGGAGCCGGTGGCAGGGCGACCCTGCTTCTGCCCCTTTCTCTGGAGAAGCCGCTCTGCCAGAGCCTGGAAAGGGGCAAGGAGCTTTCTCACTTTTATTTTTGTTTCTTTTGTATTTTTTATATATAACACTATTTCTGCATGATCTATTTTCAAATGAGAATTCCAAAATAACTTCTGGAAGTTCCCAGATTGGTAGGCAGAATAAATAAAAACTTCGTTTGGTTTTCAATCATGTTCAAATTATTTGCATATGTGCAGCTTAGTTTCATTTAGTTACTAAATTCTAGCCATCCCTAGACAAAAATGGACCAATGAAACCTTTATCCCCAAATTTAACTATATTTATAGACACACACACACTTGAATTTGTACAGATGAATCTTCAGCAAACACTTATCTGACGCCCTTTTATCTAAACACATTTGGGGACACAGCTGTCACTGCCCTCAGAGGCCATGAAGCTAAGCAACCTTCAGGCTGACCCTGCAGGCAGCAACTATACAGAAATATGCAGATGAATGAACAACTGTGGATAAACTCGACGGGACAGTAATTCCCCACAGAGGAAATCATCCGTAGTGTTCTGGACTGCCCGGCTTACTGCGTAAGGATTTAAGTAATTATTGGGGGATTCAAGATCTCAGAATGCTGCCGACTGCAGTCAGTCCTGCTTCTAGGAATTGACAATGGGTCTGGGGTCACATGGACCCCGGTTCTTCCCCGGGAACTCACTTTTCTGAATAACCCCCTGATTTCCACTTGTTTTCCTCGTCTCCCATCTCTTCACGCATGAGAAGGCAGGAAAAGCTCAGCACTCGGGGCGACTCCCAGGGCCCATCGGTCGGATGTGAGCCGCTGACCCGGGTCCCGAGGTCAGTGGCTGCAGCTGCGGAGCCGACTTCCCGATGGGCGCGAGGACCTCAGAGGCCACCCTGGCCAGGCTGCTCACTGAGTGTCGCCGCCGAGGCGCCGAGCGCTCGACTAACACCTGCTGGAAGGCCACGTGCTCCTGTGGAACACGCGTCTGGGCCCCGCGCTCGGCCTGTCTTACAGCCACTGAGGCTGCTCTGACCACACTCCAGCGTCGCAGCCTTCACGATTCCACGCACAACGTATGCTGGAAAGCATGCTCTTCACTTAAAACAAGCCATAGGACACCTGCTCAACATCACGGCAGCGTCCCGGCCCCCAGGAGTCCCCATGGGCCTGGCTGACAGCGGGACAGCAGGAGCGAGGCCCTCGGGCACAGCAGAGCCTGGCCCCAGTGCCCGCCTAGTTTTAAATGGTGACCGGGGGGTGGGTGTGGGCAGTGAGAGCCAAGGCAGGGCCCCCATCCCCCAGACGACAACTGGGGACGCAGCCTTGCTTCCCACAGAGCCCCGCGCTGGGCCGGGACTGTTCAGTGAGAGAACCTTCTGGAAAGGGCTCCTGAGAAGCACGGGATGTCACGAGCCCGGCGTGATGGGGGCAGCCGGGGCCACGGGGGCTGCAGGACCGGGGGTGGGCCTGTCCGTGTCCTCAAGTCCATGCTCCGGCCATCGACACCCCAGAGAACACTCCAAGGGCCGAGCTGTCAGGGTGCCCCTTTTCAGGCCAGGCCCCGGCACAATCTGCTTTCTTTTGGCCTCAGGTGCTCAGAAGGGTCTGGAACCCTGACACGAAGGAGGAGAAGGGCCCTGGGCACAGCCCGGGTCCCGGAATGGGCTCAATGCCCTCGGCGTGGGGGCTTTGCCCAGAACCCTCCGGGGAACAGGGCTATTTTTAGAAGTATGAAGAAGGGGTCGCATTTAGAAAAAAAGCCCCACAGAGCCCGAGGCCAAGATGACAGTGGCCTCCCAGTGATGCCCAGGGCCACTGCTAGGACCCGGGGTGAGGGGCCTGGGAGGGCAGAGGGCTGGACAGCCAGGTACCGGGACCCAGGGTCAGAAGGACACGTCCTCCGCATCGCTTGGGCCGTCCCCGCTCGCATCTACGAAACGCACACCGCTGCTCCGTAGCCCCGTCACCACCCGTGACGCTAAACATGCTTTTCTAGATGGTCAAAGGGCAACTCCTGCTCGAGAGAATGATTTTAGGAGAAGTTCTACTTACTCAGATAATTTTCTGACAACCACATCTGGCCGGCCAAACGCGGTCGGTGGATTTTTTTTCAAGTTCTCTTTTAGAACAAGCAAAATGGAATAAGGATGTTCGAGTGTTTTACACTTTCTTCCCAGGACCCAGATTTAGGAATTGCTGCCCACTCTTCTACAGCATCCCACTTCGTCAACATCAGGATTCCTGCCCTCATTTCCGATGTTCACACGCTGACAGCATGGAAGGCTCAGCAGCAGGCGGCCCAGTGAGGCCCCTCAGCCACCTGGATGCAAGTGGCCACACAATGTCCAGGCCCTGCCTGGGCAGGACCCCGCTGTGAGACGGCCTGGGGGCAAGTCATTCACCCTCTCTGAGCCTCAGTTTCCTCATCTGTGAGATGGGGGTCATAAAAGCACAGATCTCCCTCGACTTTCAATGGGGTTACGTCCTGATAAACCCATCCTACGTTGAAAATATCGTCAGTTGAAAATGCACTTAATACCCCTGACCTACTGACCATCCCAGCTTAGCCTCATACCTTAAAGGTGCTCGGAACACCTACGTCAGCCTACAATCGGGCAAAGCCATTGAACACCAAGCCTATTTCACAGTAAAGTGCTGACTGTCTCATGTGATTTATTGAACACTGTCCTGAGAGTGAAAAACAGAACGGCTGTCAGTGTATCGGTTGTTCACCTGGTGATCACGGACGGGGCCGACAGGGAGATGCACTGCCCCGGCATCATGAGAAGGAATCGGACCACATACCACTGCCCAGGAGAGGCACAAAACCCAAAATTCAAAGTACGGTTTCTACTGAACCCGAATCACTTTCACACCATCGTAAAGTCGAAAAATCTTAAGTCGAGCCATCTTAAGTCGGGGACCATCTGTACCTAATTTTACAGGTGTTTTGAGGACTATGTAAGCAATTTCAACACACTTAGCACAACCCAGCACCCAGAAAGCACTCCAAACACTAGCTGTCATTTTATAGACATGAAAGTGAGGACCCAGAGGGGGGTCCGTACTCAGGACTGGAGCAGCCAAAACCCCTCTGCGCCTCAGGGGGACGGTTCCCTGGACACAGTGCAACGCTGTAACCTGAGTGCCACTCGGCACGGATTTTCCTAATAAGAGTGTAACACTTCCATGAGGCTTTAAAGCAACCCAGGAGGGAAGCTCAGAGCCAAGAACCCCAGGCTTCTTTCCAGAGGGTCTTCATAGAGAATTTTCAAATCCGCAGATCTCTCTGGAAGATGAACTTTCAGAAAATACCAATAACAGAGATATTTTTGGTTGTTAGGCAAGGGTAAAAAACCACCATCCACGGCCAGCCATCACTTCCAGCGGGGGAGGCTCTACACTTCTGATCCAGGTGAGTTTGCTTTTCATATTTCACAGGGCAAAGGTCCGTGTCCACGGTGCGGGCCAGGTGGAGGTGGTCAGCAAAGCCTCTGGGTGTCCGGGAGGGACCAGGCCGGGCAGGGGCTGCCACCAAGACACCCAGAGTTGGCCCCCTGAGCCCCCAGCTGCCAGAGCACCCCCCAGCCTGCGCCCCACCAGGCTCTCTAGCCCCTTCCCAGCCAGGGGCGGACGTCCTCCACTCTCAAACCCAAGCGGAGCCAGCGCACGTGGAGGCCGCTCACCCCTGGTGGGTCTCGTCACTCCAGGTGGATCCCGGGGAGCGAGTCGCCGGGTCTCCCAGAACAGCTGTCACAGAATTGCGCGTGGGAAGCCCTTCACGAGCGTCTCAAGAAAGAGTTAACCACACGGCGTCTGTACGGTACCTGCCGCCAGGGCCTTTGTTTAGAGCCCAGGAGCCCCTCCAGAGCCGGTCCTCCCAGGGCACCGGGCCTGGGTCGGAGGAGAGAACGCGAGCGGTGCCGCCGCGCTCCCCGGCGAGGAATTCACGGCTCTGCCCGACATCTGGTTTCTATTTCATACCCGTGCTGTCACATTACATAACAAGCAGATGATATGCGGGGTCACTGCGGACTCGGCCGGGACGCCATTTACATGCGGCCCGCAGCCACCAGACCATGGCTGGCACTGAGGCCGCACATCCCAGCTGAACCCCGCGCGTCCCAGCTGAACCCCGCGCATCCCAGCTGAACCCCGCGCGTCCCAGCTGAACCCCGCGCGTCCCAGCTGAACCCCGCACACCCTGCTGAAAACCACACCGCCTGGCCAGCGCTGGGGCTGCAGGGATTTCAGATCTCACTCTCCTCGCTGCGGCAGGGACCTCGGACGTAACTGGGGAAGAGCTACTTCAGGGGCAACATCCCACAGGCCACGGGCACGGTTTAGCTGTCAGATAGGCACTGCCCCGGGGAGCCTGGGGCTGGCTGAGGAAAGGCCTTGAGCCCCAAGGTCACAGCGGGCTGAACTCCACCGGCAGGGCTGGCCCTCTGCCCCCACCTGCCCCCACCTGCCCCCTGCTCCTGCGTAGCCTCGCCTGAGAGCGCTGGCCTGAGCCGGTGGGCAGGTCCCCGGGGAGCGGTGCCCACTGCCACTACTGGTGTCTGACCTCCGGCTTCATCCCCGCAGACCGCTCTCTCCAGGAGGCTGAGCCTGGGCAGGGCCACCAGGCAGACCTCAGGGCAAAGGCGACAGTCACCGGTATCCGCCACCACGCACTACGCAAACAGCCACCAAGAGAGAAGGAATCCCCGCCCGGTCACACTGCGAACCCATCCCACGATCGTCTCTGCAAGAGACGTCAATGGTGTTTACCTACGTTTAAAAAAAAAACCACACAGGCACGGGATGAACTGTCTGCCTCCTAATATTTCTTCCAGTTCAAGAAGAGTAAATTCTATTTTACAAAGAAAAAAACAGAATCTCCCAGAGTGGGACGGGTGCTGGGCAGCCAGAGGCCAGAGCTAGGTGGCCTCCCCCAGGGCGCTCTGCACACCTGGGCGCCAGGACGCCCGTGCTGGCACTCAGCAGCCTCCGCGGCATGTGAGTAAGGATGACTGCAGCCATCAGCACACTGGCTGTGCCCTGTGTTGCAACGCTTGGCACCGGCGCACCGGGCAGCATGTGTCACGGGTCACGCAGAGAGCAGCGTGAAGCATCCTCACGGGCGTCAGCTGTCTCTGTCCACAGACATCTAACACCCAGGGCTGCTTGGGAACATCCGGGAAATGGACAAGCCTGAGTGTTACCAGCAGGCTGAAAATGACAGCCTCTCGAAATGGAAGACGCTGAGGACCGAGGGCCTGGGCAGAGCGGAGCGTGCGTCCAGGGCTGGGCTCCGTGCTACTGCACAGTAAGGGACAGAGGGGCGCCCGACGGGAGAGGACAGCCCAGGCCCTCCAGGTCACCCGCGAGACTCAGCTTTTACAGAACTTCATGCTTTTATTTTAAAGGAACATTAAAAAGCGTATTTTAAACTGCATTTTCATGCAGAAGCCCCCTGCTGAGACTCTGTAACACAGCACAGATGAGGAAGCAGCAGCTTCCCCCGGGGTGATGTGCTGGGGGAGCTCTGGGCCAGGGCCAGCCGGGTCCCACAGGTGCTCTGGGCCTCCCTGCAGGACCCAGAGCTCAGAGAGGAGCGAAGATGCCGAGGTTCCCGCAAGCGCTAAACTAACGTGGCGGGGAGACAGATGGAGAAGACTGACTCCCGAGAAAAGTCTCAACGAAAAATCCAAAGTCACGAAAATCAAAACCAGATATTCTCAGCCGACATTGGAGGGAGCTCAGCAATAAGGTAAAATCATCACCATCAAAGGCACCACGATGCCAGTGCCCACTGCTGGCCTGACGCTCGGCCACTGCAAAGGAGGCCACGCAGGGCGCCAGGTGGACAAGGGCTGGACACCAGACCTGGCAGGCGAGCCCGCGACGCAGAGGGGCCGGGGGCTGGGGGCCGCTCCGCAGGGCCTCAGCCGTCGCCGCGTCCTAAGCGACCTCAGGGCCAGGGTCGCGACCCCTGCCCTGGTCTCCAGTCCGCGAGGGGCCAACAAGGAGGACGCTGTCACCACAGCTAAGAGACACCACCATCCCTCCCGCAAACAGCCCTGAGGGACCTGCAGGCCCATCTCCTCAGACTGTGCACGCCCTGCGTGGAACGCAGCCACTGAGGGGTCAAGCCCACGCTTCACATTTTGCCCTTTCTTCCTCAATTATCTGAAGGAAGGCCAAAGCCAGATGGTAGAATCCTGGAGTAAAAATGTCCCCTACTGTCCTCACGCTACAGCAAACACTAGACTGTTACTTATTTTGTTAAGAAAAATGAACCACTCTACTGCCACACGGGAAAGCCAAATTCATTCTTTTCTTTGTGTGTCCAACTAAATTAAAGCCTTCATGTTCACCTTCCATAAAAAAAGGAAAACAGCCCCTAAACAAGGACCATGGCACTTCACCAACACGGCCCAAGGACGTGCAGCTGATTTCCTGTGACCGCTCCGGGCAGCCTCACCGCGGCAGCAGACAACAGGGATCGGTGCTGGTCCATCACTCTGTCCCCCAGCACGTGGCCTGGCCACATGGAAAGAGGGCTTCAGTGGAGGGCACGCCCTTGGTGCCGGGCCCAGGCTGACACGAGCAGTGACCTTGGGCAAACCGATTCCTTCTGGGCTCCATCTGCAGAATGAAGCTTTACGGTCCCTCCTGGTTCTGCACTTTGAGGAGGGGTGATCTGATGGTCCCCTGTGCTCCTCTCTCTGGCCCACACGTTCTCCCCTCCAATCGGCGTGGGGGGCAAGGAGCCAAGGAGGAAATCTCCTGGGAAGATGGGGGTGGGTGGCCCAGCGCAGGGGGTGCCCAAGGCCTGGGACTAAAAAAGAAGCTGATGGGAAGAAGTTCCCTTGCTCAGGCTTGACCTCTGTACGTGGGGATGTGGAGAGGTCGCAGGTCAGAAGCTCTGCCCCATCATCCAGGCCCAACCTCTCCCTCTGACCAGCAGACACATGTGCTGAGCACCGGAGTCTGGCTTCTGCCCGAATTCATTTCGTATTTTTAACTATACTCTGAATGGAAAGCAATAAAAGTACTTGACAAAACCGCCGATGTCAATGCCCCTGCATCAGCCAGTGACTAATTTTAGCAGCGGAAAAGCGAGGGGCTTAGAACCCAAGCGATGATCACCCCTGGGAACGTCCTCCTCGCTGAGAATGTAAATAAAGATCAGGACTAAAGCAACGGGTGGCACGGCCCACCCCGGGCCCATTCTCCACGTCACAGTGTGACATTAAACAGCACCTTGACAGAGCAGCTTGGACTCTTCCTAAACTATCAGGAGGCCGACGACAGCAGTTATTGGCAGTTCTCCATGTCACGTAACAGCATCCCGCACCCCAGATCTTCCAGGCTCTCCACCTGAAATCACGTACGAAGTGTGTTTCTTGTGAAAATAAGTGCCCTCGAAAGAAAGCCAGCTGAGGGCACTGGTGACAGAGTGGGGAGTGAGAGAAGCCTCTGTGTCTGGCCAGGTGGCAGATGACTTTCTAAAATCTGCATCCAGCTGAGTTGGCAGGAGAGCAAGGAAGGCCCTCTGAGGGCAGGAACTCACGGGAGGGTGAACGGAGAGGGAGGGAAGGGTGTGGAGCCGAGGGCATGTCCTGAAGCTGCCCTAAGGCCACCTGCCTCGGCTGCAGCTCGCTGGGTCACTGCTTAAGGTCCCCAGGGCCAGGAGAACAAGCTGGGGGTCCGAGCAGTAGGGGGTGAGGCTGAAGCTCCCCTTCAGGGATGTGTCCACGCCTGGGCCTGATGCTGGCTGGGAGGGGGCAGATCTAGAAAGAAGACTCCCTGGGAATCCATAATCACAGACCACCTCATGAGGGGCTGGGGGGATCCAGACAACCCCGAGACCTGACAAACACCATGGCAACGGCATCCCGAAGTGCCCCCCAGGTGGGGCCACCGAGGCTGCTACTAACCCCGGCACCAGACACACGTCCTCCCTGGCTAGGCACGCTATCTATCAACCCCGAAAGAACATCCGTAAAAAGTTATATGGGCGTAAAGTCACAATCGAAAATCACAATGCAGGGAAAAAACCCAGGCAGTGGGAGTGAGGCCAGGACAAACTGCAATTACAGGAAAATCTAACATGGCCACGATGTCATCTCAACAGCAGGCCTGAGGAAACAAACAGGGTCATCCAAGGATCACAGTGGAGAAAGTCACCCTCCAGGACCATCACTCGGTAGCTGCACGACCCTGGGTCCCATAACCTCTCTGTGCCTCTGTTTCTCATCTGCCAAAGAGCAATGGTAACAGCTGAAGCTCCCCCCGGAGAGACGTGTAAGGGGTAAATGAGATCATCACTGATATTCTCTATTTATCATTAACTATTATTACTAATACAAAACATGGCCAGGCACATTTGAAAACAATCTAAAGAGAACTTGTAGAAATAAAAACTGTGATAATTAAAACGAAATGAATGAGTTAAATCATCAATTAGATAGAGCTGAAGAGAGAATTGGAGAATAGTAAACCAGCACTGAGAAAATAAATGGGAAGGCAGCACAGAGAGACAAGGAGACGAAAGGTGTGAGAGGCTGGGGGCCGAAGGGCAGGGGGAGGCGAGCTATCACGCTTCTGATCCAGGAGGAAGGAGAGGACACGCAGGCCAAATGCACGAGGACTGCGAGAGCGTCCTGGGAAGCCCCTGCGCTCAAGACAGCATCGGGCTGGCACACCCGGCAGACAGAGAGCAGGATGTCCAGAAACGGGCCCAGGGCTCATGGAGCTCCAGTGCAGGACAAGCTGGCATCTCAGCCACTGCACAAAGAGGGGCTGTTTGTCAACGGTGGCCACCCGGAAAAGATAAAATTAGATCCGAACGAAGCACACACAAGAGCAAGCGCCACGCGGACCAGGGACCTACCTGCCGAGGATGGAACAGACAAGCCCCAGAAGAAGACGTGGCCTGGGAACAGAGGAAGGCCTTCTGATTGCAACTCAAAATCCAGATGCAGTTGAAAAAAATAAAAAAAGAACTTGATAAGTTTGAACCACTGCGGGGGGAAGGGGGTGGAGGAGGTTTACAGGGCAAAAGCACAGAGAATAGGAAGAATTCACCCAAAAAATAACTGCCAAACTGAGAGAAATTATTCGCAGTCTCTCTCCCAGATAAAAGCTAATACCCCTTCCGTATAAAGAACTCGTAAGAATTGTGGGAACAAAGGCCAAAATCCTGACAGAAAACCAGGCCGAAGGCGTAAAGACAGAGAAAAGGCCTCTCACTGAGCTCCCCTTCCTATCCATCAGCTTGCCAGAAAGTAAGATCCCCTGCCCTCCGCTGTGGGGGGTCGGGCAGCTGGCACCGCAGCTCCTGGGGACGCACGTTCCCGCGCCCGCTTCACCCCGGCAGGCACGGCAAGTTCTATTAAAACTGCGCACCTGCTCAGCTTTTGACAGCAATCACTTCCGTACACGAAGTGGACGACCGGGCAGTGCAGGCGCACCAGGTCCCCCGGGGCGACGCTGGTCCCCACCTTGGCGCCTGACGCAGGCGGGAGGCCCCGGAAGCCAGGGGCACACACGCACGCACGGGGCCCGGAACGGGGGGAGCTCCGTGGAGGGAGGGGGTTGGTTCCAGGACACGCTCTGCGGTGGAAAAGCCAAGCGCCAGACAGCTACCCGTAGGACGTCCGCTTTGTGTAAGGAGGAAGGCAAAATAAAGTCCATTCATTTGCTCGTTTGTCCAGGAGGGCAAGGGGTGGCGGTGGGGCGCTGGGGCGCTGGGGCGGTGGACCCGGGGTGGGGCCGGGGGCGGGGGACGCAGGCACCGCGCGGGCGGGAGCCGGGGCACCGCCCCTGAGGCTGATCCCCGTACAGCAGTGGCCGGAGGAACCACGTTCATGTTTTACGTACGCAGAAGTAAAAATAAAACCAAAAAAATCTCTAACATGAAATACGGGCAGAAACACGTGAACCAAACCACATTGCAAATGAACAATATAACCACCCTGGGCCCGGGGAGGGGCGGTAAGAACCATGCCACGTGGCCGCGGGATGCGGTATCTGGACAGTGCTCGGACGCTACACCCTAAACAAGTACTGGACTCTAGGTAGTGGGTGTCCTTCTCACAAAGGCACAGATGAGCAGTTTCTTCCTGAGCATTTCGGGACTGAATAACTAAGTAAATCTACCGTGCGGACTGGGAGCTACACGTCCCAGTGTCGGAGGGGGAGGGAGCGACGGATACGGCGAAGGGTAGCTGAGGGGCCTCGCGAGGCTGGAGTGGAAGCAGGGCTGGGGGCTCCTGGAGCTCCAGGTGGTGTGTGGCGTGCGTGTGCGCGTGTGCGTGCGCGTGCCCGTGCGTGCACAGACATCCATGTCCCAGCTCTGTCCGCTGGGCGGCCGAGGACCAGAGAGCACATCCAGCACGCAGAGCTTGCTTCCTAAATAGCAGCCCCTGAAAACAGACACCAGGCCTCCTTGGAGAATCAGCTGACTCCTGGGCAGGGGCAGGGAAGGCTCAGGGAGAGATGAGAACATCTTACTGTATCACAGACAGTAAGAGGGGCTCAAAAGTGCTGGGGGTCTGACAGGGGAGCCAGCACGCGAGGCTCCCATCAGCCAAACCAGGACAATCTGGGCACCAAAAGAGATAATGGTAACAAAGGATAACAATGAGAACAAACGCAGTTAATAAAACAGTCCATTAGTCCAAACTAATGTAAATAAATAAATAAACAAATAAGAAAGGAAAGTTCTTTTTTACAGGAAAAAAGCCAACTACTGAATTAACAAGAATGACAGGACTAGAAAATCACCAAGACTACCATCATCACAATAACAGCTTCAGGCAAGAATCCTCACTGGATACTGAAACCTGGGGTCACTGAATGCCATGTAGGACCCTCTTGAGATCTAGGACATTGTTAGGACAACTGGCAAAATATGAATCAGGCCTCTCACTGTTGTATGGTTGGTAGTTTTCCGAGGTTGACTGCTGTGCTGAGCAGCTGATGACAGGCTGCCCTTGTTTCTGGGCGATGGATTAGTTGGGGGTTGGGGGGAAGGGTGTCATCTCAACCACTACCTTTCAAATGATTCTGAAAAAAAATTATTTTAAAAAATATAAACGTATACAGTAATTCTCTGTACTATTCTTGCAGCTTTTCTTTAAGTCTGAAATTACAGCAAAATTAAAAGTTTAAAAGGACCAACAGGAAAAGTTAAGGGCTAAAATGTCCCCAGAATTTTTCAAAGACACTCATCTCCACATTCAGCAAGTCAAAAAATATCAAGACGGATAAATGAAAACGCTTAGTGAAAATGCAGAACATGCTTAGAAGACTACGATCATAAAAGCACCGAGAGAAGTAGCAGATTCCTACAAAGAAGACACGAATGTAGGCAGGGAACTTTAAACAGTGACAGTGGAATTTAGTGGGCCGACAATATTTTCAAAGTGCTGGGAAAAACAACTGTCCACTCGGAAGTGTCCACCTGCCATAGCAGACCACAGTGCTGGGGAAAGAATGCCATTTCAGACAGACAGAAAATGACAGAATTTACTACTGCAGGAACTTCTAAAGAAACTTCTAAAGGATATTACTTTCAGCAGAGTAAGATCAAAAAGGAAGAAATGGTATGCAAATAAAATAAATATAAGATTAAAATTAAGAAGCTGTATTCATCAAGAAAGACCACAGAGTAAAAGGACAAGACACATCTGCAAAAAGCAACATACACATGTAACCATGTCTTTGTCATAATACACACGCACACACAGACACACAGAACAGACACACACAGAAAGATCAGTTCTACAGATGAATAAGAAAAGAGAACAAACAACTGAACAGAAAAATGGGGACTTCAGATCAGAAGCTACAAATGCCCAAAACAAGATGCTCAAGTTCGCTGGCAATCTAGGGCAAGCACGGTGAGATCCGGTTTCATGAGCCGTCTGGCAGGAGGCCACGGTGGGGGTCAGGGAAAGAGGACGCTGTGCAGCCACGCTGGGGGACAGACCGGCATCGTGACCCAGCATCCCATTCCCAGGGAGGGACCCGCAAAAGACCCTGCAGGTGTGTGCCAGAAAACACTCAGGAGGATGTTACCATGCCATGACTGAAGGTAGCAACACCCCAAGGCCAGCTGCAGGGCCATCCTTGGGAAAATGAGTAAGTGGTGAAAACTCAGAAAATGGATTGCTCAGCACCAGTGAAAATTACTCAGTTACAGCTACATGCACAAACATGAATCAGTCTCCAAAATAGTTTTGTTTAAAAAAATCATAAAGCATACCGTATGATTCCATTTACATCAAGTTCAAAAACATGTAATAAAACTAAAGTCATATTGTTGAGGCACACGTACATATACATTTTTTTTAAAGCCAAGGAATGATAAGCAAACATGTAAAAGCCCTGATAATGACCTCTACCTTGCAGAGGGGAGTCAGCCCACTGGTCTTGGCTCTATTTTCTCCTTTAAATGATGCTTATTACATTCTTTAGTAGGTAAAATGTTTCATAATTAAAATTTAAAATAAATATGTGTGGAAAAAATGTTAAAGGTACAACTGAAGTGGGCTAGAAAGTGATAAATCAATACAAAAAATAAATTTGGAGGGAATTACAGAGAATGGAATGCTGAACCCCACCAGCCCCTGACAGACGATATGGGTAGGCCCAAATGGACTAAATATGGAAATAAGGAAATGTAATTTTTGAGACCCTTTTGCTATGCAGAAATCTGGAATTTTATGTAATCAAAACTATCCACTTTGTTATCGAACTTTTAATTACTGGCAAATAAAAAATAGACTGATTATAGTGGGTTTCTTATAATCCATGAATGCACTGAGTCTTTGGAGGTTTTCTGTTCATCTGTTTTGGTTTTCACATCTTACTGAAATTGTCGACATCTCTACTGTATTGAATAGATGGCTGAGTAACCGGCTCTTGTTAGGACAAGGTCCTCTAGAGTTTCCCACCATGAAAAAGGCTTGCTTCTGCTTTCAAATAATCCTTAACTATTTATACAAACTGCTTATTTCCTCCCAATTTGGGGATTTATTTTTGTATTCACTATGAAAACTGGAGTACTTATTTATCTCATCTTTTTTATTTTTTAAAAAACATTTTCCCATATTTCCATGAATTCTATACTTTCCCTGTGTAACAAAGCTCTTGCAACAGAACCCTTGCTAAGGAATAACTATAGAATGCGCTCTCATATTCTTTTCCCCAATATTCTGTGTAGGGTTTTACATCTCTGTTCATAAGTACAATTTGCATATAATTTTTGTTTCATTGTTGTCTCCAGCAGGTTCTAGAATTTAAGGCACGTTCAGTTTCACAAAATTTGATAACATTTTTCTAGGTTTAGAGGCAATCTTAAAGAGGGTTGACATCGCATAAACTTTGGGAAAATATTGAGTAATATCCTAAGTAGTAGGTGCTTTTAAGAAACATTCAGGCAAACTAATATATATAAGGTGGATAAACAAGGTCCTACCGTATAGCACACGGAACTATATTCAATATCCTGTGACACACCATAATGGAAAAGAATGTAAAAAAGAATATATATATGTATAACTGAAGTCACTTTGCTGCACAGAAGAAATTAACACAACACTGTAAATCAACTAGACTTCAATAACATTAAAAGAAAAGAAAAGAAACATTCAGTCGGGTCCTTTACCAACAAACCACCAGCCCCCAGCACACTGTCATGGGCCCATGAAGTCAGGGAGGCTGTGCTTAAAGTTTCTAGGAGCACTGCAAATTCTCACTTTTACAAAAGGGAGAAAATGTTCATTTACTGAGAGTGTTTCTATCTAAACTTCTTGTTGGATGGATTTTCTTCTGTGCTCTCAGATTTCTCCCTGCTCTTCCTGTTTGTTTTCTTTATTGCTTGGCACTTTGAACGTTGTTATTTATCTTCAATGTGACTATATTCATTCTGACAGCTTGGGTTCAGAAGCAGCTTTCTAAAGATCCACATGGGTCCACTGTCTTCCCTGAAGTTTTGCCTTTTTGCAAAGTGACAAAATGTTAAATGAGAACAAAAAATCTAGCAAATTCATTCTTCATCAACTAGTATTTATTTATGGAATAAGCCATAATAATCTATAATTCAATGTAACGTAAATATAATGCATGCATAGATAATCGATCACTTTAAATAGCTACAACTCCTGTTTAGCAGCGCCTGTGGGCCCCCCGCGGGGCTCCTGTCACCCTTGAGACCGCCTGCCCACCCAGGCGGGCCCCAGAGAAACCCTGACCTGCCAGGTCTGTATACCACCCCCCATCCCCACACAGGCGCACACGCACCCGCTAAGGTCAACACTTCCCCTTGACAGCCCAGCACACCTCCTCGGCCTCCACAGGGCCTTAGGATCAGAACACCAAGGAGAAAGTCTTTTTAAGTGCCTTAAAAAAATATATGATTGTCCACACCAGATGGCCTATCACAGCAGTTCCCACAATTTCTAGTCTCAGGGCCCCTCCACCCTCTTAAAAATTATTCAGGACCCCAAAGAGCTTTCGTTATGTGGTTGTACCTATCAATATTTACCATATTAGAAGTTAAAACTGAGAGTTTTAAAAAATATTTACCTAATTGATTTAAAAATAATGATGAACATCATTGAGTGTTAACACAGATCGCCTCTTTTTTAGGAAAAAAGAAGCGCCTTTTCCAAAACCGAAAACAGCCGGTGGAAGGAGGCGCTGCCTGCAAACCCCTGCGGCATCACACAGGAGGGGAGCTGTCACCTCTGCTTCCGAGATCCGCGTGTTGTGACAGGTGTTTGGGTGGCAGCGACGCAGGAAACCACCTCGCAGAGACGCGGCTGGAATAGGGGGAGCATCTCCGCGGCTCCAGGGCAGCTGTGGGCGTGCTAGTCTGATGCTACACGGAAGCCAGGCGGGGGCAGCATGGCGACCGCAGGTGGGACGCTGTCCTGGACGAGCTCCGTGCACTTGGCCGTGCCCTTGACCACACCACAGCCCCGCACTGTGCCTGCGACGTCAGGACTCATCCTGGGAAAGAGCTGCTTCTGTGAGGGCTTCCCAAGGTGACACGGGTCAGCAGACACCAAGTGGGGAATGCACACGCTCCAGAACGCCAATTTCCACTTGAAAGCTGAAATGTCATCGCTGGCAGTTGTCTTCCTTAAAGTGACAGCCTAACTTCCTTCTAAAGGAAATATCTGGCAGGTACTCAAGTCTGAAAAACCACAGTTTATCTGTAAGTCGTTCTTTCCGGTAAGAATGGTGTCCCTTGAAAACAGTGGTTAGTTCAGCTGGCAACTGGCTCGCTGAGCCGATCATGGTACTTCCGTCTGCAGAAGTGCTTTATGTGCATGTCCCTTTCTTCACTCAGAATATTCAAAAGACTGCACCTCCAGGGTAGAGACTTAAGACACCGCACAGAAGTAACAATCGCCCTGCCTCATCAAGAATATTCCTAACTGAAACTGGCTCTTCCGTGCAATGCCTGGCGGGGAGGAAGCCCGGGGCTGTGCAGTGTGGCATCAGGCCTGTTGCCGTCTGGGGCACCCACACTATCACCACTGTAGCTCCCCCCCACCAGCAGACACGTCAGCACAGCGAGAAGGAAAGCCACATCTCAGAACTCTTACAGGCCACCCCAGGGGGCTTGGGGACCCCTCTTCCCATTTATTAAGTAAACTGCTTTCAGGAAAACAAAAACAATACGATAAGTCTGGACGATCCTTTGAGAGGCTGCTCTGTAGAAGGACCTCTGCTAGGTGCGAGGTAAGCTCACAGAGGCACAAAGCTCAGTTCCCAACTTCGAGCAGGCGCCACCTGACAACGCAACACATCGTGCAGAAACGGGGGAGGAAGGCCTGCGTCCACACCTCTGTCTCTGTCTCCTCCCCAGGTGGGACTGGAGGGGAAGGCAGATCCGGCAGGAGTGCGGAAAAGCATCTGAAGGACAACAGCTCGGGCCCAGTGCCAGAGAGGGACGTGCTCGGGGACAGCCAGGTCACACACCCACAGGGCCTGTGCAGAAAGAAACACCCGCCTCCCAGGCAGGCAGAAGTGTCATAAAAACTCAGTTAAAAAAAAAAAGGCAAGAACATGCATTGCTCTTAAAATGTTTCACTTATAAGAAACAGTGACAATTTCAGAACAAAATAAATTTTCTGTAGCTTCCCCTATAATCTAAGCTACAAAATGTCTCTATGATTGGGGATACATACACAATGGTGTGCATTTATTAAGCACTGACAAAGGCTGGCGTAACTTTTTAAAGGCTAAGGATTAACACAATTGAAAGTGTGAAATTAGATGGGAGCTAAAAAAAAAAAAAAAAAAAAAGGAAAAAAAAAAGCTGTAGTATAACAACAGGAAACTTTTGGTATCTGAGGAATATTTTCAAACAGAAAGTACTCAGAAGATCCTGAATTTCAAACCCAAATAGGACATGCAAAGCCCAAAATTCAACCACAATTAGCGGAAAGAAACGCAGCCCGGAGGCACCCGACAAGAAAACCAATCCTGCTACAAATCACCACTGTGAAGAGAGAGATCCGCTCTGCACGTTCTCAGAAACGGAAAGGTTAGTAGAAGAAGGAAAATGAAAGCCAAGAGGACATAACAACTTGGGTCTTTAAATAGTTTCAATTAAATATAAGAACAGCAATATTGAAACTCATTTAAATAAAATAAATAAATCCTGTATAAACAAAGTTCCCTGTGAAGGCCGTTGCTATCGTGTGCTTGCCCTGGCAGGCACTGGGCAAGGCCAAGGGGTCTGTGTGTGTACCCCGCAGCTTCCCCGCCCAGCAGCCCACCTGCCATCGTGTACTGGCCACGAGCCCTGGGTCCCTGGGCAGATACCAATCAGATTCCATATGCGCAAACTGAGAAAGTGGCCTGCAGAGCCTCGATTCTGTGAGGCAATGGGTAACAGTTGGCATCGGCAGCGAGCCTAAGCTGAACTCCGCCTCTTCTGTCTTCTATATAGAGCTGTGTCAGCCATTCTCAAACACTCCATCCCTGGAGAGGTGGGCAAAACATAAGGGGGGGTGGGAGGTGTGGATAAGGTGTGGACTCAGGGACACAGTGGCAGGGATTGGAGCCGGAGAAGGAGAAATTGTAAATGTGCATACAACACCCCCGTTTAAGAAAAGCAAGATCTATACTGACCTGGGATTGTAGCTCAGGATGCTTCCAAAGAAGAACTTTAAGCAAGCCACGTCCTCTTCAACCAATGGTGCTGAAACAACTGGATATCCAAAAGACACAGAATGCAGCTGGACCCCTACCTCACACCATATGCAAAAATGCACTCCAAATAGATCAAGGGCCTAAATATAAGAACTAAAACCATAAAACTCTTAGAAGAAAACGGGGAAATCTTCATGACATTAGATTGGCAGTGGGAGCTTGGACATGACAGAAAAAGGATAGGCAAGAAAAGAAAAAGATAAATTGGACTTCATCAAAATTAAAAACTTTTGTGCATCAAAGGACATTCACTATAGAGTGAAAAGACAGCCCACAGGATGGGAGGAAATATATGCAAAACATAAATCCAGAATATATGGAAAACTCCAACTCAACAACAAAATAACAAACCACTCAATTCAAAAAGGAACAAAGGACTTGAATAAACATTTCTCCAAAGGAGAGATACACATGGCCAACAAGCACAGGAAAAGATGTTCAATTCATTAGACATCAGGGAAGTGCAAATTAAAACCACGGTCAGATACCGCTTCACGTTACTAGAATGGTTATTATCAACAAACAAACAAACCAACAAACAAACCAAGAAGGAAAATAACAAATATGGGGGAAATATGGAGAAACTGGAACCCTCTGGTATTGCTGGAGAGAACGTAAAATGATACAGTCACCGTTTGGAAAACAGTTCAGTGGTTTTTCAAAAGTTAAACAGAATTCCCATAGGACCCAGCAGTTCTATTCCTAGGTATCTACCCCAAAGATGCAGAAGCAGAGAGTCTGACGGACAGGTGCACGTCAATGTTCACAGCAGCGTTATTCACAACAGCCCCAAAGTGGAAACAACCCGAGTGTCCATCAATGGATGAATGGATAAACAAAATGTTATCGATACACACCATGGAATATTATCCAGCCTTAAAAAGGCATGAAATTCTCACATATGGTACAACCTGGATGAACCCTGAAAATACTATACCAAGTGAAATAAGCCAGACACGAAAGGGTAAATAATGTATGATTCCACCTGTATGGGATCCCCAGAACAGACAGATTCTTAGAGACAGAAAGTAGACCAGAGGTTATTAGGGCCGAAGAGGAGAAAGGAATGGAGAGTCACTGTTTATGGGGAAAGAGTTTCTGTTTGGGATGAGGAAAAAGTTCTGGAAACAGATGGTGCATGATCACACAACACTGTGAAGGCATTTCACGTCATGGAACTGTACACTTAAAAATGGTTCCAATGGTCAATTTTATGTTATTTATATTTCACAATTAAAAAACCATAGTGAACAAAGAAATTGGTAGACATGTTTTATGTATGTATACAGTCTATACATAAAAAGACTGAAATAATACCCAAGCATCAAAAGAGAATAAGGGACCATTTTATTAACTGATATGAAATAATCTTCAGGACGTAACAAATGAACAAAGCAAGGGGGTGGGGAAAGGAAACACATGCAGTATTGTTTGTGACCTCTGTGATTTTCTCAAGAGCTCCTGGGCCTTTCCACTGGGCCTCCCCGAAGCCAGCAGCTTGCAGCCGGAGCACTGCATCCACAACACCGGAGGACACTCCCAACGGCCACCTGGGGCAGGTGAGCAGTCCGCACACCGACCCCGACCACACGGGAGACACTCCCGGCTGTGTTCCTAAAGAGATGCACGACACAAACCCAGAGGCACACACAAGACACAAAGAACAAGGGCGACCACATCACTCACCAGTGGTTCCTAGCAGCCTGCACCTGTCTCTGGAGATCGCCACGCTTAACTCCAGCGATGAACTAACGGCCTTCCTGAGCAAATGTTTCCCAGCCTCTGATGCGCGGAGCCGCGGGGAAGCCCACGCCGGCCCGCCAGTGTCCCTGAGCACACGGCCCATAACAGAAGCAGCAGCCGTCCCACTTAGGTGAGCTGATGCATAAATGAGGCTCAGAAGCATCTCCTCCTTCGCGAAGGGCCGGAGGACACAGCAGAGCAGCGTGGCCTTTTCCTCCTGCAGCGGAAGGCACACGGGGTTCCAGACCCCTGCTCCCCGGCTGCTCCGTGGGGCGTGGCGCTCAGGCAGCAAGACCCGCCTCCGCTGCCCACCTGGAACAGTCTCTTATCAGCGTTCCACAAGTCAGTGCTACGGACACCTCGTCTTTGTTTTCCATCTACAGACCCTCCTTAAAAGCACGGTCCTTACCCCGGCTTGTGTGCACAGGCAGAAAACAAGCAGAAACTGAAGTCCCTGAAATCACGATTGGCTCAGCTTCCGGGCTGCTGTGGACTTGACCTCGGGGCTGCCGTTCTACCTAAGGGTGTCCTGCAGGGAACTGTGCCTGGCTCACACGACGGGAATCAGGATACGGGGCCTGGACACAACTCCCCAGTGCGCACTCTGTGCCCTGCGGGCGCCTAGAGACCCACGGCCCAAGTTCAAGGGCAGGCCACACCCTGCCCACACCTCCTGTGTCGGCCAGCAAGCATCCCACAGGCCACCTGGGTGGCCAGCACTGCCTTCTTGCTGCTTCACCTGCACGCCCGCCGCCCAGGGGCCCAGATGGCCCGTCACTTCTTCTCCTGAAGGTGAATGCAGGCCCACCCCAGGCCCGGCCACCGGACCCCTCACTGCACACCCCTCAGCGGCTGCCGCCTTCCCAGGCCATCCTCTCACGCGCCCGCTAGGGGTGCAAGCTCCCTGAAGACTTCCTGGAGGCCACGATTTTTGCATCGCCCACCTGTAGCAGGGCTCAATTACTATCTGCCAACTGCCCGAATCACCCATGAAAAAACCAGAGGCCCAAGTTCTTTCTTCTAGTAACCCCGGAGGAGCCGTGACACAGACCCGAGCCTGCTAGCTAGTAAACTGGGGACTGAGGACAGCATTTCCTTTGTTTCCGGCCCCTTCTGATGGCACAGGAGGAGCACTGCCAGGGCGCCCCAGCTGAGACGGGTTCCACAAAAAGAATATCAGGATGAATTCAGCCCAGGGACTCTCGGAAGATCTCTAGCGCCAATGAAAAAGCCTTAGAATGAGTTTTACAGAAGGCTACAGGAAGCCTCAGGATCCCAAGGGTGAGGGTTTCCGAGAGGCTGAAATGACGCTCTGAAACCTCACACACAGACGACCCATTGGAGGGAGGTAAATATTCCCGATGGTGAAGCCATCGTATCAATAAGACAGGAGAACGGGGTAAAGAAACACAAACATTCCAGTACATACATCACATCTGTGCCCAGCACACGCCTCAACAACAGAAGGTGCGTTTGTGGAGCTTGGTGCCCTCGGAGAAAGGGCCTCGCCACGAGCGCAAAGGTGCTGGTTTCCTCTCCCCCCGCTGCCCCTCCTGCAGCTCCGACAGTGGCCTGGGCTGGCCGAGTGTCAGGAGCGGTGGAGCTGGGCTTGCTGTTTATGTCGGATCCAGACAACGGAGGGTTTATGACGATTTACTGACGCAAGAGCTCCCCGACGCTGCGTGCCAGAAATTAATCAGGGGAGGAGGAATTCTTTTTAAGAAACCACTTGGCAGCCACTGCCCTGCCTGACGGGCTGAGACTGTAAGCTGAGCTCTCCTTCCAGGCCCCGGGCCGCCAGCGAGCAGCAGCACGCCCAGGGCCCACAGGCCACGGGGTCAAGCCTGGGCGGAGCTCCCGGGCAGGGAAAGCGAGGGCCCCAGAACCGGGCGGGGAGTCCCGCCGCAGGGCTGGCCCTGCCCACCACTAGCTGCTTCTCCCCAGACAGAAGCCAGGCCGTGCACCGGCCCTCTCCGGGCCCAGGCCGCTCCAGAAGGCCGCATTCTGACAGTCCAAGAGGACCACTGTCGGCTGAGCAGGGCCTGCCGGCAGGTTCTCCCACTGGGATCTTGTCATGTTGGCAAAATGCCTTTCTCAGGAGTTGGGTTTTAAACTTTACAATCCCTATCACCAAAGAGAACAACGTTCAAATACACACGTTTGGCCCTGGGCCCTGGTCTCGGCGCAGCAGGCCTTCCTGTGGACCTGAGAGTCGTGTGCCCAGGCAGGCAGGGGAGCGAGGCCACACCAGCCCCCTCCCGCCGACCTCTCTGCGCCCCTCCTCTCGCCGGGCTCCCCGGCAGCTCACGGCCCCTCTCTGTGCCGCCCGTGCCCCGGGACGGTTCGGTCCAGGCGGGCAGCTGGCTCTAGCTGGGGGACGGGAGGCCGCCGGCCTGACACGCAAACACTCTCGCTGGAATCTGCTTTGAGAAATGATGTCAGTTATTCTGAAGTCTCAAACGTTAAAAGACACAGGGTATT